>NW_019268517.1:1810141-1889463 GCF_002738365.1 Cucurbita moschata
AAAAAAAAAAAAAAAAAAAAAAAACTTAGAGGTGATTTAAAAATAATGACTAAGTTCAATGACCTGCATAAGTCTTGATAAAATGTGCACTAAGGTTTCAATGAGCTGAGAAAAAAAAGAAGCCATTATATAAGAGAGATGATCTAACCTCAAAATCTTGAAGTAAAAGCCACATCATAAGAATCCTCCACAAAATTCCAGAAGAGAAGGGGGGCTTAACTTGGCTTCAAAACCAAGATCCTACTTTCATTTTCTATATTTATATGTATCACTTTATCATTTTCCACATTTCACCATCACCATGTCGCAAAATAAATTTTAGAAGAAAAATGGAAAAGATCCTCTCACTTCACGGTTTCATGGCCTCAACAAGAACAATAAAAGTAGGCAAATATAACATAAAATATACATGCATGGTGACTAGAACAGGTAGAATAACGAGATAGATATTTAAAATTTGAAATACCTCTTCTCATGCCAAAAGGAGTTCGCATCTAACTCAGGTAATACAAGTGTTGCATTCATAATCCGAGCAGCAAGAACAGCATTACAAATCTAAAACATCCAAAATAATATTTTATGATAAGAAACCAACTCTTGTGTAGATAAACGAGAGAAAGGTGTGAGACTCCAGTTAATAATAATCACAAACAACGTGAAGACACCACCGAACTAGGTCAGAAAACCCCAATGGAAGTCACAATAGTGCTTACTAATAATTTAAAATGATCCATCATTTGCGAGTCTATAAGCACATCTTTAAACTTTTTGTGATAATTAGTCTGCTCTAACCATCCAACCAGGTAGTGCAAGTGGAAAGCAAACAAAAGTAACGTGTTTTTCCACTCAAATTGAACATCTACCTTACTCAAAACAAAAGAACTGAAAGTGCATGAAAGAAACTAGCGTTCAAGAGATGTACGAAATACTAACAGCACTGCGTTGTTGATTCAGGCCCCCGTTACAGCGAACCTTCAAGTAACCATTGCTTTCCTTTAGTGGAGCTGTCATAGTGTGTTTGAGTTTTAAAATTTATAGTTATATAAGACAACAAAACCATGATATCTGAACATAAGGTAAAAACACGAATTATAATCTTGTTGCATGACACAATGATCTTTAAAGGCAGCGAAGAAGTACGTGGCCAGTCGGATCGCGGAGCTGAGGAAGGTCTCCAACCACCAGATTTAGCAGGACTCCATAGTTCTTCAGCCTTGATCTGACCAAACAAGAATAGAACAAAATGTCAAACAACAGTCGCGTTTAAATATTCATACATTACCAATAGCTTTACCAACCACCTCCTCCATGAGTCCAGAAACTAGCTCATGCGAAGTAGCTTTCTTTTTGCCAAATTAATGCTTCGAATGATAAGATTACCCGAAGAAGTTCTCAACGCTCATTTTAAAAGAGCATCAGACCATTTTTTCTATGTAAGGTACCTACGGTTACACACCATTCTAAGATAACAATGTGATCGGGATTTCATTGCTAACAAAAACATTTCAACAGACAGTCATAGAGTAACACAGACTTTGACATCGTTTCAGGAAAACGAAATCGGATTATCACGTTAGCAAGAACGAAATTCTAGCAATAACATAATGGGTTCACATACTATTTCCAATGTGTCAGAGGTGGAAGAGGAATTAACGTAATTGATTTCAAAGAACGAACTATGATACTACAAGTCTAGAGCTCTACTTCAACATTTTCGCAACAGCATGCATTAACAGTAAATAATCACACGCAATAAGCTCAGCCTCAACTAACCTCAGAGCGAGAGGCGGATCCGAAGCCAGCTTTGCTCGTCGACGAAATATACAGAGAAACTGTGCAGATCAAGAGAACAATCACAGCGATTGATAACCTTCCCATCAAGCCCTTCAAGCCCCCTGCACCTTGCTTCGAATTGGCCCGATGTAAATGGTGCCCCGATCTGCAGTGAAGGAGATGGTAAATCAAACACTAAGACGATGAGGAAACATCACAGCCGTAAATGATACAAATGTATGAGAAACCGATTATCTGCGAACAACCTTCTCATGATTAAGTTGGAGTTTCTCCTCCGATTGCGATCGCCAATTCGTCAAAGACCAGGCAGTTGGCAAGTTCAAGGACTGATAATCTGGAAGAACTGGAAGAAACTGAATCAATTTCTTGGATTTCTATCTACCGACGCGCAGATTCGCGGGGAATTGGCTGCGAAGCACAGGCGATTAAGAGATGTGTCGTTTTAGTTTCCATTTCTGGATCTTTTTTTTCTCTCTTAATTCATGGCTACATTAATAAATTCTAAATTAATTAATAAATAAATATATCTATATATATATATATAGATATATTTATAACCCATTTTTAAAGTTAAAATAGTATTTTTTAAACAAAATATCATCGAGGTGATTATTTTTTTTTATCTATTATTATTATTTTTTTTTATTATATTTTATTTTTGTAAGTGAGAAGGTATTATTCATCAAAGTCGGAGCTAGTAAATATTATCTACTTTAGCTTGATACGTATCGTCGTCACCCTCATGGGTTTAAAACGTATATACTAGGAAGAGGTTTCCACACCCTCATAAGGAATGGTTTATTCTCTTTATAACCAATGTGAGATCTCACTGTCCACCTTTCTTGGGGGCTAGCGTCCTTGACACACCGCCCATTGTCCAACTCTGATACCAGTTATAAGCCCAAACTCACCAATAGTAGATATTGTCGATTTTTGCCCACTATGTATCGCCGTTAGCTTCACGATTTTAAAACGCATCTACTGGTAAGAGATTTTCATACTTATCTCACCATCCACTCATTCTGTATATATATTTAGATAAATTATAAGGTTTATGGTTTCTTTTTTAAAAAAAATTAAAATAGCTATTAATAAATATCTAAAAAAAATATATTCTTAAATTGAAAATAAATAAAAAAACTTACAAAAAAAACAATGTTAATTTTGGACGAACCCCTTTGAATCAAAATTACTAATAACAACAATATTTACATAAAATACAACGAGTTCATTGAACTAATTATCGTGTACAATTTTAATGACAGATGAAATAATATCACACGTCAATTACATAAATGATGGATGAATACATAAAATTTTGTTTAAGAAACATGTTAATACATTTACGTCAATATATTATTAATTAATCATACTAATAAATCACATGAATAATTGACTTAGAAAATTAAAAAAATTTATTGAAAATATTTCTTCAATCATGTCACATTTATCGTATGGAAGTTTTTTTTCCTTTAATTTGACACGCAGTTTTATTATTATTATTAGACGTACAAATATATAGCATACATCCTTTAAAAAAAAAAAAAAAACACATTTTATGATAAGATAATTAAATTTAAAGTCACAAAATTTTCACAAACCGACCTTAGCTCAGTTGGTAGAGCGGAGGACTGTAGTGAGGTTTCTCAGATATCCTTAGGTCGCTGGTTCGAATCCGGCAGGTCGGATTTCTATTTCAATTATTTATTTTACCATATCCTCCTTAATTTTATTTAATTCTATTTATTTAGATTAATTAAATTGAAGTCACGGAATATTTACAAACCGACCTTAGCTCAGTTGGTAGAGCGGAGGACTGTAGTGAGGTCTCTCAGTTATCCTTAGGTCGCTGGTTCGAATCCGGCAGGTCGGATTTCTTTTTCAATTATTTTGTTTACCAACCCTTAGTTTTATTTATTTATCTTAATTAATTAACTTTTAAGTTTCGAAACATTCGCAAACCGACCTTAGCTCAGTTGGTAGAACGGAGGACTGTAGTGAGGTTTCTCAGTTATCCTTAGGTCGCTGGTTCGAATCCGGCAGGTTGGAGTCTTTTTTTTAATTATTATTTTTGAGTAATGGAAGGCAATTTATAAATCCAGCTATCTTCCTCCCGCCAAACACAAAACCCTAAACCCTACGGTCCTTTATTTCGCGCCTCCAAATTCCGGCGAAAGGGACGATTATATAGCGGCCGCCGAATCAGCTGCAGGCCTGAAACATCAGTATTGAATGTAAAAACAGTAAATTTCTAACTTAGCTAATCGGAGTTGAGAGCGATGTACGGAAGACCATCCCGTTTCGCTCCTTCCGGCGCCGGTCGACGGCAGTCCCAGCCGCAGCAGCAGCAGCAGCAACCGTGGCCGCAGCCACAGCCACAAGCGCAGTTTCCTGCAGCGCCTTTTTTTAATCCCAATGTCCAGCTTGAAGCCCTTAATCATATTCTCCAATCTTCCGGCGGGTTTATTCCTGGTCATCAGAACGTCAACTTCCCTATGCAGAACTCGAACTTGCCGACACAAAATCACGGTTTTCAGTTTTCACAAGCCCCCAATCCAGGTTTCCACTTTCCACAGTCAGCTCATGCAGGTTTCCATTCTCCACAACCTCCCAATACGAGTTCCCAGGCGCATGGTAAGACTACGATGCCAGAAGAAGGCGTCACGAGGATCAACAACGCTGTGGCCGAAGCACACAGCGATCTTCTTGTGGCTAAGGAAAGCATCTCAGCGTGGAAGGTCTCGCAATCAGCGCTTTCAATTCTCCAGGTTGATTCATGGGATTCTTTAGGGGTTCGTATGCAGGAAATCGACGCTCTTCACCGCCTCATTGCGATGGAAGGAAAGGTAACGCGAGAAAATACGTCTTAAACTTCAATCCCCCTCTCTCCTTTGTTTGATTATCTGATTATTATTTGGGAATAGTGTATATTTTAAGCATGGGTTCTCTGGGATCTTGAGTGGACTGAAATAATAAGCATTTGCCTACTAGGCCTATATCTAGAAGGAAACTCATACTGGTAGGGCCCAACGCCGGCGGCTGGGGTGGGGGTGGGGGTGGGGGTCATGGTGGAGGAGACTATCCTTCGAAAAGTGCTTCTGCGTTTCTTTTCCCTTCTCTGTCTCTGATTTGTTGAAATTGAGTCTAATGAAAGGTGAAAGATATCAAATTTCTATTTCAGGCTATTGCAGGGTTGCCATAACAAAGTTTTTCCTTGTTGAGAGTCGAGTCGTGCTTGAAAACTATTTTGCTTTCTTAAAACGCGCATCATCTTCCAGCCGAGATGGTTCGTTTGATGTCCACTATGTATTTGAAAAATGAACAGTATTTTCCGCTCATTGTTTGGCTTCTTCTGCTTTGCAGTTCATGGGCAATAATCATTCACAATCAATGATAACTAGTGATGTTATATCTTTGGTCGCTCGAAAATTGTAGGCTGTGACATATTAAAAGCTTAAATCCATAAGTCTCGGTGTAATGCTTTGTAGGTTTTTAAAATTATGAATTATAAAAGAAAGAAAAAACAGCTTCCATAGCAAGATAAAGTTTAAATTTGCCATAAAAATTATTCTTCAATCGGTAGATAGTTGGTTGAACTGTTTCATTGATTTGTTTTCCTTTATTTTCTACCCTCAAAATCTCTGGAATAAGTTCTATAGATCGTCATTTGGGAGAAGATTTGATAACCACGTTCTTCTCCCACTATCTCTAGAACCAAATTATCACATGTGAACCAGATACTATGGTTCAGAAGGGTCAGTTGGCTTGTTCAGTTTTGTCGGTCTGTAATAGTAATAGTATAGAGATAATGAAAACCAAATCATTTTTCCTCCAAACATGGATAGGGTTGTCAAGATTTCTGGTCAAAAGTATATTAACTCCATCAAAGTTATTGATATTGTCTGTCTTGGTTTAGATCAATTCGTTTATTCACTGCTTTGTGGGGGTGAGAAGAATTACTACGTTGTACGAATTGGAGAAGGCTATATGCAAGAATGAGGGAGTTAACCAATTTGAAGAGTTGAGGCTGGGCCCTTTTCTGCGTCACCCTCTTGTTTTGCATTATTTCTCAGTGAATTCTGAGGTAACTGAAGTATTTAATATAAAGAGCGAGGAGATTGTTACTCTTCTTTCCAAGTTTATGGATGTGGATGCTTGTAGAAATAAAGATATTACGGTCGAAGACTTTTTGGACTTCATTTCCAGGAAGCGATCAATAAAAAAGAGAGAAATGCTGGGTATACGTGTTCAAAACTTGGGGTACGTGTTTTTTTACCCCTCAGAAATTGCATCACTAGAAGAATGATAATATTTACGTTCATTGTTCATGAATTTACAGTTATAAATGTTTAATATGATGTAGGCTACTTTGTATGTTTGATGTTATGAACTTGCTCTTGGCTATATGAATGAGAAGAACTAGTTTTTTGTAGGATGCATATTTCTGTTATTCGAAAAGCTAGGAGATCAGAAGATGATATTCTCAGCAAGTATCTAACAAAGTCAGATGAGAAACGCCGGAAGCGTCCTCTTTTTAAAATGCAGAAGCAACAGCTAGATGAGCGTTTTAGTGCCATAGCTCAGCGAGTTGAATCATTCTCCTCTGTTCAGAAGGACTTTTGTGGCAAGCATGTTAGATTTGCTTCTTCAAGCTCAGAAGATGAAGACAGTGATGTTAACACATGCGAAAATAAAAAGAATGGCCATGATTCAAGCTCTGATCTAAAACCTTCACTGCAAAACAGTAGAAGTTCAGATCGTGCAAGTAGCTGCCCTTACCCATCTGCAACTGAAGAGATGACACGGCTTGGGTTGAAAGGCGAAGTAATTGGCCATGCCACTCCTATTGGTGGCCAAAAGCACATTATGAATAGTGGTACATCCAAAAGGAAAAGAAAATCCAGAGATCAAAGGCACACTATTTTTGGATCCTCAACATCAAGTAAAAAAGTTAAGGTAGAAGCCAGCATCCCTGACAAAGATAGTTTATATAATTCCGATGAAGGTAGTGGTGATGAAGCTGAATATAAAATTACATATAATTCTATGAGGATGTTCATCACAACGTGGAAGGATGGATGTAGGGATATGACTGTCGATGAGGTGTGCTACTGCTTTTACTTCATCAATTTCCAGTGCTAATTTTTTTTCCTATCTGCATTAAACTTATTTATACTAGCCATCTCTTCTTATGTTAATATGATTTTCTGCACGTAACACAAAAATGCTAACAACTTTATGTTAATTTAGCTTTTACTATTGATTAGCTGATTAGATCAATTAGTTTTTGGAAAATTAACCTCCAAACAAAACTAAGTTTCACGTTGTCATATTTTTTTTACTTTTCTGTGTTTCTATTTCTTAGATATGAAATTTAATTCTGAACTTTGCTTCCTATATATTCCAGGTGCAGTTAATTTTATTTACTTATCATTCCACAATTTAACTATTTTTGTTTCCTATAAATAATTTTTTTTTGGAAATAGTTTATGTAATGTTCTTCTTTGTTTCTTTCAGGGATGCATTTCTCTGCTCCTTTTTTTATTTTATTTTATTTTATTTTTGTTTTAAAATTCATTTTATAATATTTCGGAAGTCACTAAATTGATTCTGTATTGTAGGTACTCAAACGAATGCTTCACCATTATGGCATAAAATTCCGATCAAGAATAAGAGTGAGATCGATGTTATCATCTTACCCATTCATTGGATTACTGAATGTTGCAGTAAGTGGATTTTACTGTTTTGATATTGTTTTTTTTTTTTTATGTATATATATAAGTTACTACTCCCTTGTCCTTTATTGCTATTTTAGTTTAGGGCTCCCGTTTATGCTTATTTATATTTAGCTGAAGTGTACAGAATGAAAGTAATTATTCTCTCATATTTGGTCTCACATCAACATGATTTTGGTTTTAATTGAGATGGTTGGTTTTAACTTTGACATTAGAGAGTTTTGCTAATTACCGTTTTGTCTTCTTTTTATTGGAGGATATGAAATCTCTTCTAGTTTGCTACCGTTGTAACTTTAAGGAATAATGATTTTCAGCTTTTTTGGCATGTTGCAGATGCTTTGAGTGATCTGTATAAGCATACGATGTGTATTTTTTTCTTCCTTTTTTCTTTTAAAAACTCTTAACAACTAAAACATTGAAAAATAAATAAATGATGTGGATGGAGATGTCCCCACTAACTCTTTTTTCCCATCTCTCTCTGAGACGAAGAAGTCTGTTTGCACAAAACCCGAACAACCTAATGGCAAAGGGTAGAGATAACCCTCGCCAAAGAACAACTGAAGGAAGACCTTCCAGTTATTAATAACTATTTGAAAGTTGTAGTTACGAAGGAGTTTTGTGTGAATTATGCACCATCAAGAGACACTATGCTGCACGTATATACTGATAGAATCAAAACATGAAAACTTATCCTCAAACGTCCTTTGGTTTCATTCTCTCTAAAGGTTCAGTTCCACAGAAGTGCTCTAATGGCACACCGTATCGTCCCTTTAAAAAACATTATCAAGCACTTCCACAAGCCAATCACTAACCTTTCTTGGCAAACAATAGGAAGCCACATACTCCTTGTAGGATGATCGACCGCCCTTTAGTAGAGAATAAGCAATGAAGGAAGAATCAAAAGATGAAAACTTATTTTTGAAGGTCCTTTGGTTTCTTTCTCTCTAAAGGTTCCGTTCCACTGAAGAACTCTTATAGCACACCACCACACTATCTTCCTTTTATAAAAGCACTAGCCATTAAGCATTTTCAGAAGCCAAGCATCAACCTTTTTTGGCGAACAATAGGCAGCCCCAAACTCCTTGAAGATGGCCGACCACACTTTAGTAGCAAATGAGCAATGAAAGAAGATATGGTCTAGAGTTTCTTCATTTGTTAAGCGAAGACATCACATAGAAGGGGAGATCGCTCAGTTGTGAGCTTTTCTTTGCAATCTTTCATAGTATGTAGTGCATTGGAAAATATACTGAAATGTGATTTAAGGAGGTTTTCCCTCGTTCTTCAAAGCACACCTCCCTGAAGGTTGAGGTAGGAAAGAGTCTACTGAGTGCAAACAAGGAGCATTGAAAATTAATCTATTTTTAACTCTGATTTTTTTCAACTAAACTTATACCATATTTAGAACATTTGACTTTAACCCATGGTATTCCAGAGGTTGGCAACATTAGTTCTGATTTATTTTTTTTAATTATTATTTTTTTTGATATCCGTAAGTGTCAAGATCAGCTTGTTCGCTCCTCAACATTGGTTTTGATAAACCATGCTTTATTACATATCTGCAAATAATTCCTAATCTTTAACTTGTTCTAAAAGAGAAGATTTTGTTTGATGCCATTTCTTTAATAATTGATGAATATGTAGATAACTGTAGAAAACCAAACATATAATTTTTGGGTGTATCAACCATGAGTTCCCTTGTGTTAAAAATTTGTGAATTATTCTCAAACTGGTAACTAGAGGGCATTGGCATTAGCTGCATATGCATTTCCTATATAATATAAGCATCATCAGTGCATCCTAATCTACAACCGTGCATCATTCTCATCCATATTATTAAATTTTAAGTTCTGATAATTGCAGTGTATGACTCCTGATGTAAGGAAATATGCTTTGCTTTCTTTTGATTAAGTATTCTAAGCCACTTATTTCTCATTGTTGTCATTATTGCAGGTTTCATCTATTAAGAATGGGATGTGGGATAGCATTTATGATTCTCTACAAACAATCAATCTACATGAATTATCTAATACACATGTTGAGAAACAACCCGTACATGAGAGCATAGACGTAGGTCCAAGTGCAGAGGGTGCTCTTATTAAGCATGTTCCAAAGTCTATTCATGGTAAGTGGCGTTTGTTTTCCGGACTTATCTTCATTCTTGACACATAACTTAGTATTTCAGATGGATGCTATACTGCGTCTGTTCTTCATAAAGCAACGCAAACATAGATAAACTCACATGCATTTCAGAACTTGATACTGCTTCCCTGGACTTGATACTGCTTCCGGACTTTTTTTTTTCTTTTTTTTTGTTGTGGAGAAGAGAAAAACAAAGGGACAGCACGAGGATCAGGATAGAGGGAACCCTTTCCCAAGCACTGCTTGATGAGAGTCTTCCTATTTTTAAGAACCATTAAAAGGCCATAGTTATAAAAGAATTTTGAAAATAAGGAACACCACTAAGAAGCTGTATTTTGTACATAATTATGAAAAGAATCAAAAGAGGGACTTATATCATCAGAAGTCCTAATATTCCTTTCCTTAAAAATGTGTAAAAAAGAGCTATAGTAGAATGGTTTCACAAAATCTTTGATTTCTATCTAAAGTGCCAAGTATTTGGGGCTTCAAGAAGCCAATCAGTCACTTTATTTGGAAGACAAAGGGTCAGCCCAAACTTTCCAATAATGAAGTGCCATCCTTTGAGCTGTTACCTTTTAGTAACGGGAAATACGCCGAGTTGTATCTTTTTTTTTTTGTTTTTCTTCACTGTCTGCTAAATTTTGAAAAAGTTTGAGGGCCAGACATTATTTGGGACTAATTGCAATCAAATTATCATGGGAGATCAGGAGAACTGTTTGTGATATTAAATAGCAATACTTGAAAATTTTCAGTTGAATTGTATGATCTTAGAATTTTGCTTTATATGGTACATGCATTACACGTCAGAACTATGTTGTGTTTGTATCAATTTTTTACTCCTACAATCTTGAAAATAATACTGTAATGAAATTGATATAACTTGATTATAATCCTTTGTTTTTATTTTTCTTAATTTTAAGGCATCAGTGTAGAAGATATCCTCAACAAAGTTGGTCAGCATATCAAGTTTGAGCAGGAGATCCACAGCAATGGGCGGTTTCTCCTGGAAAATAGAATTCACATGTTGAAACAGCTCTGCAGCTGTGAGTTCTGGCTTGTGGAGCAATTTTCTGCCAAGGATTTTAAGTCTCTTGGTCATGGGGACTTTTTCACTCTCTTACAGGAGCACGTCTCTATGCTTCCTGAGCTACGCAAGTTTCTTATGCCTGAGATTTCTGAAAGATCCCCTTTGGAGGCTTGCATGTTGCAACGTCAGTTAGTGAATTTAGTATCACAAGCTTGTAACAGCTTATCCGAGAATGAACTTGTAAGTAAGCAGATGATTTGTACCCTTCTTACGCAGCAGTTTCCCTCGATCAGTTTCAAACTGACCGAAAATGGGTCTATGGATGATTTTATGGAGCTTGTAGCGGAGCAAAAGAACAGTGTTGTTTCAAAGTGTGTCACATTTTCTGTTACATTATTAGGAAGATGTGGTTCAAGAGATTCTTCGGCAACATTGGAGAATGATTTATTGGGTGTCACTTCAGTTATTGCTGAATTTGGACAGGGAGTGAGGACAGTTGAATCTGTGACATCAGAGGATGCTATCAAAGTCTTGGTCAGAGCACCAATGTTATTGGATTTGAACTTATGGTCCCATTGGGATATCATATTTGCTCCAGCTCTTGGTCCTCTTGTACCCTGGTTGCAGAATGAAGTTAATACAGAAAACTTTTTGTGTTTGGTTACCAAAGAAGGGAAAGTTGTACGGATAGACCATACAGCTACTGCCGATTCATTCTTGGAAGCTGCACTGCAAGGATCCCCATTTCATACTGCGCTGAAGCTTTTATCTATTTTTGTTCTACTTGGGGGAGAAAAACATGTCCCTTTATCCCTTCTTAAACACCATGCCACCCGTGCTTTTGAAGTTATTATCAAGAACTCTGTTGAAAACATAGAAATGTTTGACAATTGGGCTCGGGGACATGAAAAGGTGTTCTGTCATCAGAACATTGAGCCAGTAGCTTCTGGTAATTTGAGTTTTGAATTGAAGAAGAAGATTTCTATGAGGAACAAAGCAATTCCCTTGTTGTCTAGGTTTTTTGTTGCTTGTCTTGGTTATCTACCGGCAGAGTTTCGTTACTTGGCTGCAGATATAATGCTCTCTGGCATGAGTTTTGTCATTAAAGATGCTGCATCATCTATTTTACACGAGTGTCATAAACCAGAGCAGCGTCTTATGCTTCATGAGATAGGCCTTTCTCTTGGTGTCCTGGAGTGGATTCAGGACTATCACACAATTTCCTCTAGTGCTTCTTCAGATCTGTTCGCTGATGAATCTGCATTCTTGCATGATAGGTCTGAGATAAACAAAAACTTACACATAGGCGGTGTTTTTACCAAGCCTTCTGCTTCAGAACAACACGTCTCTCTCTCTATTGAAGAGAATACGTGTAATGAAAAGATGAACGTTCCTAGCACGAACTGTACTACAAAAACTTTTGATGATGCAAATGGCATCAGTTGTATGTCACCTGCTTCTGAACCTAATGGAGATAAGGATGCAGCTCAGATCATCCTATCCATCAGGCGTGATGAGTTTGGTCTTGATCTTGATCTTCCCAATTCTGAGACTGGTATGTTGAGGAAGCAGCATGCTCGCTTAGGAAGAGCTCTTCATTGTCTTTCGCAGGAGCTGTATTCTCAGGATTCACATTTTCTTCTCGAGCTGGTGAGCAAGGCTATTGTCTTTCTTGTTAGGTTTATCTCCTCATGCAATATATTACTTCTGACCTCTTTTTTAATTTTATTATATATATATATATATATATATATAAGAAATTTATTATTCAATATTGTAGTATAACACAGATATGATGGAAAGAAAAAAAGAAGAAGAAAGAATTACGATTCTTCACATAAAATAGTGGGCTACGTATTGTGCATATTGTTCCTGCACAAAGTGCTCCTCTTCTCTTGATAAACTTAATTTCTCACTGGAGAACTTCGGTTCTTCCCAAACAAGTTTACCTTTCTATGGACAAGTGGTCTAGGGGTGGGTATATTTGAGCTATTGTTTTAAAAATAAAATTTCTACATGTGTAGAGGAACCGAGGAGGTGTTGTACCTCCTGTACTGTTTTAGGTATCAGCCAATGCTTAATGGCTTGAACCTTTAAAGAATCAACGTGGATGGCCTGTGACAAGTTACATAGCCAAGAAAGAGTACTTTTAAAAACCATAAAGATTTGTTTTCTGACATGAAACATATAGTTGGTTATCTCTTATTGTGAAAAGCAGCATTCTCAAATGTTGTGAGTGTTCATATGTAGAATTGCTAACGATTAAAATTACATTAAAATAAATATCATCAAAGGGAGTTAAGAAAGGAACTAGATCCTGGATCATTAATGTTATGAATATTCTTGGTGTATAAGATCCTGCCATGCACATAGCATTTTAATTGTGTTGAAGGTTGAGTCTTCCATTTCATCCACCAAATTTGATTTAATTACATGGAGTTGAAAATATCCATTTGATGAACACGATTTATTGCATTCATCTAATCAAACTCCTGATGTTATTTTAGGTTCAAAATGCTGACGATAATATCTATCCACAAAGTGTGGAACCCACTCTAGCATTCATTTTCGAGGAGTCAGGTATTGTTGTTTTGAACAACGAGGAGGGCTTTTCTGCTAAGAATATCAGAGCCCTCTGTGATGTTGGGAATTCCACAAAGAAAGGATCTAACGCTGGATATATAGGAAAGAAAGGCATTGGCTTCAAATCAGTTTTTCGGGTATGTTTAGGGTAACACTATGTTACCTTTCTCTTAATTATATACTACAATATTTCCGTCTCAAGCCTTTCTTTAATCCTCCTTTGTTGGGCTGAGGTTTTTTTCTCCATCTTTTGTAATTTCATTCATCAATGAAATATTTTATCTCCTCTTTAAGAAAAGAGATAAGATAAAATATTGATCATTTATAAGGGTGTATGTGTGCTTTTCCCCATTTTTTGATTCTATATCATGGAATTAATTGTTCTCAATCGTTAAAATTTCAGATGCTTCAAGGCTAAGTAAAGACAAATGCACCGACACCATAAGGCTCGAAAAAGATTTATTATTTCTCGTGTTTAACTGTAATTTAGTAGTCTGTTTGATTAAGTAAGAAGTAAAGAAAGGAAAATAAATGATGTTACTAACTACAAAAGGAGCGAAAGCTGTATAAATCTTAGGAATGCAATTTATAGATGCTCTTGTTGGTTACATTGATTAAAAGGCTAAAGGGCATGATTATTTTAAACAACATTGTTAGATGTTTAAATCCTTCCATAGCAGGCTGCTGATAAAAATGTAAATTGACTGTAATCTTTGAAGATGATTTAGCAGTACCTTTGTTATGCCTGTTATGCATATCATTGAAAATTTTGTCAGTATGTTATAGAATATCAATGAAGTGGCTATATGTTACGCGCAAACAAATTTCATGCAAGTGTGCATCTGAATGCAAAAGAAACCGAGTTTATTTCAGCATTTAAACCTCTTTATTCCTTCGCTCTTTCTTTTTTTCTTTCCTTTTGATGACTGATGAGTTCTGGTGCTCTTTCTGCAGGTCACAGATGCTCCTGAGATTCATTCCAACGGGTTTCATGTTAAGTTTGATATAAGTGAGGGGCAGATTGGTTTTGTCTTGCCAACTATCATTTCTCCTTGCAATGTTGGCTTGTACGGTAGGTTGGCTTCCAGTGCCTCCGATTTGCAGGATACAAATATTTGGAAGACTTGTATTGTGCTTCCTTTCAGTTCAAAATTATCTGGAGGAGGAACTTTGATCAATAATATAGTAAATATGTTTGCAGACCTCCATCCGTCCTTGTTACTCTTTCTTCACCGTCTCCAGTGTATTAAGATCAGAAACATGCTTGACAATTCACTTATTGTAATGAGAAAAGAAATTGTTGGAAATGGCATCATTAAGGTTTCTCATGGGGAAGAAAAAATGACTTGGCTTGTAGTATCACAGAAGTTGAAGGCTGATGTTATTCGTCATGATGTTCAATCTACTGAGATCTCAATTGCATTTACACTCCAGGAAGAAGAGAATGGCACTTACATTCCATTTCTAGCCCAACAGCCAGTTTTTGCATTTCTTCCTCTAAGAATGTATGGGTTGAAATTTATAATTCAAGGTGATTTTGTTCTACCTTCTTCCCGAGAGGAGGTGGATGGTGATAGTCCCTGGAATCAATGGCTATTGTCGGAGTTTCCTGGTTTGTTTGTGACTGCAGCGAATTTTTTTTGTTCTCTTCCATGCTTTGAGAATTGTCCAGGGAAAGCTATTACAGCTTATATGAGCTATATTCCCCTCATTGGAGAAGTACATGGTTTTTTTTCGAGTCTTCCTCGCTTAATTATTTCTAAATTACGTATGTCGAACTGCTTACTTTTGGAAGGAAAGGATAGTGAATGGGTTCCTCCATTCAAGGTTTTGAGAGGTTGGAATGAACAAGCTCTGAATCTTCTTCCCAATCATTTGCTTCGTGAACATCTTGGGCTTGGATTCCTAGATAAGGATATAATCTTGTCAGACTCAGTAGCAAGAGCATTGGGTATTGAAGAGTATGGACCCAAAATTCTTGTGCAGTTTATGTCCTCTCTGTGTCAGAAGCATGATAACCTCAAATCAATGGGACTGGTTTGGTTGGGCTCTTGCCTAAATGTACTTCACAACATGCTTCTACAGTCCTCTGGGCAAACAGCGTTTGAGTTGGAAAGAAATGCCGACCTTCTAAGGTCTCTTCAGAAAGTTCCACTAATTCCTCTTTCGGATGGTACCTATAGCTCCGTAGCTGAAGGGACAATATGGTTACATTCTGATTCCTCAATTAGCACAGTTGATGGCAAGTATGGACTCGAAGCTTTTCCAAGTTTGAATTCTAAGATTCGTGTAGTTTGTCCAGCCTTCCTTTCGCTTTTCTCTGTTGATAACTCACACATGGATGCGCCCTCAGTGGGGAATATTAGCAGGATGCTTCATAGAATTGGTGTTCAACGTTTATCTGCCCATGAAATTATTAAAGTACACGTCATTCCAGCTATATCAAATGAGTCAAACCTAAATGATAATGGAATTTTAATGACAGAGTATGTTTGTTTTGCAATGACTCACCTACTATCCAGTTGTCCTGAATGTAACACCGAAAACGGGTTTATAGTTTCAGAGTTACGTAACAAGGCTTTCATTTTAACAAATCATGGCTACAGAAGACCTATTGAGGTACCAGTCCATTTCAGTAAAGATTATGGAAATCCCATTGATATAGATAAGATCATTAATGTGGAAATGAACTGGCATGAGGTTGATAACACCTATTTGAAGCACCCAGTCACCCATTCACTCACTTCTGGACTCGCAAAATGGAGGAATTTTTTCCAAGAACTAGGAATCACTGATTTTGTCCATGTAGTTGAAGTTAACAGTAGCATTGCCAACATGCCGCATACTATTATGATGAATAGAACGTTGGACCCAGAACTAATATCTTCTGATTCAGTGGTTAAAGATTGGGAATCGCCAGAGTTGATTGATTTGTTAACCCTGTTATCAGTGCATGGAAACCGACAGAGCTGTAAATATCTTTTAGAGGTTCTTGATACTTTATGGGATGATCGTTTGAGTGATAAAGTTATGGGTTGCTGTATTTCTAAATCTGGTGGTTCAAGCAAACAGTTTCAGTCTGCTTTTATGAATAGCATCTGTGATACCCAATGGGTAGTATCAAGTATGGACAACAAGCTTCACTATCCTAAAGATTTGTACTATGACTGTGATGCAGTGCGCTCAATCCTGGGAACCTCTGCTCCTTATGCTGTTCCAAAGGTCAGTTGTAAGATTAGGGTTTTCTCCTGATATTGATGACTGCATTTCAAATAAAATTTCTTCTTTTTCTTATGATGTCCTATGAGGCTATTACTTATGTGAGGTGCTTCCTGACACTCTTTTCCATGTTTTAACATTTTGAAAGAAAATACACTCTTCTCCATGTTTTAACATTTTGAAAGAAATAAATTAAGTGCTTCAACTCTTTTTTGTTCTATGCTACATTTGACAGCTGTCAAAAACAGAGGGTGAAGCAAATCGTTGTTGGAGTGACCTTCCAAGTTAATTATTGTGCTTCTTTTCAGAATTTACATGGACATTTTTTTAAGCATGTTTAATATCCCATGCAATGAAGTATCGCCAGACGATTTCCTCAGTTCTTTTGATGCTTGATGAAGTTCCTTATCATATCTATTGTTTCCTTAATTAGTGAAATGGGTTGGCCTTAAGCTTGTAATTGTTATAGACCTCTAGATGTTGATTTGTTTTCTTGTTGTTGCAACAGGTTAAAAGTACAAAGTTGGTGCATGATATTGGGTTCAAGACTAGAGTTACCCTTGATGACGCTCTAGATATTCTAAAAGTGTGGAGAACTGAGAAACTTTTCAAGACAAGGTACTTATCTCATTATAATAGTTTGCATTAATTTGCCGAACGGCTGAAAGAGATTATTAATTTGCAAGGACAATAGTTTGAAATCATTTCATAGAACCCCAGAGATATTCAGAAATAAAAGTTTAAGCCACCCTGGCTGCTTCTTCCCTTCCAAGCTTTCTTTCAAGATTTTTTTTCCTCTAAAAAATCTGTATATTGCAGAAATTTTCTTGACGTCTTTTAATTTAAATTATGATCTCTTTAATTCAATTAACTCAGGTCTTGTGCTAAGTCTTAAAACCTTTACCGATTGTTGATATCTCGTGTTTCTTGAGATTCTGTGTTTTATGTGGAAACAATGAAATGCTTGTAAGCTGGTCCTGATATAAACTTTAAGGACCTTTCAATCAACCCGATATGTTTCCTTTATATTTAGGGACAGTCAGACATTTAGTCACTATTATTGTTAACATAATATATTTCCTTTTCAGCCTACTAATTTTTGTGCCAGATATGCAAGCCTCTCTCTGTAAATACCTTCAATTATATGCTTGAATTTGTTTGATCTTGAACCAAACTGTCCATTTATATTGCCTTCTTTGATATCTCAGCATATCACAAATGTGCACGTTCTATACATTCTTGTGGAATGAGATGGCTGCATCAAAACAGAAAATTTTGGAGGAATTCCTTTCAGGGCCTTTTATATTTGTCCCTATTGTGGCTGACTCTGGGCACGAGGATGTGGTGTCTGGTGTATTCTTGTCTCCTAAGGAAGTATATTGGTGCGATCCAATTGGCTCTATTGACAAGATTAAGGATGTATATCTTCAATTCAGCTCGACAAATATGGTTGATTGTCCCATAATCAAGACTTTATGCAATATTTATCCAGGGCTTAAGAGATTTTTTATTGACGAATGTGGAATATTTGAATACCCTCCTCTATGCAGTTATCTTCAGATTTTGAAACAGTTATCAGCTGTTGCTTTGCCTTCTCAAGCTAGTGATTTTGTAAGTCTTTACAATAATATATTGTTATTTTCTCAGAAATAATTTTAGGTGATGGCAACTGAAGTGCTACTTTCATGTAATAGGTATTCCAAGTTTTTCTAAAATGGGCCGATGGATTAAAATCCGGACTACTGAGTTCTGAAGATATGGCATACCTGAAGGAATGTATTGGAAGCTCGGAGTTCACGGTCCTTCCAACTGAACAAGATAAATGGGTTTCGCTTCATCCTTCCACCAGCATTGTATGCTGTTGTGATGACAAGATATTAAGACAGCAATGTAAGAATATGGGCAAAATAGATTTCGTATACTTCGGTGAGATCGACAGTGTTAGAACCGAGGCTTTCTCTCAGCTCTTGAAAGCTCTAGGGGTTCCTCTTCTTTCTGAGGTACATCTCTCTTATTTATTTTACCTTTGTGGAGTCTTGTGGAAATAGTTGGCATAAGAGCCTTACTGAACCACTGCAACTTTAGCTACTCGTCCAAAATAATGAACAAGTTTCTGAACATTGATTATTTGCTTTGTTCTCCGTTTGGACCTTGAAGTTCTTAGAAGTTTCAGTAAAGCTTTCAATCTTAGAAATGTCCTTTGTCTAAACTTCGAATAGAAAAAATCATTGGAAATATGATACCTTTTATATTTGAAAAGGGACAGGCGGATGTTTAGCCGCTCTTATAGTTAACATTACAAATTTCAGCAGGGACACAGGCATTTGATGGTGCGTATATTATACCTTAATGTATTTAAAATATTTTAGGAAGTTCCTGTTCAAGGGATTCTGTAAGCAGGATTGAAAAACCTCGATTCACGTACTGTCATTACTGTTTAATACATCAGCCCTACAAAGTGTGTCACTGTCTTATTGTGATTACCACATTGGTAGGGGAGGAGAACAAAAGATCCTTTATAAGGGTGTGAAAATCTTCCCCTAGCAGACGTGTTTTAAAGCCTTGAGGGAAGCCCGAAAGGGAAAGCCTAAAGAGGACAATATCTGCTAGCGGTGAATCTGGGTCGTTACACTTGCTGTTTCTTTTTTCACTTACGAGTCATGACTTTGAGCCATAACATTCAAGAAGTTGCACTATTGAAACGTTTAGAGGAACGAATTTGAAAATAGGCTCCACATATATTTTGCTTAAACCTGAAATAAAAGCAGTATTGAAAACTTTACTCATGAATTACTAAATGCAGATTGTAACCCGTGAAGCAAAATATTACGGTCTGAGGGACTCGAGCTTCAAAACTTCATTAATGAACTGGGCTCTTCCTTTTGCTCAGCGTTACATGTACAGTGTGCACCCTGAGAGATACGCGAAGCTCAAGCAATCTGGATTTTGTCTGCAAGTAATTGTTGTTGAAAAGCTGTTTTTCAGGAATGTTATAAAGAATTCTGGACGTGCTTCTGATGAACAGGTTCCATGTAGTTGTCTTCTACAGGTAATTTAGTTAAATTCCATACTTGATATTAAAAAGTTGTCAATAGAACCATGGCTTGTAATGCATGAATTTGTGCCGTTTCGGGATTGTCTCGAATAAATCAATGTGTACATTCATATATATGCTTAGAAACAAGGGACATAGCATTAAGATATTCAAAAGTACAAGAGAAGGATCTAGATTGAGGAAGGAGATTAACAAATTGCTCTTTAATTGGTCAGCCTGAGCTGGAAAAAAGAGTTTTCTCGTTGGAATACTCGCGTTTGGAAGCGAATGGTTGAATCTGCACAAGTATATATATATGTCCTGATTTGTATGATATTTGCTTTTGCAGGATAATATTTTATACACGACCCATGACTCGGATTCTCATTCGTTGTTTATGGAGTTTTCTCGTTTGCTATTCTGTGGAACTCCCGAGCTTCATTTGGCCAACTTCCTTCACATGATTACGACCATGGCCGAATCGGGTTCTACCAAAGAGCAAACTGAGTTTTTCATCCTGAATAGTCAGAAGGTGACGAAACTTCCTGAGGAGGAACCTATTTGGTCTCTTTCATCTGTCACTTCATTGGTCGAGACTCACAACTTACCTCAAACATGTCTTAACCCTACCTTACTGAACGACCATGGGTCGTCTTCGAAGTCTAAAAAGAATGCAGGAAATTGGCCGCCTGTTGATTGGAAAACGGCTCCGGGTTTTAGTTACGCTCGTGAAAATGGTTTCAAGACACAACCAGCAAGCTCACTGCCCAACTGCAATCTATATATAGAAAACATGTATGAAGTTATTGAGAAGCAAACAGAGAACTTGGCTCCGATTTCAACTGACACAGACTGGACCTATGATGGCGATTCATCTGCTGTGTCGGTAGCATCGATTGTTTATGGCAGTAGTGATAACGTCGGAGAACTTGTCAACCATGGTGATGCGAATCCTGAGGCCATTGGTTCTCAACCCGATTCGAGTGGCTTTTCCTGGAAAAATCAGCTTAGAACTGGCACCCCCAATCCAGTTCAGGCAATGGCAACTGGGAGACTCGGCGAGCAAGTCGCCTTCAAATACTTCACCGAAAAGTTCAGCAACACAGTAGTTGAGTGGGTCAATGAGGACTCGGAAACTGGATTCCCCTTCGATATAATCATAGGAGATGACGATGACGACAATAGACAGTACATTGAAGTGAAATCAACCAGATCCACAAAGAAAGATTGGTTCGACATATCAGTGAGAGAATGGCAATTTGCAGTCGAAAAGGGCGAATCGTTCAGCATTGCACACGTTTTGTTATTAGCCAACAACGTCGCCCGGGTTTTGGTTTTTAAGAACCCAGTTAAATTATGCCAGTCAAGCAAGCTCCAACTGGCTCTTTTAATGCCCAAACAGCAAAAGGAATTCTCCATTGTCTCCTCCTGAAATGACATTCTTCCTCATTCAACTCTTCCTGGGTAGCTGGTTATGCTGCAGCAAACAAGCAACGACAGCTCTCTGGTTCGATTTTTCAAGCTCGTCGAGGAGAATATCTCGACGTCGCTCGTCGGGAGCCTGGTTTTGTATGTATGATTTTCAATGGAGGCTTCAATTCTATTTATTACACTATTCTCTGAGTCTCATCTGTGAGAACTCACAGTGGGCTGTTTTTTAATTTTTGCCCACCTTGCAGTTGTTTACATGTAAATAAATTTTGAGGGTAGTAAAGTTAAAATCTTTTTAATTTTTTCCGTCCCAAAAAAACCCCTTTTATGTGTAAATAATTTGAGTTTTTATAATATTTTTATTTTCTTTTCAGTAAATTTGCAAAAATTATTTGTGAATTTTAACAGTAATTATAAGTATATTCTCAAACATTTAATTTTATTGTGGAATTTTATAATTAAATGGTTGAATATTGAAAATATAAGAATTACTTTTTTAGAGATTCATGCATTTGGTAACTTTTAAGGGTATAATTGTGACAATTTTGTAAATTTAGAGGCGTGATGAATCAAATGAAGATATCTATTTAACTTGCATGGCCTCATAAACACGACGATAGGGAAGCAAGGAGAGATTTATCCCTATTAGCTAAACGGATCTTGAGTCGGGTATCGTATTATTTGTCCTCGTCCTCAACCTTGACCCAAACCCAATTCTCATTTATGTCTTCGTCCCACCCCGTGGACTCGTTAATGGCTTAGAAGATAAAATGTTAGAAAGGGGTCAATACGACTCGTCTTTAATAGAACCGATTTGATTCTCTTAATGTTTCTGTCGGATCTTTTCTATCTCGTAATCAAGCTTGTATAGGTAAATATTGTCGGGTAGGCATGAATATGAGTCACATTCCATCTAAGAGTGCGATGGTAACTAATATTGATTTTTACTATTTTTACTACAATAATAATTATTTTCTCTTGGAAATGGGAAAATCATTATTATCCGTACAATTTCCTCAAGTGTTCGACATGTCGAATCACTATGAAGCGCAAAAGATGTGTCGTTTGTGTTCACAATCATAACACTAGAGCCTAGAGTTTGTGCCTCTAATCAGCTCGACAACAATGGCGTTTGCGTCTCGTTCTGCGATCCGCAAAGCAACCAATTTCTCCGATTATCTTCTGCGATCTTTCTCCACTTCCACTAAATCCGCTCACCATAACAATCACCAGCAAACGCACAAATACTTGGAGGCGAACGCCTTCGTTGGCAGCTGGGAGGCGCCGAAAGATCCCAAGGAAGCGCAGGCCAGGCTCGCTCTGCTTCGTAGGGATTACGCCAAGAAGGTGAAGCAGGTGCGGAAGAATTACATTCAGGAGGTCGAGCTCTTGAGACTCGAAAAGCAGCGTAAGGACGAAGCCAAGAGAGAGGCGCTTAGAGTGGTCAATGAGGAACGTAAGAAGCTTAAAGCCGAAGCTGCGAAAGCCCGAGCCGAAGAGCGTAAGGTTGCCGACGAAGAGTTCCGACAGACTTTGGTAAGCGATTTCCTTGTCTTCTTTAACAATTTCTTCTTCAGATGTTATTGTTTGAAGATTTTGATTGAAATGAATTTGCCTGCAAATGTATCCATTGCGTCTCCAAATTTTCTGGATTCAATCTCTGCTCTGAGTTTAATCGAACAGTTTCCTTTGCTTGAATTTGTCTGCTTACTCTTCCATGCTAAATGTTAATAGTGCTGCTCTGGTTTTCGTCTTATCTTTGCTTCCTCAATGCTTCTCGTAGTCTGTTTTTGGTAATTTTTGGTAATTTAATTGATGAACTTTGAATCTTTCAAAAGAATTGCCCATTGCAAATCAAAGTAATCTTTAAGAGGGTGGGGTAGCAAAAAAATTGCAAATCAGAGTACAAATGCTGTAATCTTCTAAAGGGTTGTGAACATTTAGACCAATATAAATGTGAGATCACAAGTCGGTTGTAGAGGAGAATGAAGCATTCTTTATAAGGGGTGGAAACCTCTCCCTAATAGACAATAGAAGTGTTTTAAAATTGTGAGGCTGACGACGATATGTAACGGGCCAAAGAGGACAATATGTGTTAGTGGTAGGCTTAAGCCAGATACGGGAGCTGTATGTTGGGTTATGGAGCATACCATATTACTATATATAGTAAACTGAACCATATATATATCCTCTCAAACAGAGCTTCGAAAATGTACTTTATGTATTTTCTTAGTGTACATACTCAAAGTCATCAATATAAACCTTTGGCCAATATTTATGTTTATCTAGATCGAGTGTGTGCGTTGTTGTGCGATCCTAACACGGTGTGCCAGCGAGGATGCTAGGCCTCCAAGGAGGGTGGATTGTGAGATCCCACGTCGGTTGGAGAGGGGAACAAAACATTCTTTATAACTACGAATTGGAGAGGGGAACAAAACATTCTTTATAACTACGAAAAGGAAGTGAAAAATAACCTTAGGAATACAACTTATATTTCATAGAAAGAAAACAAAAGACATGAGATCTTTATTCCACAAACTCGATGGCCTCTTGATCTTACCTATCTGCCTCCATTTTTGGCTTTCCTTGGAGATCACAACCTTTAGCTGATGCCAAAGCAATTTCCTATGTTCTTTGTTTACCAATATCAAATGCAACCTCTTTGATTCTTCCTTCTTATCCAGCTGAACAATAAATCCAATGAACCCTATGAATTTCAAGAACACTTCAAACTCCACTTCTTGAGAAGAGTTTTGAAGGCTTTAAGCTTTTGAGTAAGACAAAACCAACTCAACCAATGTTCAATGGAAATATTCACACTAAGGCTTCAAGAATGGCACAAAATCTTGTGATCAAGTGAAAAACATATCAAATATGAAAGAAATTGGTCACTGAGTATAATTTCCCAGCTCCCATAAAAATTGGGAAGTTGAGGAATAAACCATTGAACAAACAAATTTTAGAACAGCTAGGTCTTCAATAGAGGCTTAACTCTCTTATCTTTCTCATTTAGGGCTCCGAATTAATCACAAACTTTACAAAGGGGAGGGGTTTTAACTCTCTAAAAGGGGCTCAGTAACTCACATTCAAGTCACCTTCTCAAATATCCCTATGTATAATATACCTCTTTTCACATGGTTCGAAGGTGATTGTTTCGTTGAGAGGCCCTTTGAGAACTTCCTTTTACGAGTGGAAGTCAAATAAGGAGGTTGCCATTTGGTTAATTGGACTAAAGTCTAAATTTCCCTTTATCTTGGTGGGCCTGGTATTGATGTCTGTGGCCAGAGGAAAATCCTGCTTGTTGATACTCATAGAGATAACAGATGCACAAATTTGCAAAGTCAACTTTCAATAGAACATTTAGTTTCTGATTATTATTATTATCTATTACATCTTGGTGTTATCGAAATCATCTACATATACAATTACGCCTTATGGACCTTGTCATATTGACATTACGTTGTCACGTTTTCTGGATTGATTTGATTGACATACTCTTTTATGTAGTGTATGTAAAAGACTAGTTTATGCTTCATAGGAATTTATCAAAAAATAAATAACTACGTAAGTAGCTTAGTGGTAGAGCGGTCGACTGTTAATTGATTGGTCGTAGGTTTGAATCATACTTGGGGAGATTTAATTCCTTCTGAGTTTTAGAATTTGGAATGAAAGGGTTCGCTCTGACCTTTAAGAGTAGGTAACCCGTTTGTTTCTATTGCATTCTATCTCATCGTATTAAATTCTGTTATGCAATAGTTGAGAATCACCGTCAATACCTCGGTGTAGGTCTGGGATATAATCCTTTGTTCCACCTCTCTATTTACAACTATCTAAACATAAAGGTCAGTCGGTAGGTACAAAAATTTGACTTCAGTTGTCTTATGACCTTTGATTGGATTGACCAGTCTTGAAATTACTTCCTAAGGAGGATTTTAGTTCAAAAGGAAGGAAACCATTTGGTTGTTTTGGAGACATGCCCTATGTTATTTGTTTTTATCTTTTTTCTTGCATTTCATTCTAAAAGGGCTTACATTCGATACGATGATATCCACTGTTTTGAGACTCAATGCAGCCACGTAACACGATTTGATTGGGTGCCATATGCAGATGAAAGAACGAGCCGAGAAGCTCGAGCATTGGAGAATGATGGAAAAGACGAGGGAAGAAAAGAAGAACGAAAAGAACGAGCTAATAAGACGCCAGAGTCCCATGTGGATTGATGAGAAGAAGTTGGAAGAGAAGCTCTTAGACGCCATTGTTAATACCACCCCTCTCTGAGTTTTATTTCCGAGTTTTATTTAGAGAATTACTCTTACATTGAATTTTTGCATAACCAAGTTTTTGTTCACTTTAGTTGGGTTAAGTATTTGAACTTAATGGAATGTTAGTTCAAACTACACCTCTAATTTGTGATGAAAGCAGTTGACATCTCGAATAAAATGGAGTTTTTTAATACTTAATGTATCTTACTATATTACTATTAGAAGTCATTGGAAGTCTTTTGTGAAGTCATTTGTGTCGAGAATTTTGGGAGTGAGTCTCGAGCTGATTAATTTAGTAGAAAATCATGGATTTACAAGTGAGGAATACTATTTCCATTGGCACAAGACCTTTTGGGAAGCCTAAAGCTATGAAGGGTCGTTATTCCTAAGATTAAAAATAAGATATTTGTGAATAGAACGTCGAAAAATCAAATAATTAGATTTGGTGTTTGAATGAAAATATTATCAAAATTTTGTATAAGAAAATAACACTTTATAATATATTTGTTTGGTTCTTCTAATTACTTTCAAATTATATAAAACAAAAACTAATCATTAATTTATTTTTATTAAGTCAAAGGATTAGATAAACTGAATCAATTTAAATTTAAATTTAATTTTCATTCATTAAAAAATATATTATAACTAATATCTTAAATTTAAGATATTTTAACTTATTTATTTTAACTTATTTAGCAACCAATCTTAATAATTATCCTCAAATAAATAAATTTAATAAAATTCTATAAACTTTTATGTAAGAATTAATTATACAAAAACGATAACTAATATCTTAAATTTAAGATATTTTAACTTATTTAGATCAATCTTAATAATTATCCTCAAATAAATAAATTTAATAAAATTCTATAAACTTTTATGTAAGAATTAATTATACAAAAATGAAATAAAAACGAAATAAAAACGAAAAGTAGAAGGAAAAAAATAAAGTGAAAGGAGGAAGAATTAAAAAAAAAAAAATATATATATATATATATATATATATATATATATTTTTTTTTTTTACTAATTATACGTACAATCATAAAATCCATAATTTGGGCAATTTGAATATAAGGAAAATTTGAGAATTTATAAATAAATAAATAAATAAAGTAAAAAATTTGTAGCATTGGCCATGAAATTTGCACTTCTCCAGGAGTTGATATGTAATGAACTAATTGATTCTCAAAGCTGTGTCACTAAAACAACAACTGCTCTAAAGACAATTCTATAGAGCAAATCTGTGAAAGTTCCATATAAGTCAATTTCTATAAGAACAGTAAAAAACTCGAAAACTCGAAAACAGTAAAATAAACCAAAGGTAAAACACAATTTTACAGCTGCAGTAAAACCCAATCTAAATCAACGACAGCCATTCTGAGTATGATTTACATCCATATGAGAAGGGATAAAAAGAATGTCTAATCCTACTGATTATAGCCAGCCAAAACCAAAAATCCATTTCAAGATAAAAGAATGTTGTTTTCCTTCCAATCCAAGACCTAACTCGACTTCGATCACTGGCTCTTTGGTTTTTGAATCTTCACGTATGGAAACAATCCCAAAAAGTGGACTACGCTCGGGTTCCACTCGAGTTGTTGAGCACGACAAAACATTAAAAATGTATTTGCGAAATAAGAATTGAACCCCATAAATAAATGCCACAATGCATGACCCTGAGGGTTGAAATACCAGCTAGAGATATTCCTGCAGTACAAGCAATCAAAAAGCCAGCAAACAGTACCGAGCGAGATGGTTGTCAAGTATAACTTCGCCAGCCGCTTTGCGTGTACATCGTTCGTGTGAATATAATACTTGTACATTCTAGGGATGCAGATAAGACATAGTATTGCATAATGTACCTTGAAGCCCGCTCCAAAACGTATGATTGCATGAGCAACAGCAAAGGCAGCACCGTAGAGAAATAAGAACGTAGGCATCGTGCTCCGGTAATGCCAATCTGGCGAATACAGGATGTAGATATAGAGGAGCATTTCCCATACCATTGGTGTTTCATCACCTTGCTGTTGTCTGAAAATAAGTTTATCATTGAATCCAATAGATAAGATACTTTATAATGAATGAAGATTTAACAGAACATGCAACCCAATGCTAAAAACAGTATACATTTGCTAAAGATTATTGAAGTTCAGAAAAAATAATCTCATAGGGAAATCTTCAATACATGTACCAAACCTCGGCTAGAGGGGGGAATAAAATGTAAAACGTTGCAACTCCTAACGCATAATACGAGTATAAAAATCAGGGATGAGAGGAGGACTAGAAAATTGATCCATGAGAGAATAAATTCCAATTATTAATGAAAAAATGAGACGATTCTAACTTCTAAGATGAGCACAAAGAAAACCGAACAGCATAGTTCATTTTTTGGTCGTTATGCAATTGAGAAAACAAACAAAAAATTCCCTTAAAAAACTAGTTATCATCTATTTAGCAGTTTCCTCCTTGCTTTCCCTCGAACCCGAAAAGTTCTAAAAGAAAATTCCATTATCGTGGACGAGGATAAAGCTATGGTTTACCCATATTTTCCTCTATCCAAGCTATTTCTTCCCATACATCCACGCCACGACATTTAGTATTTCGATCACTCATGGGATCTATCTTATATAGGTCGCTTAAATATTTTCTGACTCACAACCTCTAACCTGTACATCGAACTTAAACACTTCGACTCATGTATGTCATCTTTATTCTTTTTTCTTTGCTATAAAGGAAGAAAACTTACACTCGTTGCAAGGTCGCATGATACAACATGCTTCCTATGGCAAGGATCATATTTGATACGTGAAGAACGCTAAACCTCTTCTCGAACCTTTGTCTCAAAGCATTTACGAGACCAACAAATGCTAAAATGAGGCACGGAATATTTGATACTGTGTTGAAGAATTCTGCAATATAAGAAGAGTAGACATAGTTCTTTTCACACCATTCAGGAGATGTAACAGGACCCCAGAAACTAGATATTGTTTCTGCCATTCTACGATTAAGTATGCTCGATAATACTTGAATTGCCTGCTGCTAGGATGGTTCAGAATTTACGAACCTGCAATCATGTTATTTAACAAGTAGTAAGTCAGTGCATAAATGATGAACACACACACACACAAGTCAAAGTAGAAACTGTTTCATATTCATCCCAAGCAAATACTGTAACATTCTGAATGAAATATGTATTTAATGCGAAAAATTGGCTGAATTATCAAAGAATTGCAGAAAACTACAAGCTTGATTGATCAAATTCATGACAGAAAATGGCGTGGATGATGACGAGAATAGACTAGCAAACCAACTGAAAACAACATGCAGATATGAAAGACCTACAGAAAAAGAGGCTTTCCACCTTCCTTCATTCCTTGGTCAAGTAAACGACAATGTCAAAAAATCAACTCCATCTTTCGAATTTTACTTCCAATAGCAGAAACCGCCAAACCTAGCTCGCACCAAGCTAAGAAACGAATTGCAGCTTTCATGAATCGCTTCCTAAATTCTTCACGCCGCGAATACGAGCGTCAAAAGTAAACTAACTTGAACACAACGACACAAATGGCAACGTTTTCTGAAGCAAATTTAAAACTACGTTGAACTTTTTCCATTTCGTCCATTTTTTCATCACTAATTTCTCGAGAAATTTGTGAAACAAACAAAATTTTATAATCTCTAGACATAAAAATCGCGGAGAAATCCAACTAAATAACCTAAAAAGGCAAATTCAAAACCGAACGAAAACAAAAATGCTAGAGGCTGAAGAAACTGCTAACCCTTCCGAGATGGATCTAAGCTAGAGAAGAGCCATTGTTGGGAGCTTGAAATTCAAATTCCTGAGGTCTTTCTGTCAATGGTGCGAAGCGATCAGAGGAGAACTGAGCTGAGAGTTCGAACCAATTAGGGCTTACCCAGAGGGAAGACGATGAGCGCGTGGTGAAGACATAAAGGAATATGACAGAAATCATTTGTGGCCGTTGGATTAAATACGTCAACGGCTGATATCATTCCGGTCATCGAGCCTTGGCGCGGCTCGTGATAAATGGAATCAAATCCGACTTTACGCGCCTTAACTCCGCATGTGATTTACGCGCTCACGTGCTTATGAGATCCCACCATCCTGTTTTTTAATGTTTCAAAATCACAAGCATATTTTAATTCTTCCAAATTAATTTAATATTATATTTAATACTATAGAAATTAAATTTAAATAATTAAACCCTATATGAAAGTAATTTTGAATATAAAATTTTTAAAATTAGTCTAAAATATATAATAATAATAATAATAATAAATCAAGATGCCAAATGTTCGAGAATGGGTTTGATCGATAATTATAAATAAAAATTAAGACATTTTGGTTGTGTTCGTGTTTCCACATAAGTAGCTGTACTCGAACATTCATCCAAATCTTTCAAAAAAAATGTGCATATAATAATTACATTTAAACTTTATCGAGACAGACAAAAGTTAATCAGTCTTATAGACAATTGTCTGTAACATAAATTTTTAAAATTTTTTTAACCATAGGGATATATTTATATTTAAAAGT
Source organism: Cucurbita moschata (assembly GCF_002738365.1). Taxonomy (NCBI): domain Eukaryota; kingdom Viridiplantae; phylum Streptophyta; class Magnoliopsida; order Cucurbitales; family Cucurbitaceae; genus Cucurbita; species Cucurbita moschata. The sequence goes on from NW_019268517.1 coordinate 1,839,924, forward strand.
GATATTATGGGGAATATTTTTTTTTGAAATATTTAAAAGTTTAATAATATTTTAAAAATATTTTAATTAAGTTCTTATGCAAAATATTGGAAAATTTTAAGATAAAATGTAAAAATATTAAATATTATAAGTTAATTACAAAAACAATTTTTTTTTTTTTTTTTTTTTTTCCTCCGGGTTTTCTTTTGGGGCGCCAATCCCCTGCCAAAACCCTCACAGCGAAGCATAAACCTTACGCCGGCACCGGAAGTAGCTCGAAAGCACAGCCATGGGGAAAGCCGATAACATCCTCCAAACTCTCGGGGACTTCACCAGCAAAGAGAATTGGGACAGTTTCTTCACCATCCGCGGCCATGGGGATGCTTTCGAGTGGTATGCCGAGTGGCCTCAGCTCAAAGATCCACTCATTTCTCACCTTCCTTCCCTCTCCCAAACAGCATCTCCTCAGATTCTCGTTCCTGGCTGCGGAAACTCCAGTCTATCTGAACAGCTTTACGACGCCGGCTTTCGATGTATCACCAATATTGATTTCTCTAAAGTTGCAATCTCCGATATGCTGCGCCGGAACGTGAGAGAACGCCCCGATATGCGGTGGCGCGTCATGGATATGACGAGCATGCAGGTAGCTAAGTTCTTGGAGTTAAATTTGATTGTTGAAATGTTTTGTGTTGGTGCGGGATTGATTTTAGAGCGACGGAATGAAATGCATCTAGTTTACGATCTCTAAGGCATCGAAATTCCTAAATTTGTAGCTCGTAGAACACGGACTCTGCCAAAATGATATAAGAGGAAGTTTCGAAACTTTTTTCTAATTTAAGAACCCACTGCGTCAATTCTCTTTAATTCATTCTTGTTAGATATGAACTTTGATCAAATGAAATAAGGGGACGGATTTAGGTTATATTATACCGGCTAAAGAGTATCCAAGTTATGGCTGTTGGATGTAAGTGTCCTACGTTGGATAATTTAGGGAATGGTCATGGATTTATAATCTAAGAATACACTCTCCATTGGTATGAGGCCTTTTGGGGAAGCCCAAAGTAAAGCCATGAGAGCTTATGCTCAAAGTGGACAATATCATACCATTGTGGAGAGTCGTGTTCGTCTAACAATGGCTACATTTCACTTCCATAGTCTTCTCCTTTTTCTGACCAGTGCTTTGCAGTTCACGAACGATACATTTGATGCTGTTGTTGATAAAGGTGGATTGGATGCTTTAATGGAGCCAGAAGTTGGTTCCAAGCTGGGAAGTCAGTACTTATCTGAGGTGCTAATTTAAAGTTATTGGGCTATCTTGACCTGATAGTTTAATTTGATTCTAATCAAGCAGTGCCATTTTATTATAGTTTCACTTCCTATAAAAAAGAGAAAAAAAAAAAAAATAGTTTGATCTTACTTAGATGGATTGTTTTTTCAGGTGAAAAGAGTTCTAAAACCAGGAGGAAAGTTTATTTGTCTTACATTAGCAGAATCTCATGTTTTAGGTACCATCTTAATAGATTTTTTCGCAGATCAACTCCGAGATTTTTTTTTTTTTTTGATGTATTATTTGGGGCAACGTTGTGTTGTGTTAGTATCGTGAAAAGTTTTCACCTTGTTATTTTCTTCAGCTCGCCTCTACCAAATTTGCATTCTGATTTGTTGCTCCATCTGCAGGCTTGCTCTTTCCCAAGTTTCGTTTTGGATGGAAGATGAGTATTCATGTCATACCTCAGAAACCACCGAGTAAGCCTAATTTTCAAACCTTTATGGTGGTGGTGGAGAAAGATGAATCTACTGCATTGCACCAGATAGAATCTTCTTTAAATTTTTCTTTGCTGGATTCCCATGGAAATCAGGTTAAAATTGCCTTCTTCTTTAACTGTGAATTTGTGTTGGAATTTCTTTTTTTTTATTTTTTTGTCTAGTATTTGTTAGCAGAGTGATACTTTGTTCAAGTACTTATCATCTGGTGATTACCTTTCAACATGTTGATTTGGTTGAAAATTATTCATGATGTGTATTCTCCATCATATAAAGATATGTTATGCAGCCCTTGGCTATTAATTTGGTAAAAGCTTGATGGCTACTGATCTATTTTCAGACTCGTGAACTTGTCAAAAGTCTTGAGAACGAGAATATAATTCGCCAAAAGTGTTCCAGTGGTGCTGATTTGCTGTTATCTCTTGAAGACCTGCAACTAGGAGCAAAGGGGGATCTGCAGAAGCTTCACCAAGGCCGTCGGATTCAATTTACTTTAGGTGGACAAGGGACCTCCGTTTTCAGTTATAGAGCTGTACTTCTTGATGCTCGGGAACAGTCTGGCTCATTCTTGTATGAATGCGGAGTTTTTATAGTGCCTAAGGTCTTTTTCCTTGAGTCAAAGTTAATTTTATTAAAGAATCAAGATAATTCACTCGTTGCATCATCATGGAAAATTAACATTTTTTATTTGTCTAGATCCTTTGGACCTGTTAGTTGGATTCTTTTAATTTATGTTTGATTTGGAAAGGGGACTATTTTGCTATGATTGAGGAGGTTTCCTGACTTCACCTTTTTGTGATAAAGGCAAAGTTTGTGGCATGCTAGTTTCTTCTCGATTTTGTGGACGTTTGGCTTGAGAGGTTTTGTGATGAGGTTTGGGAGCTAGTGAAATTTAATCCCTCTTTGTGGGAGTCGGTCACTAGGCCTTTTTGTAGTTATGAGCTCGGTCTTATTTTGTCGAATTGAAGTCCCTTTATGTAGCTTTTGGGACTTCCTTTTTGTTGGGCTTGTATCTTGTATGCCCTGTATTTCCTTTCATGCTTATCAATGAAAGCTCGGTTTCTTACCCAAAAAAAGAAAAAAACTATGATATAATGTAAAGCTTTGAATTTATTCTAGCTCAAAGGAATTAGTCACCTTATGGAGAAACTTGTCGTGCTGTTGAACTTCGTCAAACCATCTGTTTGTCAAAATGAATTTGTGGGATGAGTAAATTTTGAAAAAGCATCAAACTTCAGGCTTATTGGTGAATTATTTGTGTTCTGCATATCATGACCCTTGAGTATTCTTAGGCACTGGTCACCCCCCGCGGAAAAAAGGAAGAAAATTATTAATGTAGGTTTTATTTGTTATTTTGGACTTCATTCAGCATATAATTGGAATCTTGCAAAGATAACAGGGAGGATGGAAATTAGAGTACATGTTTGTGGTCTACTTCCATTATTTTGCTTTGTTTATATGCTGGAATGCATCTAAGTGGATGGTTGAAATTTCCTTTGGTTGTTTCTGCTTTTGATGCACGTGGTATTGCAATACTTTTACATGTATAATGAATTGTTATTTTTCAGACCCGAGCTCATGAATGGCTGTTCTCTTCAGAAGAGGGCCAGTGGATGGTCGTTGAGAGTTCAAAAGCAGCTCGCCTTATAATGGTATTTGCTTATTGAACATCGAAGCTCTGTGCACATATTTCTGTCTATAGTATTCGTTACACCTGTCACCTATTTTCTCAGATTCTATTAGATGAGACACAATCTGGAGCTAACATGGATGCTATTCAGGTACTATTTGCTTTGCCTCGAATTTTTCCGTTGAGGTATGAACTGATATTGCTAACTATATATACTTCTCACATCTTTGTTGGATTTTCAGAAAGATTTATCTCCCCTAGTTAAACAATTGGCACCTGGTGAAAATGACAGTGGATCTCAAATTCCGTAAGTAACATAAACCCCTATGTTTTTCCTCCTGGCTCCCTTTCTTTCCTAAGATATACGTACTGTTCTTCTTTACCTCAATTGATAAATGGGAAGCATTTTGTCATTGTACTTAGTCTTTTACATGTCATTATATCATGTTCATTATATCATACATGTAATGACAGTTTAAAATCCTCAAGTTTTCTGAAATGTTGTGGTCCGGAGAACTGTGGTTGATTTAGAAAATTGAAGAGAAATCTTCATTGTGTACACCTTTATTTTCATCTTGAAACTCAATAACGACTACTATTTGAAAGTTACTTGTGCTGCGCACTTAGAACTTTGTTACTGGTCAATTATCAGGGATAAATATTTGACCCTTTATTTATTTCTTTATTATAATAGTAATTTATTTTAATTTAAAACTTAATCTTCTTACAAGACATTCAGACAATGGGTGTATTTCTCACTGTTTGCTTGGAATAGTTCTCTTATTGCTTGAAAAGTTTATTATTTTATGTAGGCAAACCTATACGAAATAACCCTGAACTTTATTTTTGTATAAAAGATGCCTCTATTTTTTGGAAATTGTAACATTATTATTAACCTTTCATAAGTGTTTTAAAACTATTATTTGGAGTAGAAAACCCTTTAGAATGTTGAATGAAAAGCCAATATGTCTAAATGTCGATCTTTCAAAATCTTAACCCAGACAAGCATCCACTGCCACGTCGATTTTCTGTCCAACAGTTCTACTCCAAGCATAGTTTTGAAATGTTTATGAAAGATCAAGGATAATATTGCAACTTTTGAAAAAATAGGGATATTTTTTTTAAACAAGGGACAAAGCTCAGAAGTATTTTTTATAATTTAGCCTTTTATATACAATTTTTTGTAAAATTATGTGCAGTTGTATTGAATGTACTATAAAAAGTGACTAATTAATGCTTTGAGAATGTCCAGGACAGATTGTGATTTCCTTACACAGAATGTTGATTGTTATTGTTGCAGATTTATGACGGCAAGTGATGGGATCAAGGAACGTAATTGTGTTTTCCAGGTCTCAAATATTTCTAACGCCTAGGGAAATTGGATATCATAATTGTCCTCTTCCTCAACTCTTGCTTACTTTTCTGTAGGGTACGTCTTCATTAACGGGATCAATAGTTGTTGAAGACGTGATATATGAACATGTAAGTAATGATGCCAGTCGCATCTTCCCAACGGGAGACTTGATATTTCGTCGCCTTATTTTCCAAAGAACAGAGAGTTTGGTGCAGTCGGAGGCTTTGTTGACAAGGGAAAGACTTCATGAGACAGTTTCTGGTCAGATAGACAGGAAAAGGTCTCATTCATCATCCAAATCAAAGAATAAAGGAAAGAAGAGACTGAATAAGGGTAACAAACTCTGAAATTTAGTTTAAATTTCAGGTTTAAATTATTTCGGTTTGGATATAAACAAAAGTGGTACTTCTCATTTCTTCACTAATTTTTTTCTGGAAAAAATCAGTCTATATAACACTGATATTAGGCCGGTGTTAAAGTTGGGACTTGTAGGATTGAAATTTAATTCAAGTGTGGCGTGTTAAATTTGGTCATAAATACAAAAGAGAAAAAGGGGAAAATGAATAGAAAAGGATACTGTTGGTAATCACAGCAACCCACGAAAACTTATGGGAATCAGGTTCTCACCGGGGTAGGTAGGCATTATAGAATGCAAGGTAGATTTTATACCCAACGTTCTCTGTCCCAAACAAGAGAATCCTAATTTTACTCCTGCGGGCATTTTGGGTTCCCATAAATTAAAGGAGACTTAAGAAAATTATTAGCAGAAACCTGCTGACCCCTTTATATCCCTTTTATATGCATAAGAAGTTGAGTTACGATTTAGTCTCCGTGCAAAGAAATTCTATGTGCTAATTGAATAGACTTGCTATACTATTGATCCATTTAACCTGTCGCCCTGTGGGGACCTGCCACGAACAAGGTGAGTATCCCCATTTAAATGGAGAATGAGGGAGAGGGTGGGGAGAGTTTGGGGATGAGGATTATACTACCCATCCCCCCCTCCCCCCACATCGGTTATTGATTGATTGATTGATTTTTATTTTTATGCGTTGTAATATTGAAATTTGAAATTTTAAAATTTATGTTGGTTGAACATTATAATTATATTTTTGCTTATGGAATTTTATTGTTTTTATTAGGTTAATTTATAATCTCTTCTTTAAATAGTTTTATTTAGAAATGTCCATTTAGAAGTTTTTTTTTTTTTTTTTTCCCTTCGGAAAGAATTGTTATTATAGTTGAGTAAAAATATAAAAACAAAAATGGAAAAAAAAAAAAGAAGTAATTTTGTGGAGATGGGAATCGGAATATGTGGCGGGGATAGGAATGGGAAAGTCTTCCCCATTCTCACCCTTGTCCTGTCTCAGTCCCTACCCCTGCACCTCTCTGTGGACATCTAGCTTTTCACATTCATTTTTTAAGCTTTGAAGTTTAGCTTTTTGTTGTTGGTTGAATAGAGGATTAGCATTCAAGTATTTAGAGTCAAATCATTGCTTTCATATTGCATTATTTTCTACTATTTTTTATTTTTTTATTAAGCTAAATTCTAATCATATAATACAACACTAGAGTCTAGCGCTTGTAATTTTAATTAATTTTCTTATTCTAATTGGATTTTTAAGTTCTAATTTTAGTGCAATAAGTTCTTACCATTTTGTATTGAGGCTCGTGGATCAAGACTTAAATCCTAGGATGTCTCTTTATTTTTGTGCTGTTTTTCTTTTCCTTAGTAGCTTATGATTTAATTGCTGAGCCCAAAATTTGTGAATCCGATTAAACTACTCAAAACTCAGATTTAACCCTAAATAATCCCAACAAAAGTTCCCACCTATCCAGCATCGCTCTCACTTTGTTTTCTATCTTTTTTCTGTTGTTGATATAATGTGACAGAGTCCAGCGACCAAATGAAGGTTTATCATTGCTATCTGGCAAGTTCTTATCATTTGGGGATCATTTCGGGGTTTATGTTGATATCTCAATATTTGGAGAGTGTAGCATCAGCTGGAACAACGGCAAGTTCACTGTCTTTGATCCTTCTATGATCTCTTCCTACATTGAAAGTGCAATGCAAACGTGCACTTTTCTACAATCATTTTTTCAACTAATGCATTATTTGTTTTTTCATGGAATCAAGTTTTAAGCTGTTAGAGAAGTTTGATGGTGGAAATTTAGGTTCTATTTGGAGTGACTTTCTAATTGCTTAAAAAAGAGTCATCTTAACCTGAATAACCACTTCTCAATTTTCTTTGATGTAAACAAAGCATTATGTAGAGGTCCGCTCCTTCTATCTATGTCTTGTATGTATGCCTTCCTCTCTTGTTTCTTTCCCTTTTCGACTGAATTTAACTAGCTGTTCTTGACAGGTGAATACAGCTGTCATTGGTCTTGGAGCAGGTTTGCTGCCCATGTTCCTCCGTGCATGCATGTGTTTTTTACACATTGAGGTAATTCTTCTCCCCTACCCCCTTAAAACATGGTGAATTTTTTCTTAAATTGTGATAAGTGTAAAATGATCCAGGTGGTTGAGTTGGATTCAACAATTCTCAAACTTGCAAGGGATTACTTCGATTTTACTGAGGATGCAGATTTGACGGTATTCATGCTACACCTATGTTACTTTTTTGCTAGCTGACATAATGTTTTTTTAACTCTTAATTCTTAACAGTCTATACTTGGTATTTGTCTAATGTCTTTGGAGTAAGTTTGGTCTAAGTCTTGGTTTTCATGTAAGAAACATCAGCTGATGGTGTAGAACTGCCACCATTTAAGCTGATGGGGTAAAATACATCTCATCTTTGTAGTATATTTCTAACATCCTCCATCACCTATGACTTAGGGAACTAGATTGTGATGCGAAATTAGTGTATTATCGATATTCGTTCGGGAAAATTAGCACGAAAGGAGTTTGAGCACAAAACCTCTTCTATGAAGTGCGTTAAACTATCACTAGACCCAAAACTTTAAACTATAGGATTAAGGTAAACTTAATCTTTTTAGTGCATCCTATAAGGAAATCTAAATTTATTTATTCAGATCAAGCTACGCAAGCACTGCCTCATAACTTTCATCCATGCAATGAATTTTCTTTTTTCTTTTTACTTCATTTCTTCAAGTTCTCTACAGAAATGCAGCGGAGTTGCTATTTCTGAATGCATTCTGCCATGTCGTAAATGTCAATCCTGTGCATATTTTGACTTGGCTTTGATTTAGAGCCATCTAGATTTATTCTGAAACTTTTCTACACTGCACTTTCATGTATAAGAACGAGGGTTATCCGTTGATATTTCAGGTTCATATTGCTGATGGGATTCAGTTTGTTAGAGAATTCAGAAATTCTGGGGCAAAGGATTCATCAGCAATTGTTCTCGACAATGGAAACTCATCTCGTGTAAAACATCGAGGAGATACGAAGATTGACATACTTATTATCGACGTGGATGCAACAGACTCAAGGTAGTCTGGACTATAATTTGTGTGATATTTGTCTTTTTTTTATTCTCTCCCTCTTTAAACTAAGCCTTCGTTGAGAATTTGAAAGAAGGCACTAGGACAAAAATGAAATAAAATAAAAATCCCACACAAAATTCTGATATTCCTCTTGAGCTTTCTCATAACAAGAAGCAAGACTGCCACAAAATTCTTCCCTTGGGCCTACCCAACCTATCTCGACCAACAGACCAACACTCCAGAACAGTGAATTTGGAATAGTCAAACCTCTCCCGAGTTCTACTGAAATATGAATTCCACTTGGGGATGGCTTGCATCAGGCTCTGCAGCCAACTGCCCCGATTCCATCTTCCACCTTGATATATGGCAAACATATCTGGGGGGCAAACTCTCCGTGTGAGGACATCCCTGGGCCGGAAGTGCTTTTCTTTCTTTTTCGTCACACTAGCAAACAAAATCGATCATATTTCGTATATTAGAAAAAGGAACGATCCATAGGTTTAGGATTGATCTTCCTCTCGAGCTTTCTCATAACACAAGAAACAAGACTGCCACAAAATTCTTCCCTTGCCCCACTGTGGGGATCAAGGAGCACCTCCTCAATCATAGCACCATACTCCCTACCGTAGAACCCCCTCTCATACAAAACCTATATTAGCTATAATGGGAAGAAAACTTCAAAACAAGACAACCAATTGTGCAAATTGAAAAAAGATAAACAAAGGTTCGATAACATTCACGTGTAGACTCTCATTGTTTCTCTGACCTGTGTAGCTCTGGAATGACCTGCCCAGCAGCTGATTTTGTAGAAGAACCGTTTCTTCTAGCAGTGAAAGACGCCCTCTCCGAGCAGGGTATTTTTATTGTAAACTTGGTCACACGATCTCCGACCATTAACGATATGGTTGTCTCAAGAATGAAAGGAGTGAGTACAAACATTCTGGACTAGGCATGTATTTAAGGTTTATTTTCAATTGCATCTAAATGTGTTCTTGTGCAGGTCTTTAATCACCTCTTTTCCCTTCAACTCGAGGAAGAAGTGAATGAAGTGCTTTTTGCTCTTCCTTCAGAGTTCTGTATAAAGGAGGCTCTCTTCAATGAATCAGCTCTTCAGCTTGAGAAACTTTTAAATCTGAAACACCCAGAAATCAGGCAAAGCATAGTTGATGCTACAAAGAAGATCAGATGTCTGAAGTAAAAAGCTAGCATTTTCACTGAAGAAGTAAGCTCATTTACTTTTAAAAATTATTGTAATGTACAGTAAGTTATATGTTTTCTTTAGATTTAAATTTATCATGGAAATGCTAGGGGGATGAGATCTTACTTCCATCGTTAAGATTTCAATGATTTGCATTTTTGCTTAGAAAACTTTTGGTTCATGACCCTGACGTTCATGCTTATCTGATTAAGGTTTCATCTTTTCATCTCCGATGAGAATTCGAACATCTACCATTTTTATCGTTTATGTAATGGTGTTAGGCATGATCAATTATTCGAACGTCTACCATTTTTATCTCCTACTAGAATGGCTAAAGCATGTTCATGCACATCTCGTGATTAAGGTTTCAGCTTTTCATCTCCAATGAGGATTCAAATATCTACCATTTTTATCGTTTACGTAATGGTATTAGGCATGATCAATTATTCGAATGTCTACCATTTTTATCATTCATGTACATCTCCTACTAGAATGGCTAAAGCATGTTCATGCGCATCTCTTGACTAAGGTTTAACCTTTTCATCTCCAATAAGGATTTGAACATCTACCACTTTTATCGTTTATGTAATGATGTTAGGCATGATCAATTATTCAAACATCTACCATTTTTATCATTCATATGCATCTCCTGCTAGAATGGCTAAAGTACGTTCATGCGCATCTCTTGATTAAGGTTTCATCTTTTTATCTCTAATGAGAATTCAAACATCTACCATCTTTATCATTCATATGCATCTCCTGCTAGAATGGCCAAAGTACGTTCATGCGCATCTCTTGATTAAGGTTTCCCTTTTCATCTCCAATGAGGATTCGAACATCTACCATTTTTATCGTTTATGTAATGATACTAGGCTTGATCAATTATTCGAACATCTACCATTTTTATCATTAATGTACATCTCCTACTAGAATGGCTAAACCATGTTCATGTGCATCTCTTGATTAAGTTTCACCTTTTCATCTCCAATGAGGATTCGAACGTCTCCCATTTTTATCATTTATGTAATGATGTTAGACATGATCCATTAGTTTGGCATGCTAGGACGTTGCATATAAGTAGAGATCTTTTGAAAATTTTGGTATCGATTGTAGATTCAACATTTAGTACTAGATGACATATAGTTGGCTCGTCTAGTTCTTCGTTGAGTTGAGGGCTCTTATATGCACTCAAAATTGACTCAGTTCTAACTCGATAGATTTAGAATACGGATTTGGTTTTACGTTTTTGTTTTCTTTACTTTGCTTGGTTATTATTCGATTGTAAAGGGTTGGCTTTTTTTCTTTCACCAATTTTGTAGGTCTCAAATCGAAAATCGATCATAGTCGAAGAAGTAGAAGATCTTGGAAGACTTTCCAAATTTGGTGATTTAATTTTTTATAATATTTCACTGAATGTTTTCTTCTGTAACGAAAACTAGTGTTGTTTTATATGTTTGGATTTTGAATAAATATTTAAAATCTTTTAACATTTAACATTTACTATGGATTCTTAATTATTCAATTTATAAGTAAAAGTTTCCCATATAATTTTCAATTAAATGGAGAATGAAATACATAAATAATTATTCATTTCAAGAAAAACTAACCTTCAATGTTATATTAAATGATATGGTTATTAAAAATAAAATAAATAAAATAAGAGTTGAAACAAAATAAATTAACATTTTTTTATATCATTATTAAAATTAAATAAAGTTGTTAGATGAACACGACCATCCACATGATATTCTCCACTTTGAGCATAAGCTTTCATGTCTTTGCTTTGGACTTCTCCAAAAGATCCACGTGATATTGTCCACTTTGAGCATAAGCTTTCCATGTCTTTACTTTGGGCTTCTCCAAAAGATCCACGTGATATTGTCCACTTTGAGCATAAACTTTCATGTCTTTGTTTTGGGCTTCTTCAAAAGGTCTCGTCCACTTTGAGCATAAACTTTCATGTCTTTGTTTTGGGCTTCTTCAAAAGGTCTCGTCCACTTTGAGCATAAACTTTCATGTCTTTGTTTTGGGCTTCTTCAAAAGGTCTCATATACGAGAGATTCTTTGATTATAAACTCATCATTCCCTAAAATGTGGGACTTTCATCCTCCAATAAATTAGCTGAGGTGGGACTCTCATCATCCAACTAGAGAAATTAAAGTTATAGATATTTTTCAACCATTTTAACAATGAAGTGTGTGTTCAAATTATAATTGAAAAATGAAAAAAAAATACTAAATCGAATTTAAAAAATACAATAATTAAAATGGACATTTTAAAAAATAAAAATAAAGTAAATCATAAGTATATAAGAAGAATAAGAAGTATTTAAATATAGAAAACTGTGAGAGGTGCACTATTAATGGGGGCGATGGAAGGGTCACTGTCTGATGATTTGAGTTCTCCGGTAGTGAAGTTCTTCGTCTTCAATCATTCGTCATCGCGCTGACCTCATCTTGTTCATTTCCATTTTTCGATACTCTCTCTCTCTTCTTTGTGTTCATTTCTCCAAAAGATTTAGTTAAAAAGTGAAAAATGATGCAAAATTTTTGCTCCAGAAAGTGGAGTGAAAAATGTTGCTGTCAAATCGTTTTCTTCTCCCCAATTTTTTTCATTTCAGTTCACCAAAAGCTTCCGTTAAAAAAGGTTATGAAATTCTACAGATCCGTCTTCCAATTGCAATATTATTCGATTTCCAGAGGGTTTTCACATTAATTTTGGATCATGTTTCGGGTCCTACTTCGAGAATTTGACTTTCGAGTCAATAATGTCGCTGAGTAAGTCATTAATTTCATGGAAGCTTGCTTTTCTTTAGCTAATTGGTTGATCGTTTTCATGCCAGTGCTCTGTATCTGCTTCTATTATGGCCGTCGCTTTCGCTTATTGTGGCCAATTTTTGTTTGTTTTAACTTCTGCTGTGCAGGTTGGACTTGGAAGAAGTTAAAATAGGTTGCTCGGTTTGATTTGGGAGTACAGTTTCGAGATTTCTAGCCTTGTCCTTAGGCTAATGGCTGTGAGTTTTCGAAAGTTCTCTACATTCTCTTCGTTTGTTATTTTGTGATTGCCATGTTCTTGACTGGTTCTGAAGCGATGGAGCTTACTGAATTTCTTCGTCATCTTATTTATAAGTTGCGAACTATTGATATCTATGTTTTGGCCTCATCTTTGAACTTTATATGCATATTTTTATGATGGTTGAGGCTTTCAAGATGGTGCAATCTTGGAATTTCTGGAGGATTTGGTGCTATTTTGCATGTTTGATCTTTCTTTTTTCGCTTTTCTTGTGTTCTGGCTGTTTATGGATGTATACAATGTACAATCATATTCAATTGGTGTCGAGTTCAGAGATGAACAAGCTCGTTATTTCGTCGTTGATCTGACTATCTTGGAGTCTAGAACTGATTTGACCTTCTCTTCTCTAGCTTACCTTAATTAATGGGTTCAACCTGTAGGCTACTTTTAATTCTCTTTCCATGACTGGGTCTTGTGAACACATTATGTATCTTACTGAACTTTTTAAAGAAAAAGTAATTAGTTCTGTCTTTCTAAGACTTCGTCAAAGATTCAGTCAAGCCCGTTTCTCCTGTCATAAAGAAGAGACCATTTCCACTCCAAGAATTCCTTTAAGATGTCCAATGCCCATGTTTATTGTTCTGATTCATGTGGGAAATCTTATTGATACACAATTCGTAGGCGGTACCATCACGGTAATAACACGAATTTGATACTATACTATTCAGAAACTATGGTAAGTAATTGGTATTGCTTTTAATGTCATGGCTGACAGCCTGAAAGAAGATGGTTATCCTTGGTTTCCACCATGAGCAAGCTCATCTTTCATGAGTTTTGAATTTGGTTTATGTATATAAAGTTGTATGCTTCGAAGGTAAAACAATACGTGCTGATTGCATATCGTCATTTTCTTTCACATGGATGGTTTTGTAACCTTTTCATAGATTTGTTACCATCTAGCTTTTAGGGACTATAAGGAAATTCCTTACCGGAAGTTTTGAGAAGTTGCAGGAATCTGCATGAATTGGAGGAGGATCATATTTGTGTTGCATGTAATTTTAGAATATGCATGAATTCAATCCAGTTTAGAACCATGAATCTAGTTTCTTTGCTTATGGTTGGTCCACTGAAAATGATTTAGTAAGAATGAAAGACATTTTCATCTTCCCCTGCAGCAGAGTTTGCAAGTACCAAAATTTGGGAAGTGGGATGATGGGGAGGATGTCCCGTATACAACCTATTTTGACAATGCAACAAAGGCTAAATCCGAGAGGTTGAATTTAAATGATCCTTCTCACCGAGAAGAGATTTCGGAGCGACAGGAAACTAGAGAAGGTGTTGTGAGGAGGCAAACCGAGTCTCCATTGCACCGGGATGGTTCAGAACTGCCTGGTCAAGATCATGACAGTTTAAAATCAACCACGAGTCGGGGTCAACAAGCATTAAGGCAAAAGTACACACAAGAAGATTTGAGCTTGGAAGATGGTAACACGAAAAAACGCCTTCAATCTCCTTTGGACCATCGAACAAGGGGTCACGTTAGCTTTAACTCCCCTCTTCATCAACGCCAGAGGAACAACACGGCCACTGTGAGAAATGGCGCAGCTTCTGATGGCAACATAGAAAATCCATCTCTCCAAACACGACAGCATCCAAGGACCGAAGCAAAAAGCGTTGTACCATCTTCGCCGTTACGTGACCGTAGGGGTTCAAGCTCACCTAAAGGAGGTTGTCATGATGGTGTAACTCCCTTGACTCCTGGAAGATCACGTCAACAATCCGCTCCTCGGGGCATTGAAACTGTAGTTTCTTCTTCTCATTTCCTTTTCTTTGTGTTTAATTGCACAAGTAGAGAGTCATCAAAAGATTTCAGTAACAATCAACCAGCTAAAGGTTGATAAAGAAAATGGTGTTTTGAGTGTCTTAATTTCCAGATTTGTTCTTTAGGTATTATCAGGTCTTTTAAACAAAAGCTGCCTAGAATTTGCTGAAATCAAATGATTCATGACTTTGAATGACATGATCTCTTATGTTTGAGCTTGCAGCCTGATCGTAGCCCCACAGTTCCAAGATTTGGTGACTGGGATGAGAGCGATCCAACATCGTCTGAGAACTACACAAGTATTTTCACCAGAGTACGTGAGGAGAGACAAACTGAGGAAGAAGGAGGTTTTCCGGTGGGGACTAACATTTCTCATGCTGACCGTCGTAATCGATCCGATGCCGAAAATTCTAAGGTACATAAATCCAAGTCAATAGATTACAATAAATTTAATCTTTCCCTTATTGAGGACTTAAATTTAATCTTTCCCTTAAATCCAAGTCAATAGATTACAATAAATTTAATATTTGTTACTTGATTACTCGATCTCTTGCTTTGATATCTTGCAAAAACAAATTTTTGGGTTCGGTGATTCAACCACAACAATTGTCGTGTTCTCAACACCTTTTCACCACAATTGAGCACGTGTTAGCCATTTTATGCAAACTTTTAGGTGAAAAAAGTTAAAAATCTTTTTTCCTTAAATATTTTCTACGGAGTTGGTAAAAGTTTAGTGATTTATTCTTTGCCTTTGGTACAGAAATGTTGCTGTTTTCCATGGGGAAAGTGACTGCGGGGAAGTTTTTGTTCTTCCAGTAAGGAATGAAAATGATGAGAAATTGTCGTCTAATGGAAACCTCCAGCAGGTACGAATCGATAACCATTCTGGAGGAGTTAGAATTTTGAGTGATTTCAAACTTAGATTGATTGATTGATTTTAAGTGTATTTGTCATTTAGTATTCCTTGAAATAGAATGATTGGTTTCAAATCCTATTTTTACTTTTATTGGCTCTACATAGATGAATTTGTGAAATTACCATTTTATTATTATTTTGCATATTATTAGTGAAGTTCTTGTTGTTTTTCCTATTTCTAGTGGTTATTCACCAATTTAACGGCATCGAACTCATTTTAGTTCAATGGATGTACTTTTATAAATAGGCAAACACACTACAATGTTGAATTAAGCAAAGCTTCTTTGGTAAAAATTTACACGACATGTTAGGTTTCTATTAACAATTAAAACCTGGACTTTGAGGAATGTGAACCAATGTCTTCCACTCACACTTAATGGACCCTATTCAAACATGTTGAGGCCCCGCTGCTTTTTCAATATCAAAAGGAAGTTGTCAGGTGGCAAAGTGGGCGAGACAATCCTATGTCAGTGAGGAAAGTGCGTGAAGCCTAAAAAATGTACATGCCTGGTGGCAAAGTGGGCGAGACAATCCTATGCTCAGCGAGGAAAGTGTTTGAAGCCTCAAAAATGCACATGTCTGGTGGTAAAGTGGGCGAGACAATCATATACTCAACGAGGAAAGCGTTTGAGACCTCAAAAATGTACATGTCTGGTGACAAAGTGGGTGAGACAATCATATGCTCAATGAGGAAATCGTTTGAGGCCTAAAAAATGCACATGTCTAGTGGCAAAGTGGGCAAGACAATCATATGCTCAGTGAAGAAAGCGCTTGAGGCCTCAAAAATCGAAACTAATTGTAATTTAATATTTACTTATTTACTTATTTATAGAAGCAAGTAATTAGAATATGAAGCTATGAGCCAAATTTTTTTGTCAGATGAAAGTTGTCTCTAACTCAATGAGTTACTCTAAACTCAACCTTCAAAGTGAACGGATTTGAACATTTAACTATCTATCGACGAATTAGGCCAATTTATTGGCTTTAGTGGCTGATGTCGACCCATCCCCAATACTTCGACAAGCAACTCAAAACATGAAAAGTACTTTTATAAGAAAAATGTTAAATCTTGCACTCATCTTCAACATTTATATATATATATAAGAGATCTCAACTTTATATTGTTTAGTTATATTCAAATGATAATCCAAAAAAGGAACAAAAGATGTTGACTCAATCAATCTCAAACTTATAAAAGAGACAGTTGATCTTCTTTTGGTTCTCATTTTATTCAATGCATTGAGATCTTTTACAAATTTACAACGAAGACGATATCGACGAGTTAGGTATATACCGTAGTGGCAGAATAGAAAATGCATAAACACATACTTACATAAAGAGAATGGAGGGGCCATGAAGCTCAATTACGTCGCTCGGGTTAGCTGCTTTTCATTTCAAGCAGATAAACGAGTACCTGATGTCGAACTACATCGAGCCTCAACCGCTAGTGTCTTGACAATGCTACGACATGGATCACCTCCAAATGCAGAATTTGAAACTTCAACTGTGCAACTATTTTTACCCAAACAAGCCTGTGAAGGTTAAAAAAAAAACAAACTTGTCAGGTTTACTTACTATGGATACAAGCTGAAAAGCATATTATTGAACCCCACAGGCCACAGGAGCTTTTGATATTTATTTCCTGAACGATCTGGCAGCTCGTTTAACGAAAACTCTTAATATTTCCTATTTTATCCTACTTTTCGACGTTTAAGTTCGAAATTTACCGAACACTTATTTACTTCATATTACACCCAATTTTTGTAAGAGCACGTTTTGATAGCAATTTATATGTAAAAAAAATTGTCACGTGTGACAACTCAAGCCCACCGCTAGCAGATATTGTTTGCTCTGGCCCGTTACCTATCGCTCTCAGCCTCACAGTTTTAAAATGCGTCTTTTAAAGAGAAGTTTTCACACCCTTGTAAAAAATGTTTCATTCCCCTCTCCAATCGATGTGAGATCTCACAATCTACCTCCTTAGATGATATTGTGAGATCCCACATCGGTTGGAGAGGGAAACGAAACATTCCTTACAAGAGTGTGGAAACCTCTCTCTAACAAATGCGTTTTAAAATCGTGAGGCTGACGACGATACGTAATAGACCAAAAAAGACAATATCTGCTAGCGGTAGACTTGACCATTACATTATAAGACATAGAATTCTATTGAAATATCAAACAAGGACAACTTACCTGGGAAACAACAGACAGAGAATTGGTTGAATGACAGCGGCCTCTAGAGAACTCCTTGCAACTTCCTTGAGGAGTTCCATAGCTAGCAAATTCGATCGAGGAGATCACGTGGCCATCGTCACAATGCAAGAACATTTCCGGGTTCGTTCCGCTCGAAAGAATTTCTCCATCAGATGTATAATCAGCAGACAACTTCCTTAGAGGTGGATAGTTGGACTCCGAGACCTGACCACAGACGACTCCAGTTGAATACAACTTCACGACGATCTCGAGCGGATTTCCTCCAGTTTCCTCAAAGAGGACGAGTAAATTGTTCGATTCCTTTAACCATGATCGCGGAACGTGGTACCTAAAAGATGCCATAAACGATACAAAGTAAAACATTTTCACTATTGAAACATAATTTGGCTTCTTTGAGCTATACAGTAAGTGCGGACATACCAGCTTTGTGTCGGCCGACCGCAATTTGTAGCACACTTTCCTGAATTATAAGCACCACGATAGTCGCATTTTTTGGGACAGCCATCTTTCGGGGCAACCACGGTCCAGTATCTACCTATATGATGACCATTGACCCAAGCCTGTCCCTTTCCCATGCTTCCTAGATTGATAGCGACCGGGTCGGTCCCGTCGGGCGAACTGAAGTATGCCTACACCAGAAGGAAAGGAGTGAATTTCTAACCATTTTTCTTTTGGTAAGAAACTAAGCTTTCATCGAGACAAATGAAAGCAAAAGAACAAGACCAAATAGATAATGATAAAAAGGTTACGTGAGATCCCACGTCGGTTAGAGAGGGGAACGAAGCATTCTTTATAAGAGTGTGGAAACCTTTTCTTAGCAGACACATTTTAAAAACTTTGAGGGGAAGCCCGAAAGGGAAAGCCCAAAGACGACAATATCTGCTAGTAGTGGTGGGTTTGAGCTGTTATAGGTTCAATCAAGGCACACCCATAAAGACACATTAAATCTCGCAACCTCCCACCCCTCCTCCAAAGAACTCTCCACCCCTCTAAAAAATTCTACCATTCCTCTCCAGCCACGTGTCACAATCACACTCTTGATGGCAGCGGACTTGGGATTGTGCGGCACTCACTTTCCAACGATAAGTGAGCTAAGCCAATTCGTTCTTGCGTCGCCTACGGCCAAGCGACGTCTGCTCGAGCCTCTAGCCTCGGTTTTAAGAGAAGGTTTTAGAAAACAATGGCAGAGAGAGATTTTCGAAAGAGACGTTATATAAGCAAGCAAGAGAGAAATAACAACGGCTCACAATATATAACCTTGGGTAGGGAGAAGTTGACAACTAGTCGTATCCCCCTATATTACATTCTAAAGCATTTCATGTCTGGCAGGCCTAAACATGATATTTCTAAAACGTCGTACTTCCTAGAAATACAAAAGTAAAACACTAGAATATGAAAATACATAAAGGGTTTGGCTTGTCATGGGCATGCAGCGGCCATGGGCAACACGCCTTGGACGAGCATACCACGCTCCTCACAAGATAACAAACGAACAGGTTTGCCACAAGATTCTTCTCTTATCCCAAAATCTATCTGACCATACATATACACAAGAAAAGAAATATAGGCAAAATAAAGCTTCCCCGAGCAGAACTATAACACCCGAGTCCCCACGAGGTATTAGAGACTTGGTTTTTCCTATCGAGTCCAAACTTCTGGGATTTTATCGAGAGAAATACCTGGAAAAGACCCACAGACTCAAGAAAAGTACAAAAGAAAAATGGTCAAAGTCAACCCCGGAGGGGTAATTTGGTCATTCTACCCTCCTTCCTCATTAACCACCTGAGAGAAAGGAAGTTCGAGAGAGAGGAACTATATAGCAAAACCCCTATAGCATCAATCAGACCAAATGGGAACACTGTAAACAAAAATTCAAAACAAAGAGTCCAACAAAAGCAAAAAAAACCATGATTTTGTCTAATAAACAACAATTTTGATAAAGCCATGTGGTTATATCTACCTTGTACCACGTGAAGGGAGACGGAACGGCATCGACAGACAAATCAGTCCAATCGGCCTTCTCGTTTTCTTCTAACGAATAGAATTTCAAGAACTCACCCTTCAGCCCGACCTGGTGCCAAAACAAAAAAATTATTTAGGTGAGAGATTGAACTACCAACCTTCTAAATGATAAATGATAGTCAATGTCTTATCTACTTAGTTATGTTCGAATTGGCATAAAAAAATTAACAGGGTCAAGGACGTGGTGAAACTATAACTAGTACCGAAACTTATTGGTTAAACCAATTAAATTGAGGTCGTTTTTGGTAATTACAACATAATGTTGTTACCTGATAAGTCCATAAGGACTCTGAGAGATCTATATCGCCGTTTTTTAATCCAGTGAGCTTTATACGGCCTCTGATACCTGCCCCATCTTTCTCAATGAAGGCACCAGAATTCTACAATAACATAAAATTTTATTCAAATAATATATAAGATCCATGAACAATATATCGCCAGCAAATAAGTAACTTGAAAGGAAATTTGCTTTAAAATGTGTGTTGAATCTAAGAGAAAATTCTTGAATGTTCGGGTCAATGCTAAGATGGCATCTTAAATACCTTTCTCTTAGATTTGCCCCGAGGCTTCTTGTAACAGCCCAAGTCCACCGCTAATAGATATTGTCCGCTTTGGCCTGTGACGTATCGCCATCAGCCTCACGGATTTAAAACGTGTCTGTTAGGGAGAGGTTTCCACACCCTTATAAAGAATGTTTTGTTCCCCTTTCCAACCGATGTGGGATCTCACAATTCACCCCCCTTAGGGGCCCGGTGTCACGGTCATGCTTGTCCAAGGCATGTCGTCCAAGGCCGCATGCCCGTGACACGCCGAAACCTTTGCCTTGTACTACTTTATTACTTTCTTTTACCGCTTTCATGTTGTATTATTTCTTTCTTATTTTCTTTAAGAGTATATGACGTTTCGACGATGTCATGGCTACGCTTGGTAGACATGAAATGCCTTAAAATGTACTATAGGGGGATACGACTAGTTGTCAACTTCTCCCTACCCGATAGTTATATGCAGTAAGCCGTTGTTGTTGCCTTTTTTGCTTACATTCTCATATAACACCAATCTCTCTCTCTCTTGCTTTCAAAACTCTTTCCAAAACCTCTCTTCCGCGCTTTTTAAAATCTTCTCTTGAAATCGAGACCCGAGGTTTGTATTCACGTTGCTTGACCGCAGGCAACGTAACTCAAAGTAGGCTTGACCCATTCAGTGCTGAGAGTGGGTGCCGCACAATCGCCAAATCCGCTGCCTAGAAACCGCGATTGTGACACCCAGCGTCTTCACTAGCACACTGCCCGATGTCTGGCTCTGATACCATTTGTAACAGCCCAAGCCCAAGCCCACCGCTAATAGATATTGCCCGCTTTAGCCTGTTCCGTATCGTCGTCAGCCTCACGATTTTAAAACGCGTCTGTTAGGGAGAGGTTTCCACATCCTTATAAAGAATATTTTGTTCCCCTCTCCAACCGATGTAGGATCTCACAATCCACCCCCTTTAGGGGCCAGCGTCTTCGCCTGGCACACTGCCCAGTGTCTGGCTCTGATCCCGTTTGTAACAGCCCAAACCCAAGCCCACCGCTAATAGATATTGCCCGCTTTAACCCATTCCATACCATCGTCAGCCTCACGGTTTTAAAACACGTCTATTAGGGAGAGGTTTCCACACCCTTATAAAGAATGTTTCATTCCCCTCTCCAACCGATGTGCGATCTCACAATCCACTTCCCTCAATAAAAAATTTCCCGAAGAGAGCCATAAATTGACCTTATCTCAATATGTGTGTATGTATATATATATATATATATATATATATATATATATATATATATATTAAATAGCGTGATACTAAGGAAAGCTATAGGTGCAATTTTTACCTGTAAACCCACTGTCTCAGATAACAACAGCAAATCATTGTATCCTTCAACAAATTGAACAGGCTGGACAATCTTGACCCACTGACCAATTGCGCTGCCTTTTCTTCCATATGACAGTAAAAATTAAATATAGAAATGATTAGTAGATGTGAGCAAAACACAAAAGTGCAGATATTCATATAGTTGATGCATTACTTAAAAAATCTAAAATTTTGACAAGAACATGAAAAATATTGAAATAACAGGGCACCAAATACAGTGCAAGATATCATGTTCGATCACCTGCGATCTTCCCGTTAACTAATACACGAAACACATCCCGAACACTATCGATGGTAACTGTTGGGCTAACATTGCTTTCTTTCCAAAATGATATATCATCACTGGAAACATGTATCCTGTATTCCACAAACTCATAGTGTGAAGTAACAAAAATTAATAGATAAACGTGGGATATGTATTAAAATCATACTTATCATGAATCTCAAAAATGTCATTTGTTTATATTCATTTGAACACACTCCTAATGTATGGACTAAGGCTTGAGGCACATTGTGTTAATAAAGCATCAATTGCTTTCTTTTATTTGTAATTGTTCTTTATCATAAAACCAAACCAATGAGATACGAGTGAGTTTCAAACTAATGTGAGATCCCACATCGGTTGGAGAGGCGAACGAAGCATTCTTTATAAGGGTATGAAAACCTCCGCCTAGCAGGCGCATTTTAAAAACATTGAGGAGAAAGTCCAAAGAGGACAATATCTGCTAGTGGTGGGCTTGAGCTGTCACAAATGGTATGAGAGTCAAACACCGGGCGGTGTGCCAGCAAGAATGCTAAACCCTGAAGGGGGTGGACACCGGGCGGTGTGCCAGTGAGGATGCTGGGCCCCGAAGGAGGATGGATTGTGAGACCCATATCAATTAGAGAGAGGAATGAGTGACAGTGAGGACACTAGGCCACGAAGGGGGCGGATTGTGAGATCCCACATCGGTTGGAGAGGGGAACAAAGCATTCTTTATAAGGGTGTGGAAACCTCTCCCTAGTAGACGCGTTTTATAAACCTTGAGGGGAAAGCCCAAAGAGAACAATATCTACTAGCGGTGGGCTTGGGTTGTTACAAATAGTATCAAAGTCAAACACCGGGCGGTGTGCCAGCGAGGACGCTGATCCCCGATGGGGGTGGACACTGGGTGGTGTGCCAACGAGGACGCTGGGCCCCGAAAGGGGATGGATTGTGAGATCCCATATCGATTAGAGAGAAGAATGAGTGCCAGCGAGGATGCTAGGCCACGAAGGGGGTGGATTGTGAGATCCCACATCGGTTGGAGAGGGGAATGAAGCATCCTTTACAAGGGTGAAAACCTCTCCCTACTAGACGCATTTTAAAAACTTTGAGGGGAAAGCTCAAAGAGGACAATATCTGCTAGCGGTGGGCTTGGGTTGTTACAAATAGTATCAAAGTCAAACACCAGGCGGTGTGCCAGCTAGGACGTCAATCCCCGACAGGGTGGACACTGGGTCGTGTGCCAACGAGAACGTTGGGCCCCGAAAGGGGATGGATTGTGAGTTCCCATGTTGATTAGAGAGAGAAATGAGTGTCAGCGAGGACGCTAGGCCACGAAGGGGGTGGATTGTGAGATCCCACGTCGGTTGAAGAGGGGAACGAAGCATTCTTTATAAGGGTGTGGAAACCTCTCCTTAGCAGACGCATTTTAGAAACCTCGAGGGAAAAATCCAAATAAGACAATATCTGCTTAGCAGTGGGCTTAGGCTGCTACACCCAAGCAACCATTGTTAAGCGAAATCTAATCCCTACAAATCATGAATTGATTTTCTACATTAAGTAAGCTAGCAATATTTGCGAACGTTTTTCATCTCTATTCTAATTATCAGCCAACATATGTGAATTGTGCTTCCAATTTTACCAAATAAATGAAAAAAGAAATACCTGGTCAAATACCAAAGGTAATCAGAACTATCCTTTGTAACATTTAAATGCTCCAATATACCCTTAACAGTGAAGCTTTTGTCACTCCAGATGCCAACGGGTTCTTTTACCGTCATCCAAGAACTAAAACTTGTTGAAAGTTCATTCTGGCGCATAGAATGCAGCTTTAAAGAGATGTTAGAAGAAAAGGGTGTGGGCGCATAAAACTCCAATAAGTTGATGGACGTCTGAGCTGTAACCTGAAGCAAATGCAAACATATTGTAATCCGAAAATCATTTCATATTATACATTGGGTCAAAACTATTATAGAAGCTTGTAAAACATAAAAATTTCAATATAGATAAAGATTTCGTAAGCCGTACATGTAAACTAACAGGTAAGATCCCACATTGGTTGAAGAGGGGAACAAAACATTCCTTACAAGGGTCTGGAAACCTCTCCCTAGCAGACACGTTTTAAAACCTTGAGGGGAAGCCCAGAAGAGAAAGCCTAAAAAAGACAATATCTACTAACGGTAGGCTTGGACTGTTACAAATGGTATCAGAGCTAGACATCAGGCCGGTGTGCCAGCGAGGATGCTGGGCCCCAACGAGGTGGATTGTGAGATCCCACGTTGGTTGGAGAGGGGAACGAAACATTCCTTCTAAGGGTGTGGAAACCTCTCCCTAGCAGACACGTTTTAAAACCTTGAGGAGAAGCCCAGAAGGGAAAGCCCAAAGAGGAAAATATTTACTAGCGGTGAGTTTGGACTATTACAAATAATATCAAAGCCAGACATTGGGCGATGTGCCAATGAGGAGAGGACACTGGGCCCCCAAGGGGGTGGATTGTGAGATCCCACGTTGGTTGGATATGGGAACGAAACATTCCTTATAAGAGTGTGGAAATCTCTCCCTAGCAGACGTGTTTCAAAACCTTGAGGGGAAACCCGGAAGGAAAAACCCAAAGAGTACAATATCTACTAGCGGTGGACTTGGACGGTTGCATAACAAAATGTATAGTTTCCGTTTTCCTTTGGGCTTACATACAGAATAGCATGAATAACACAGCATCATACACCAATTTCTAAGATGAAAGTAAAAAAGATATTTGAACCAGATTCTTCCATCATGTATCACATACAAAAATGATCGATCAAGAAAGCACGAGATCCAATAGGAGAATCGTACCTTTGCAGTATTGAACACTACGTTCTGGCAGTCTGGTAAAATACTAACCGACCACGGTGGTAAGTTATAAGTTCGCCCGTTAAATTTTACAGAAGCTGCATTACGTTCATCGATGTTTGCAAGAAATGCAGAACAACTTCTTAGACTTCCATGCTCCAAACGTTCGAGCTCGTCAGTTCGAGTATTCATATGGTATACATGTGCCTGGAAAACAGTAATAGGCATCATCAGCAAAAGATAGTTCAGATCATTTATTCCGAAATTCATCTTAATGATCGAAATTTCCAACAATAGTACGATAAAAACAAGAAAAAATTCGAGTTATTGCCAAACCTCCTGCTTGGACCCCAACTTAATATACTGGGGTGAGTCAGCAGATACCAAAGCAGGTTCACAGAGCTTTAATGCAGTATGCAGATCTTTCAAATGCCCCCATTTGGGCTCCCTTAGCAAACCTACATGAAGAAGAATAATTATTTCCGATACCGCCTATGAATAATGTGTTGAACATTGGCTAATTTAGGGGATGATCATGACTTTATAAATAAGGAATATATCTCCATAGGTATGAGGCCTTTTGGGGAAGCCCAAAGCAAAGCCACGAGAGCTTATGCTCAAAGTGGACAATATCATACTATTGTGGAGGTTCGTGATTCCTAACATAGTATCAGAGTCATGCCCTTAACATAGCCATATCAATAGAATCCTCAAATGTCGAACAAAGAAGTTGTGAGCCTCGAAGGTGTAGTCAAAAGTGACTCAAGTGTCAAACAAAGGGTGTACTTTGTTCGAAGGCTCCAAAGAAAGGAGTCGAGCCTCGATTAAGGTGAGGCTGTTTGAGGACTTCGTAGGCCTCAGGGGAGCTCTATGGTGTACTTTGTTCGAGGGGAGGATTGTTGGGAGGGAGTCCCACATTGGCTAATTTAAAGTGATCGTGGGTTTATAAGTAAGAAATACATCTCCGTTGGAATGAGACCTTTTGGGGAAACCCAAAAGCAAAGTCATGAGAGCTTATGCTCAAAGTTGACAATATCATACCATTGTGGAGGGCTGTGATTCCTAACCGTAAATGAACGTAAGAATTATAAGTTTCAACTTAATATACTTACCATACTCATCAATTGGAGAGTCATAATCATAGCTAGTAATGTAAAATGGGCCTCCAGCCGTACGGCCAAAATTTGTTCCACCAAAATACTGCAAATGTTGCAGAAGTACGTTTAGATACTTCATTGAATAAATGCAGAAGGGAGAAAAAAATGACAGCTTCCTGTCGTACGACACAAAATTAATGTTCATATCATCGAAATAAAGCTCAAAACAACGTTCTGCTTCGATTTACTGATACCATTTTCAAAAGAATTCATTGTAATTGGCATTGTTCCAAATGAGCCCCTAATTAGAGTCTTCTCACATACCATATAATAATTCTGGAAGCTCCCTTTTCGTTGGAAGAAGCGTGCAACAGAGAATGCAAGATCCTCGACTGGTCTGTGGGGTGTTCTTTCGCCCCATGATGTAAACCTTCATAAAATCGAAACGTTTATGCCTCTGGAATTATCTACCAATAGAAGTAATATACTATATCGTGTCGTATGATATGAACACAAATGATAAATGGTATATACTTTGAAAGGTTTTGGACAAGCTTCTAAGTTTTACTCATTTTCTTGATATCGATTAAAAAACAACAAAAATAAATTAAAACAACAAGAATGTGAGATCCCACGTCGGTTGGAGAGGGGAACGAAGCATTCTTTATTAGGGTGTGAAACCTCTCCCTAACAAACGCGTTTTTAAAACCTTGAAAGAAAGCCCAAAGGGGACCATGTCTACTAGGCGGGGGCTTTGGCCGTTACAATATTGGAGTCAAACACCGAGCAATGTGCTGGCGAGGAGGCTGAACCTCGAAGGGGGGTGGACACCAGGCCGTGTGCCAGCAAGGACGTTGGGCCTTGAAGGGGGTGGGTTGGGGGGTCCCACATCGATTGGAGAGGGGAACAAGTGCTGGCGGAGACACTAGGCTCCGAAGGGGGTGAATTGTGAGATCCCACATCGGTTGGAGAAAGGAACGAAGCATTCTTTATTAGGGTGTGGAAACCTCTCCCTAACAGACGCATTGACGCATTTTAAAAACCTTGAGGAAAAGCCCAAAGAGGACCATGTCTACTAGGCGGGGGCTTTGGCCGTTACAATATCAGAGCCAAACACCGAGCGATGTGATGGCGAGGAGGCTGAACCTTGAAGGGGGGGTGGACACCAGGCCGTGTGTCAGCGAGGATGTTGGGCCTTGAAGGGGGGTGGATTGGGGTGTCCCACATTGATTGGAGAGGGGAACAAGTGCTAACGGAGACACTAGGCTCCGAAGCGGGTGGATTGTGAGATTCCACATAGGTTGGAGAAGGGAACGAAGCATTCTTTATTAGGGTGTGAAAATCTTTCCCCAACAGACGCGTTTTAAAAACCTTAAGGGGTAGCCCAAAACGCAAAGTCCAAAGAGGACAATATTTGTTAGCGGTGAGCTTTGGCCGTTACAAAGAAAGTCTAAACCAATACCTCGTTTGGCTTCTTTTTAAAAAGAACACCGAACGACACAAATGTCCGTAATAATTAGAAACATAAATCATACTTCGACAAGTTAAAGAATGAAAACAATAACAATACAAAACAAATGGTACAAACTCGTAGTAATTAAAGAAAGTATACCATCCATCCCAATTTTCCGTCCAAAATATTGGTTTGCTTGGAGAATTTGGCTGAAAACCGTCACAATAGTAACCATTACATGAATTTATCTGTGATCATCAACAAACAAAACATAAGTTAACAACGTTTGGATCTCAAAATTTCAATAAAAAAAAATAATTAAATACGAACTTTTATGTATAATTACTAATTTTTCAAATCAAGGTAAATGTATCACATTCTTGAAGTTAATATTAACAAGAAGTAGATGAACTAGTAAGGAAAATCATTCCAAACAAAAGTTTATATTGGAAATGATAGAGAAGCTGAATTTGAGTATGTCGGGTAAGGGTGTTACAATGGTTGTTGGAGCATCCTTCTGCTGGCACATAACCCATGGAACCCCAGCACCAAGGCCTAGAGCCATCTCCGCAGCCCATTTAATATATTTCTGTCCTCTCTTTCCAAATGAGCTTTCGATGTTTCCATATTCATTTTCAACCTGTTAGAATGGAATTCATGCTAAACGACCTCGTTCGACTATGTGTGTGTATATATATATATATGTGTGTATATATATAGATAGATATATATATATATATATATATCTTATTAACAGAAACCTTCATACTGACATGTTATAAGAAATCATGGAGAGTATTTTAACTTCAGCATTCATCAAAACTCCCATGCATAAAGAAAAAGCAAAAAATCATGGAAATGAGCGGTAAACACTAACGTAAACAATCAATAATGCAACTTAAAATAAGGTAAGTTGTGTAACAACTCAAGTTCTCCCTAGACAATAACAAATATTGTCTGTTTTGGCCCATTATGTATCGCCATCAGCCTCACGGTTCTAAAACGCGTCTATTAGGGAGAGGTTTCCACACCTTTATAAGGAATGTTTCGTTCTCCTCTCCAACCAATGTGAGATCTCACAATTTACCCCTTCGGGGCCCAACGTCCTCGACGGCACTCTGCCCGGTGTCTGGCTTTGATGCCATTTGTAACAGCTAAAGTCCACCACTAGCAGATATTGTTTGCTTTGGCCCGTTACGTATCACCATCAACCTCACGGTTTTAAAACGTATCTATTAGGAAGAGGTTTTCACACCCTTATAAGGAATGTTTCGCTCCCCTCTCCAACCGATGTGGGATCTCACGATCCACCCCCTTGAGGGCCCAGCATCCTCACCGGCACTCCACCCGGTGCTGGCTTTGATACCATTTGTAACAGCACAAGTCCACCGCTAGCAAATGTTATTCACTTTGGCCCGTTACGAATCGACGTCAGCCTCACGGTTTTAAAACACATCTATAAAGGAGAGGTTTCCACACATTTATAAGGAATGTTTCGTTCCCCTCTCCAACCGATGTGGGATCTCACAATTCACCCCCTTCGTGGCCCGACGTCCTCGACGGCACTCTGCCCAATGTCTAACTCTGATACCATTTGTAACAGCTAAAGTCCACCGCTAGCAGATATTGTCCGCTTTGGCCCATTACATATCACCATCAACCTCACAGTTTTAAAATGCATCTATTAGGGTAAGGTTTCCACACCCTTATAAGGAATGTTTCGTCCCCCTCTCCAACCGATGTGGGATCTCACAATCCACCCCCTTGAAGGCCCAGCATCCTCACTGGCACTCCTCTCGGTGCTGGCTCTGATACCATTTGTAACAGCACAAGTCCACCGCTAGCAAATATTCTAGCAAATATTATCCACTTTGGCCCATAACATATCACCATCAGCCTCACGGCTTTAAAACACATCTATAAGGGAGAGGTTTCCACATCTTTATAAAGAATGTTTCGTTCCCCTCTCCAACAAATGTGGGATCTCACGGTAAAACTCATGAAAATTGTCCAAGAAGCAACTAAGTAAAAGTAAATAAATAAACACAAACCCATTAAATTTTAGTAGCAAGGTCAAAAATTACAAACGTTAAATTAAATAGTAATATAACCTGCAACATGATGACAGGACCACCTTGCCAACTAAATAACTTTTCAAAGCGCAAAAGATCCACTATCTTTTTGACAAACCGCTCCATCTCATCCTATACAAGATCAAATGTTGCTACAGTTAAACATGTCACTGCAACAAAGGTTAATTGAAAATACCAACATGCTTAACTATCTTATGAAGAGATGAACTCATGCACCTTGAAAGGAGCATTGTCTGTTCGAAATTCAATTCCAGGTACATCTCGCAACCACAAAGGAAAACCCCTACAATGATCCCATACTAAGTTACTGTTAAAATTTTGTAAATGTCATTGCAATACTGAGCTATGTCATTAGAAGCTCATCCATAACAGCATTCTTCAATAAAAATATGCTGAAATCGACTGTAACGGTCCAAATCCGCTGCTAGCAGATATTGTCCTCTTTGGGCTTTTCCTTACGAGCTTCCCCTCAAGGCTTTAAAACTCCTCTTTGGGCTTTTCCTTACGGGCTTCCCCTCAAGGCTTTAAAACGCGTATACTAGGGGAAGGTTTCCACACCCTTATAAAGGGGGTTTTGTTCTCCTCCCCAACCAATGTGGGACCCTCGCCAAATCCAT
This sequence comes from Cucurbita moschata, assembly GCF_002738365.1. Classification (NCBI taxonomy): domain Eukaryota; kingdom Viridiplantae; phylum Streptophyta; class Magnoliopsida; order Cucurbitales; family Cucurbitaceae; genus Cucurbita; species Cucurbita moschata. Next base: position 1,869,529 of record NW_019268517.1, read on the forward strand.
CCCCTTTGGGGGCTAGCATTCTTACTGGCACACCATCTTGTGTCTACCCCCTTCGGGGAAGCTCCATTGGGGCCCAACATCCTTACTGGCACACCGTCTCATGTCTACCCCCTTCGGGGAAGAGCCTCCTCGTATAGCACATAGTCCGGTGTCTATCTCTAATACAATTTGTAATGGCTCAGGTCCACCGCTAGCAGATATTGTCCTCTTTGGGCTTTCCCTTACGGGCTTCCCCTCAAGGCTTTAAAACACGTCTGCTAGAGGAAGGTTTCCACACCCTTATAAAGGGTATTTTGTTCTCCTCCCCAACCAATGTGGGACATCACAATGACAAACAGCTTTAGCCACGACGAATTGCGATTTTATCTAAACTATTGGTCTTCGAGGCACAAATATGGTATAATAATAGCCTTGGCCAGATACAAAGCCATTTCAATGCACCTCAGACACGTGATGCTTTATTATCTTAAGCACCGAGTACCAATATACTAGATGATACCAAAAACTTTGTGTAACAGCTCAAACCCACCACTAGTAGCTATTGTCCATTTTGGCCCGTTACGTATCGCCGTCAGCCTCACGGTTTTAAAACACGTCTACTAGGGAGAGGTTTCCACACCCTTATAAAGAATGTTTCGTTCTCCTCTCCAACTAATGTGGGATCTCACAAAGTGAATGCCAATAATTTCAAGACTTAAATGACATCAGTTTCATTGGCGATAAATACACGATAACGATAATAAAGTCGCGAAGAAAAAGCACACTTTCATAAATTCTACTCGTAAAAGAACAAACTAATGGGGAACGGGAGAATGTACCCGAAATTCCACTCCGCACACACGTATGGTCCTATGCGTAAATGAAGGTATAGGCCACTCGATCCTACCAGCCTTATAAATTTGACAAGGTCATATCTCCCATCAAAGTTATACTGAAAGGTAAAACAATGTAAATGTATTTAAGTAATCAGGCAAACTACTGCTCACAGGAAGAATTGTAACTTGCAAAAAATTTACTGCACCTGTCTCTTCGTTGGTTCATGTCCATTCCAAAACACATAAGATTGGATGACATCCGCCCCACCTTCCTTGCTCTTCTCAATTATATTAGGCCACATCTTCGATCATGTAAAAACATAAGACCAAATTAATCTCTTAGCCAGTTAGCTAGTGTCAATTGAAAAGGTAGAACCGATTCGATCAAGCCGCATTGCCATAACTCTCAAAGTGCTAAGGGCCATGATAGTTGAGTGCACGGTCATACTCGTCCAAAGCGTGTTGCCTATGGCCACATGCCCATGCCACGCCGAACCTTTTGTTTAATTCCATGTTGTATTGTTTTACTATTGTATTTTCTGTTTGTGCGACTACTCGGTGAAATCATGTCTAAGCCTACTAGACCTAAATCGCCTCAAAATGTACTATAGGAGGGTGTGACTAGTTGTCAACTCCTCCTCTAATTTTGTATCACCGACGAAATCACGACCTGTCAAACTTGAATCACCTCAAAATGTACTACAGGGGATGCGATTAGTTGTCAAATTCTCCCTACCCAAAAAGTTATATGTTATTTTCGTTCTTACTTTTAAACTCACTTTCAAAAATCTCTCTACCCATTTTCTAAAACCTTCTTCTCAAACGGGACCAGAGGCTTGAGAATACATTGCTCGGCCGTAGACGACGCGAATACAAATTGGCTTGACTCACCTTGTGTTGGGAGTGAGTGCTGCGCAACCGCAAGTCCACTGCCAAGAACACTGCGATTGTGACACTGACCAACTTAAATTATACACACATCGAATTCACTTCCCTTCAGTCAATACCAATTTGATTTATTCTCTCACGCATTTTTCAGTATCTAAAAAGACGAAACATGAAGCGGTAAGAATTGAAGAATCGCCAAAATACCTCCGGAGTAGCGCGAGGATAATGAACACCGGCGGAGATAAGCATGCGGCGTTTTCCATCAATGATCAAAGCCCTATGGTCGTAGCTCACATTGAAAGGCTTGAAAAACTCGCCGGAGACAGCCAATAGAACAATCGTCAGAGTCAAACTCGTCAACCGAAGAATCAAAGCACTTCGCACCGCCATTTTCCTCCTCCTCGTTGAAAAACAAAGGTCAACCGGAAGCTCAACACAACGAAACCAGAATCGCCGTAGAAATATCTACAAATGAGTAATGAAGAACACACAACCACGGAGTAACACAGCCACCATGACCGTGGGGAAATTCTCAGCAAAAGCAATCGAGAGAGAAGTTCAACACTCAAAACCAAACAAGCAGTTGACGACAAGGAGACACCGCGACCTTCCACGGCTTCGATCAGTAACCGTCAGCCATTTCTAATGGAAGAACCAAATTAAGCTGAGCTCTTCTGCTAGAAGCAGGAATTGCTTGAAAGATACTTCAAGATATTGGTGAAGGCTATCATTGAGCCCTGCCTTTCTAATTGCGCGTGTGTTTTACGTAGCTCGTATGCGCGTGTGATATATTCGCGCCAATTAATTAATATGGATAAGAATATATATATATATATGTGTGTGTGTGTGTATGGATAACTATAAACCGACGTCAAATTCCACACTTCTTTTTATTTATTTTTTTTTATTATTTTTTTTTCTTAACAAGGATTTTTCTACCTACATATATTTTAGCCTATTTTAATTTTACTCATATTTTTTTAAATAATTTTTATTTTAAAATTATTTTTTTAAATATCGTCCCATTTAAAGTTTGTAGGGGCAAAATATTAAAAAGAAAGATGCATATTTTTCGAGTCTAATAACTATAAAATATTTTTAAAAAATAATTTTAAAATAAAAAAAAAACGAAAAGTTGAAAAAGTCGCAGAGATCATAAAATAAAATAAAATTTAAAATTTATATATGTGTGTGTGTTTTTATCTATATATTAACCCTAAATAATATTTAAAAAATTAATAAAAATGTAAGGATATTAATAAAAAAAAATTAGTTTAAGGTTTTTTTTTTTAAGAAAAATTTGAAAATTTAGGAGAAATTTTTAATTACTTAAAGATTTTGGGTTTTATTTATTTATTTATGTGAAGGAAATGATCTAAGAAAGTTAAAAAATATATTTTTGAGATGTATTTTTATTAATTTATCTTAAAATTATACACCGTATGCGGGCTATCACGGTCATGCTCGTCGAAGGCATATTGCCCATGACCGCATGCCATGACAAACTCAACCTTTCATGTCTTTTCATATTCTAGTGTTTTAGTTTTATATTTCTAAGAAGTATGACATTTCATAAATATCATGTCTAGGCTTGTCAGATATATGAAATGCCTCAAAATGTACTATGGGGGTATACGATTAGTTGTCAACTTCTCCCTGCCCAAGGTTATATACCATAACTGTTGTTATTTCTCTCTTGTTTGCTTATATAACGTCTCTTTCAAAAATTTCTCTTTCGAAAATCTCTCTCTGCCCTCGCTTTCTAAAACTTTATCTTAAAACTGAGGCTAGAGGCTCGAGCATACGTCGCTTGGCCGTAGGCGAAGCAAGAACGAATTGGGTTAGCTCACTTGTCGTAGGAAAGTGAGTGCGGCACAATCGCAAGTCCGCTACCATTAAAAGTGCGATTGTGACACGGGCCGCCCTAGTAAAGTCCGGTGTATTATGGGCCGGAAAGCTTGAATGGACCTGACGAGAGCCCACCTCGGGGAGTGGTGGAGAGTGGTGGGAATACGGGAAGCGCCGAAGAGGACAAAGAGCAACGAAGATTGCAAATATAGAATAATTTCGAGGAAAGGTGGTCGCAAGGATGTAAAGTTTTTCAAACAAAACACCTCTACATATATGGAATGGAAACCAAGATTGCTTTTATATCGATTGCCGCCTCCTCCTCCTCCTCCTCCTCCTCCTCCTCCCTTTCCCGTCTCTTTTTGCTCTCCGATTCTTCTTCCTCCGCTTCGCTGCTGCCAGTTTCTTGCGGTTCCTCGTTCGATCCTCCCTCTTCTGCCGCTGTTCGCCGTTCCGTCTTCCGCCAGGTATGATCTCTGTTATTATTTTGTTCATGCTACTGTTTTATTGCTTCAAATCATGCTTGTCTTCTCTGATTTCCTCTCTGTGATTTCCTTTTGGTGTTTGTTCTTGGCGATTCTATTCGGTTTGTACTTGTGGTTTTTTTTTTTTTTTTTTTTTTTTTTTTTTTTTTTTTTTTTTTTTTTTTTTTTTTTTTTTTTTTTTTTTTTTTTTTTTTTTTTTTTGTATACGATAAAATATTAAATTATTGTGAAATTTAAATGAATAAAAAGTTTTTTGTTTTTTGTTTTTTTCATCTTGAGTCAACTCATGAGTAAACAATTTTGAAAATTGTACAATATTTTCCATAAAAATAATAACAATAATCTAACACAACACATGCACACTTTTGCATAGCACATGTCCCGATGGATGACGTGGAGAAGACGCGAGGGAAAATTCGATAAAGGACACGAGCATATTTAAAGTGTCACACTAATTTCACGTACCCATGTTAGGGGCATAATCGTCATTCTACTCCTCGGCACTCTCTTCAATGGCTCTATATATTTGCAGCGTTCACTTCATTGCCCGTGCTTCACTCTGATCCCACCCGACATTTTCATTTATTTCTTCACAGTTGCTTTTAACGGATCCCAGCTCAAGATGCGCACCGCCGTTCGGTGCTTATCCATTTTACTCATTCTCNTTAGCTAAATTTGGGGCTTTAATTTTTTAGCATATTTTCTGGGACCGTGATTGGGGGAAAATAATAATTTATGTTCTTTTTAAGCTGTAATAGTTCTGCCTTGGATGCAATTGGTAAAGTAAAATGTCGATATAGACCGTGGTAACGAATTTGATTTGCATCCCGCTTTTACGATCACGCTTGTCTCTTTATATATATATATATGCATTGTCGTCCAACGATCTTCTCTTTTTTTTTTTTTTTTTTTTTTAATCTAATCCGTAAACACTTTTAAACAATAGCAGAATTCTAATAAATAAAGAACATAAAATGTAGAATTTCTCTATGTTTTTAAAATTTGGCCAAGATTTTTATTTTTGTTACTTTTTTTTTTTTTTATATGTCACGAACTAGAAAATGTAAGTACGAATAGTTTAGTTTTGAAAATAGGAAATAAAATTAGAATCATTGGCTTTGTATATTAAACGGATCAAGTGTTCCTTTTTTTTCATAAGATAAATAGATTTTCACTTGGGTATCCTACTACTATTCAGCTAACTATTCAGCCAGATGGTATTCTCGTCGTTGAAATCATTCACCGAGATCAGTCGATGATGCGCAAAGGAAGAAAATTCTTTGATCCTTTTAATTTTTGAATGTTTAACTCATTTATTCAATTCATCGTGGACTTCTTGGGAGTTACATTAGTGGTGATTCAAAGGTTTTTGGACCCGAATCACTTCGCCATTTATGTGGATGATTCTATTGTTGTAGGTTTGAAAGATAAAAGAAAGGCTGTTGGAATGAGCTTTCAAAGTAGAAATGATCTACAGGAATGGAGTGCAAGAGTTGTTGAGCGAGGAACAGTAATGGACTTCGACCTAAATTGCCCACCTCCAGATGAGTGCATTGATCCAACTGGTCCTCATCAGGAAGCAACACAGTACTACAATCATTACCAAGGACAAGCTATGGACAATCCCGAGTTTGTCGACGAGGACATTGCTATAATCTCCCCTAGGAAATTTGCTGAGGTATGTGATATTTTGATAAAATAATTTGAGTGTGTTTCTAACTAGTAGGCCATATAAGAGGATTAACATGGTGACAAATTTTTTAGGCCAGGAAGAACTTTCGACGAAACCACTTTGAGAGTAGCTGTGGTGTTGCCATTAGACGTAATGGTGCCTTCTCAGGTTTATAGCCTTTTCTTTTCTAAGTCTTAAGCTTCTCAATTTGTATTTCAGTTGTTGATTATCTCTCAGGTAGTCTAGCTACATTGCTATTTCCCAATATTTTCTGCCTTTCTGGCAAACTTGAGATGTTCATTGAGGATGTACTTGCATTTTTGGATCATCCTTTTTACTTTTTCAGTCTGGCGAGTCTTCTATATTCTGGATTCAAAAGACTGTTAGAATGAAATTTCAGTGCATATTATGATTATATTTAGTTAGGTAAGAGGAGTTCTGTGAGATCTCACATCGGTTTGGAGAGGGAAACAAAACATTCCTTATAAGGGTGTGGAAACCTCTTCCTATTAGATGTGTTTTAAAACCGTGAGACTGACGGCAATACGTAATGGGCCAAAGTGGACAATATCTATTAGCGGTGGGCTCGGGTTGTTTTACAAATGGTATCAGAGCTAGACACCGAGCGGTGTGCCAGCGAGGACACTGGGCCCTCAAGGGGGGTGGATTGTGAGATCTCACCTCGGTTGGAGAGGGAACGAAACATTTCTTATAAGGGCGTGAAAACCTCTCCCTAGTAGACGCGTTTTTAAACCGTGAGGTTGACGGCGATACGTAATGGGCCGAAGCGGACAATATCTACTAGCGGTGGGCTTGGTCTGTTACAAGTTTCAATTTTATGAAATTAGATTTCCAAGTTCTTAGCATGCAGGCTATTGCGTTAAAGTTTTTCATGTCTTGTCATTAGGATTACTTAGCTTCCTCAGTATGGAACCAAGCATGAGGACTACAGTGAGATTAATTAACAAATTTATTATCGTTTGTTACTCTGTTGCCAATCTGCATATGTTTTCTTATTAACCCGTCTTCAACTATTTTGCAGATTTAACGAGTTTGGCCCCTTTTACAATTTGGCCGCCCCTTACAGACCGCAATAACGTATCTATACAAGAACAAACGATTCACAACTTGGACCTTTGCTTAAGCTGCGAAAGCAGTAGTAAAGCCACAAAGGTAATACTGATTGAACGGATTATTATTTGCTTTCAAATTTTTGGAGTTGCCTTGCCTATTCATTGTTCAAATCTTTGGCTGCCGTTTTTCTGTCTATTATGTGTTTTGAAGAATCCAGAGTCCATTTGATAAAAAATTCATAATTAATCGTTGTTTTAGAAAAAATGTGATCGTTTACCGAAGATTTATTCTCTTTTTTGCTAACAGAAGTATTAGCCAAATGGGAAAAAAAATGAAAAAGAACTTTTCGGAACCACCGTTTTAAGTTTAAATACAGTTTCAGCTAACGAGTATGTTCCGTTATCCGTTCATCTCCTTGATATCAATTAGGTGGTGGAAATATAGCAGCCAGCAGCTCTAGGAAAATCTTCATTCAAGTTTTGATCCATAAAGCTAAAAAAAACTGTTTGATTAATTGCTTGTAAATTTGGATTATCCTTTAGATGCACGTTCCTCTCAGGGTCGGTCTGGTCTAATCGAAGTCCTTCTCCGGTGCAAACCTCCCAACCAATCTGTTACATAGTTTTCTAGAATAGCTTTTTCTCTTCAGATGCTGTCATTCTGCTGTGACTCATAATATGATCTCCGTAGAATTTGCTTCATCTTGTGCAAGGTTCTGTAAAGGCCATGTATTGTTCTTAGCCAAGATTGCATGTGTTGGAGTCAAATTTGTACTTCTTAGCTTCATTAATACCTTGGAAAAACTAGTTTTCCAATGTGCTGCTACCGTTTTAATCGTTGGAAGTTCGTGAAATAATAATTTATCTCACACATCCAACGGTATAAATCTGACAGTCATATCGTACCAGCATCCTTTCCATCTATCAGTGAAATTGCCATCGGCACGAACGCCGATTGTTTTGGCGAACTCGTAACCAACTTCAAGACCACGAAACATTTAAGGTTCAATCCCTAATGAGGTTATATCTGAAGTAGATCTTTGATGTTTCTCAATCTTATGCAGTTCACTTGGATTTTGCTAGCAATTACATCATTTAAACATCTGATTAAACATCATTTTCCATCCCGATTTCTTTCTTCGAGCTTGAAACTAACTGTAAACTCTGTTATTGCAGGCAACAATTGACACAGACATCCCTTCTGCACTTGCACAAACTAGCAGCAGCCTCCCACCTGCAGCAGCCTCGGGTTTGCGGTGCGCGATCTGCATAGAAGCATTGGTTGAAGAAACAACAACCAAATGCGGGCACGTTTTCTGCAAGAGTTGCATCGAAACAGCCATCGCTACCCAGCACAGATGTCCTATATGTCGGCGTAAGCTTCGAAAACGAGATATTATCCGAATTTATCTACCGTTTTGAACATGAAAAATATGAATACAAATAAAAGAATATTGCATCTGTATTCTTTTTCTGATGACGAACTAGGCTTGTACTACTTGCACACAGTTGCATTAACAACAAGTATAGATTTCTTCATTTCTTTGTTCTTCTTCTTCTTCTTCTTCTTCTTCTTATTCGTCATCTGTTGTATTGAATCAAAACTACAAACAAAAATTTAAAAATCTCTTTGGTGAGGTGTTTGTTTGTTTGTTTGTATTTGGTTGGATGATTCATTCAAAATTGTTTATTTATTAGTGAATTAATTTGAAGTGCAATGAATTGGCCTTTTGCTCTCTCTTACTGCTTGTGTCTTGTGGCTTATGAATCTTTTACATTGCTTCTTTATGTCTTTGTATCTTTAGCCTGAAGGCGTTTCCAGTTGGCCTGCCTATGAACATTCACTCTTCTTTCTTTAAAGAAGGTTAGTAGGTTTTATCGAAGTTCATCCCGCTATGTCTCGGGCCTATTGCTCTTCTAACGTAAAAGGTGGCGGGAAGAAGAGGAATTGAGAAGAACGAGAAAAAGAAAGCGTTCCTTTGTTCATTCATGGCGGAAAAGAATCTAAAAAACAGGTGAAGACTAGAAAATTTTCAACCGATATGAGATTTCACAATCTATCCCACTTAATGCTTCACTAGTACACTATTCAATGTCTGACTCTGATATCATTTGTAACAGTTCAAGCCTACTATTGGACGATATTGTTTGTCACGTATCGTTGTTGGCCTCACAATTTTAAAACATGTTTATTATTATGGAGAGAGTCTAGTTTTATTCCGACTAGTATCTTGCAACGCGTCTACTATGGAGAGAGTCTAACCCTACTTCCGACCAGTGTCTTGCACCTCACGATTTTTAAATGTGTCTATTATTGAGAGGGTCTAGTTCTATTCCGACCAATATCTTGCAACGCGTCTACTATGGAGATAGTCTAGCCTTACTCCCGACCAGTGCTAGACACTGTTGAGTAGATACCCTTTGTATTATAAATACTATTCTCTTTAGGCTTTCCATTCTAAACTTTCCCTTCAAATTTTTAAAATACGCCCGCTAAAAAGAGGTTTCGTTTCTCTCTTCGACTGATCCAAGATATTACCATCATTGATTCTTTAAATTACTTTTGTAAGGTGAAAAATAACATAATTTAGAATAAAATTTATTGATAAATAGTCGAAGTTACTTTCTTTGAAATGAATCCCTCTTGAAGATAATCTAATTAAAACAACAAAAATTGTTGACTTTTCCAACAGGAATTTGACTTTGTAACGTTTTTATTTTTAAAAATCTTTAAACCTTTTGACTTTGAACGTTGAGACTCGTGCTGGTTGACTTTTCCTTATCTTACTCTATACTGCATCTGTTTTCTTTATAAATATTATTGTCACATTATCCTGATAATTTGAATTATAATATTTTATAAATTAATATATTATATTATTGACCAAAATTATAATTTTAAATTTTTTTCTCCACATGTTCCGTAAGTTATATTCGAGTTAGTTTATTGATTAGATTATTAAACACGGATCATTTCTAAAATTTATTATTATTATTATTATATAAATTTTGCACATCTATTTTTTAAAACTAAAATTTGCACGTTTATGTTTTTATAATTATAATTAATCAGAGAGATTTTAAATTGCTCAACTATTTACGTTATGTTTTAAGGGCTAATACGTTGTCGATATTAATTAAAAAAAATATCGATATATTAAAATGGAAAGATTATATGTATAAATAAAATAATTATATTAGCTAGGTGGAAGATTACATTCAAATATGAAATTTTAAAATTATATATATATATATGCAATCAATGAGTTAGATTTTAACTCACTGGTACGTTCAAAGGTCTAATATCTGTTAAGGATCAACTCTTCACATTGGTATGATATTGTCCATTTTGAGCATAAGCCTTCCTGGCTTTGTTTTGAGCTCAAGGCCTCATACCAATGAAGATAGTATTCCTTCCTTATCAACTCATGATCATTCCCTAAATTATCACGTGGGACTCTCTTCCAACAATCCTCAACAATCCCCCCCTCGAACAAAGTACCACATAGTGCCTCCCTTGAGGCCTACGGAGCCCTCGAACAGCCTCCCCTTAATCGAGGCTCGACTCCTTCTTTGGAGCCCTCGAACAAAGTACACCATTTGTTCGATATTTTAGTAACTTTTTTACTATACCTTCGAGACTAACAATTCTTTGTTCAACATTTGAGAATTATATTCGAGAACAATGAAATTGGCTATTATATAAATCTAAATTCAAATAACTAAATCTAAATCTAAGTTCTCAATATTAATAAAAAAATCAATATGTTAAAATGAAAAGATCCATATGTATAAATAAATAAATTATGTTGGTTGGGTGGAAGATTAGGTTAAAATTTGAAATTTTAAAATCGAATATTATAATAGATTTTTGTTTATAAAATATATTTTTATTATAATATTTCCTTCAAATAGTTTTATTTAGAATTATTATTTAGATTTTTTCTTTTCAATTGAAAATAAATTTAAATAATAACAGAAACGGACCGGTCCCGCGGTTCTCTGCTGTTGTTACAATTTTGCTTAATCCTTCGGCTTCTCAATTACGCGGGCTAAATCTTGCAACTCAAACCCAATATAAAAGGCCCACGGCCTCCATTTTCGGGTTTGGTCCAAAACACTATAGAACCCTCGCGGGTAAGGAAGAATTCTCTCCCCTTCTCTCTCAATTTGAATTTTTGCGCGGACGAATAAGCGCGAGGAATCTCGTTCGGATTCTGTGCAAATTCCGGCGAAGGTAAAGGAGAAAATAATGGCAGAATTGATGGAAGCTACTCCGTCTGTGTCTCCAAGCGTTGATGTCCAAGCAGTTCGCAGGTTTCTCTATCTTGTTTCTGTGTGCAGTAATTATGTGAAACAATGTATAATTAATTGGACGACATTTTCACTCTTATTGAAGTTGCATAAGCGAGCTAGAAGAGTTGCAGAGATCTTTGGAGGAAGATGAAGCTTATACGACGGATTCATTAGGTTCTGGGAAGTTACTGAAGGAGTGTTCTCTCCTTCTCGAGGTTTAGTATCGTAGTTGATCTTGCTTTTCTTCATCTCTTAAAATATCTCTCGTTTTTGTTTTTTTAAATATGTGGCTCTTTTTCTTTGAGATGTGCAGAGCAGACTACAGCAGACTCTGTCAGAATGGTCTAACGTAGATAGTTTCTTGGGGATTGATGATTTAGGTAATTTTGTTGAGCTTGCTTTTAAATTTCCGTAGACTGGAATGCATTTGTATGCTTGCATTTCAAATTTTCATTCTCTGTTCTGTTAAATGGATTTTCCTTCTTTTAAGTTACTATTACAGTGTTATCGACTTGTGTTTACTTTCCTGCGTTTTGATCGATCTCTCCAATGCTTTTTCTTCATAATTTGTTAAATATCTTTCTAGACGCGTATGTTGAACGTATGAAAGAGGAACTTATCGCGGTGGAAGCTGAAAGCAGCAAAATCTCCAATGAGATTGAGGTTCTTAAGAGAACCAGTATAGAAGGTAGGACTGTTTGTTTATCTTTTAATTTACACTTCTTATCCTCCTATTTGTCTTGACGTCCTCATTTTGCTTCCAATTACAGATTCGAATAAATTAAGGATGGATCTTGAAGTATTAAAATTGTCGTTAGATCGTTGTGCATCACAGGTTGGTCTCTATTACAAACAAATTTTTACAACACCAACAGTTACTGGACTAGGATGAGCGGATAGAGACCAAGATTTGACATATATTTCCTAAAAGTATGCATTGCTTGAATGTTGAAAACGGATTATATCGAACAAGTCCAATTACGGAAGGTGAATGTGGATTGTATTCACTTGGATTTTAATAAATCTGAGGTGAATTGAGAAATAAGGGAGGAGCAAATGGAGGAAGCTATAGGAAATGTAATGTCTGACAAATTTTCATCTGACTCATATTATGTACGCTTGATCCTTCAGTTATTTAATCGATCTGATTTATCATTATGTAAAAACAGAAGAGAATAGATTCTTTAATATATTGGACAAGATATTCTGCAAAGGTGTTTCTAGACAACTACTAATACTTGATGTTGTTTGTGTCAATTTTTTTTTTCCAATGATTAAGTTCACTTTTTTCTTAATTTCAATTTAATTTTTTCTCTAATCTTTTCGGCCTAATTTGTGATTAACTTAGCTTGTTTATAGGCCTAATTAACATTTCTACCAAGTGAGAATGTCTGTCTATCTTCACGTTCTCGTTACCATCTTGTAGGACCCAGAGAAGGCAACAGTTAATTGCTACTCTGTGAATGGTGAAGATCAAATGGACATGATAGTTGAGCGTGAATGCAATGCCTTTGAGGTTATTTCTGTTACATTGATACAACTAGCTTCTTCATTTTTTTATCATCACAGATACATCTAGCTTCTTCATTTTTTATCATCACATGTTCTTTATTCAATTAAAATCAATTATAAGCAAGTTTCTATGCAGCGTGCAATTCAATGATGCTTACTTATACTGCATGGTTCCATTTTATGTTTCAATCTTTGCTTGACATTGTAGCTTAATGACGAGCTATCAATATATATGGTTTGACTAATTCTAGACTTAGGGTGATTTGGATGGCTACATCCTAATCTTAGTCCGTTATCAAACATCGTGGAGTCCATTCTCTGCTACCGATAAACTGCTAGGATAGTCGACCTAACTCTAATAGCATCACAATGTGAAGGTGACACAAGAGGGAGTGACTCTCGTGTCTACAAACCCCATGTGAGACTATTAGGGCCAGACCGACTAGCCAAATAGCTTATCTGTAGTAAAGAACAAATTCCATGAGATTTGATAGTGGACTAGAATTAGGAATTGATACACTAAGATTAGAACCTAAAGCTTACAGTCATCAACTATTTACGAGACTGTTTGTACTCCTTCCAGGTATTGGAACTCGATAGCCAGATTGAGAAGAACGAAAGAACTCTAAAATCTCTGCAGGAACTAGATGAGATATTTAAAAGGTAATATGTGTTTCAAGATATGAATTGTTTGTATCTAATATTGATGCTTCTCTCTCCTTTCCTCCCTTAATCTTTCTCTCTTTCTCTCTAGTTTGGATGTTATCGAACAGGTTGAGGACACAATTGGTGGTCTGAAGGTCATTGATGTCACTGATAATTTCATTAGATTATCATTACATTCTCATATTCCAAACTTGGAAGAGTTTTCAAGCTTACAGAGACTTGAAGGTATGATTGAGCCATCCGAATTGGATCATGAGTTGCTGATAGAAGTTTTGGAGGGGACAATGGAGTTAAAGAATGCTGAGGTATCCCTTTATTTCGTTAAAGTACCATGACTTATTGCATCCACGGTTATTATTTGATTTCAAAATCTGAGTAATTCCATCTATTGGCACCTCTGCCTCTCTTATTTATGTAAATTTTGTTGAAGGAGCGTAATTAATTAGTTATATTTGCACAGATCTTTCCCGGTGATGTCCATTTGCACGATATCATCAACGCTTCAAAGTCCTTCAGGTATGTTCCTATAAGATGTTAGAAACCACTGCTCTTCACAATGGTATGATATTGTCCACTTTCAACATAAACTTTCATGGCTTTACCTTTGGTTTCCCTAAATTGACACCATGCCAATGTTGATGTATTCCTTATTTATAAACTCATGATCATCCCTTTAATTAGCCGATGTGGTACTCCCTACCAACAATTCTCAACACTGGATCTCTGGCTCCACTGTAGTCGAGAAGAATCGGGAGGATGGTGGCTGTTTTTTTAATTAGACCTTGATCGTTACCCTTATAGGAGTGGAATCCAGTTCGTCTGAAAAAAAGGGAAAGCTGAACCAAAGAAACCATTAATGAGAATAGAATTGACTGCTACACCAAACTGCTCAAACTCTAACCTAATTGAAATTAGTTCGGTTTTAGAATTTCTGAACACATCTCCTGTCCAATTTTCCCTTAACTAACCAAACGGTCTCATAATTGTTCAGTTCAGTTGGTTTGATTAGTTCCTTTAGGTTCTAACTTCTGCCCTCAGGCAGCTATGCCATAGTTGATTGTGTCGTGGAATATTGTGTCTGTTTCAGTTTTCACCCGACAAGTAGATTGTCTTCTTTATTTCACTTCACCTCTATTGGAGGTAGTACACCTTACATTAAGTCATAATCCAATTGGGGCTATTTGGTAGGAAAAATTGGGAAAAAATCTGTTTCGTAACTCGGAGCCTACTAAGGCGGTGATTAACAAAAAAAAAAAAGTTTGCCAGACTCTTTGGGTTGCTAGGAACTAGAATCCTGGTCCTTCTTTTAGGATGTAATTTAAGTAGTCTTATATGTAATCTTATAGAATCCTGGTCCTACTAAGTAGTCTTATATGTAATTTAAAAAAAAAATGCCGCAGAGGTTCACTTAATGTTTGTCATAAAATTTAGTTTAAAGCTTTGCTTTGGGCATCTGTTAAAAACAACTCCCTTTTTATGCAAGTTATATCCTTTTTTCATATATCTGGTACTGGAATATAGCACACAACGATGTTACGTACTTATAGTCTTATTCCTTGACATATCCTTGCCAAATATTGATTTGATATTTGGAGGATGAAAAAGCCTTCTTCTCATAGTTGTAAAATTTCAAATTAGAGCTACCTGTTTTATTAGCGTGCGTTGTACAACTTTCACCAATCATATTGGTTTGCTGGAATCGTATATGAAGCTATTTGTGTGATGTCCCACATTGGTTGGGGAGGAGAACAAAACACCATTTATTAGGGTGTGGAAATCTTCCCCTAACAGACGCGTTTTAAAGCCTTAAGGGGAAGCCCGAAAGGGAAAGCCCAAAGAGGACAATATTTGCTAGTGGTGGGCTTAGGGTCGTTACAATTTGAGTTTAATTGCAATGACACGATGGATAATATGCAACTTTTTTTTTAATAATAAATATCATAGCGTGACAAGGCCTCCATTTATCCGTCATTGTAATGATTTAGCTACAATTCTGACCGAGTTTTTCACTTGTGGAATAGGAAAGCAATTTCTCTGACCCATTCATTGTTTTTGAATGAGCAGCAATTCTTCATTGGAATGGTTTGTGAGAAAAGTACAAGATAGGATTGTTTTATGTGCTCTTAGGCGATTTGTTGTGAAGAGTGCAAACAAATCGAGGTGAGACTCTTAAACTTTTCAGACTTATTGTATGAAAAATAATACAGAACATAGGGATTTTTTTTTCTTCTTCTTGCGTAGAACTCCGATCTCCAAACCGAAATTCCCCAGTAAAATAATGTAATAATATCTTTCAGTAATTTTTGAGTCTGAAGTAATTACTCTCATTGCAGTCATTCCTTCGAGTATTTAGATCAAGACGAAACGATAATATGTACTATGATTGGAGGAATTGATGCAGTCATTAAGGTGCCTCAAGGTTGGCCATTGTCCGATTCTCCTTTGAAACTCATATCTCTCAAGAGCTCAGACCATTATAAAAATGGAGTTTCTTTAAGCCTCATTTGCAAGGTGGAGGTAAGATGGCCCCCTATTTCCCTTTTAGTTTCTTTTGTTTCTATTCGTTCTCTCTTTGATACCTGAAAAGCTAACTGAATATAATTAGTTTTAGCTTAATATATGCTCTAGTCCCGCGCTTTGAGTATCCTTTTAATTTAGTTTCAACCATTCAAAATGTTTCAATTTAATCCATTATGTTTCATTATTCTTTAATTTAAATATCCACGTTGAGAATGTTAATTTGATTGGTTAATGATAAGCTTATATGGCTTAGTATTAAGTGATTAGACGAAAATTTAGGGAAAAAAAAGAGAAGAAAGCTCAAAATTTCTTCTATATAGAAATCTGAAGAGGAATTTGATACTTTCCTCTCATAAATAAGCTTTTTTTTCTTTTGAATTTCTGCCAACTAGTTTATCATCTACTAATTTGAATGTTTTTGGACTAAATTGAAACTATTTAAACAATAGACTATAAAATGAAAGAAAAAGCTCAAGACACTTGGGGATCTAAAACATATATGAGATATTTACCCAACCACTTAGGTTCTTATGGTTGTCATTAGGGTGTTGTTATACACGCATGCATTTTCATCCTCTGATTGTGTTCACATTCTTCAGAAAATGGCAAATTCCTTGGACGTTGGTCTTCGCCACGACCTATCAAGCTTTGCAGATGCTGTTGAAAAGATAATGAAGGAGCAAATGCACTTAGAACTCCAATTTGACAGTGCTTTATGATGATCTTATTGGATATTTCAAATTTACAATCACGCCAATTGAACACAACGAGATCCTATATTCAGGTAACCAAACTGAACATCTATCTACTAATACAAGTGCCCAGTAACTGATCATTTTTCATGCTGAAAATTTTCGCTGGACTGCTAATTGCTATAATATATATTCCTTTTGTTTGTATAGATTAAAGGCTTTGTTGCTCTGTTGATTTATCATCATTATTATTATTGATAATTAGGATATCGGAAGCTGTATTCTTTGCATCTTACTCATAGCCGTCCCAAAATTATCTAGAGAATGTTAGGAATCTCGAACCTCCATAATGCTGTGATATTATCCACTTTGAGCATAAATCACGAACCTCCACAATAGTATGATATTGTCCACAATGGTATCATATATATTCCTTCTAAATGTTAGAAATCACGAGATCATTATAATTTACCAATTTTATTAAGTTTTGAATCTAAGGCTTAGAATTTGGGATCTTAGAAAACCAACCGAACAAAAATTCAACTGATTGAGATATTATACATTTATTCTAGCCTGGCCTAGGAGCTTGGAAGATAGATAGTATCCAAACAATTCAAGTTGATACCAATATATGCTGGGAAAATCTAGCAACTTGAAGGACATCTCATTTGTATGATTGTCCGTATCAACAACAATCAAATTACTCGCAATTAAAAATAAAAAAATAAATAAATAAACTGTCAAAACAATTACAGTTAATGAATCAGCAAAACCAAAACGAAATGTTGGTGAGAGAGAGAGAGAGAGAAATCTAGAAAACCTCAAACCTAATGTAAGCCAGTTTGTGTAGAAATTTGAATTGTATCCTCAAATGTTAGCTCTCGTAAGTTCCATCCTTCTATCAATGAAAAAAACTATGAAATTTGAATTTGTACCTCATATATAGATGATAAGCCAAAGCCAAAGCCAAAGCCAATCTCCCTTTGAACTTCATTTTGCCTTTTTGCGAATGGGCCCATATTTTGAACTTCATTTTGCCTTTTTGCGAATGGGCCCATATTGTTTGCTTCTTACAATAAATTGTACCCTCGCCATGGTTCCTGGACTGAGAGTGGCCTGTGATCATCTGCTTTTAAGTTTTGTTTATTCTGGTGCTAGGTAGTTAGAATTTGTGGTTGTACTAATAATAAGTCATTTGGGGGACCTAGAGACAATGGGGACCTCGGAGGAGGTGGAGGAGGAGGAGGAGGAGGAGGGAGAACTCCCCATGTCCCTGGTTTTATGTAGGAGAAAAGTTCCAGAAAGAATGGTAACAAAACCGCATAATTCGGTTGCGATTTGTGATGCATTTTGTGAATCCCATTCCTGTAAGTAAAATTAAACCAGACCAGAGAGAAGGGAAAAAAAAGAAAAAAAAAAAAGAAGGATTAGGAGAGGGAGAAAACAAAACAGACTTCACCATAGAAAGTTATTAGCTCAATTGGATCGTATTAACTACTGAGTGTACTATATATATGTGTGTGTATGTGTGTATATAGATATATATATATATAAAAAGCCTCATCTACCCCTCTACTTAAACTAAGGATCAAGAAAAGCAGCACATGGAATATAAAAAAAGAAAAAAGAAAAAAGAAAAAAGGGTTAATTTCTTTTTTTTTTTAAATAGTCCTGTAGTTTTAGAAAAATAGAATTTGTTCTTTATGATTTGATAAATAAAACTTCACAAGGTTAATTATCTGTGTGCCACTGAGGTGACCTTTTAATATTTTGGCTAATTGTGTGGTGTACTCAAGTAGGCTTTATTAAGCAATAGATCAAATTCTATCTTTTAAAATTATAAAAGCAACAATCGATAGATATTTTCTATTTGGTTGATTGTGTGGACTCGGTAGCTTAATGGATAAACACACATAAGATTTATTGTAAAAAAAATAATAATAATAAACTACAAATTTACTCATATCTATTTACTTTTTGAACTTTCAAAATGATATAGGTAGTCTTAAATTTTAGAATTTTTAAAAGTTCTACCAAATTTAGGAAGGTATTAAATATAAAATTTAAATTTATATATAATAAATAAATTAATTTGAAGTATAAATATAGATATGGTGTAAGTGCTGATCAATGTAAAAGTCTAAATGGCAAGGTTTTAAGTGGGAAAAAAAATAAAAAAGAAACTGAGCCATAAATTATTACCTTAAACATGATCATACTGGCAAGAATGGTGAGTGATGTGAACATCACATAGTAAACAGGAGATACTACAGCAGTGTTAAAGGTATCCAGCGCCTGCAGAGAATTTAAACCAGAAGTCAGACCTCTCTTAATGGTAAAATAGGAGATACTCATGCATTTCTAAACTTTACAAAGAAAAATGGACTAAAGCATCATTTTTGGTCCATGTAATTTGTGTTTTATTCTTTTTTATTTCATGCACTTGAAATAGAGCTTAAAATTTACACTGCTTGCTTTTTTTTTTTCTTTTTTTAGAAATATGATCAAATGGTTCTTTTTCTTACATAAAAATTGTTATTACCATTTAACTAATTCGATGAAAATTATATGACTAGTCTATATACGCTACACGTGAGAGTTCAAACAAACCATTATAAAAAAAAAATCTAGAATGTGATGAGATGGGAGATGCAGCTGATTTGAGTTTCTCTAATGGTACCAATGCTACTTATATATTGAGAAACTCAAGTTCAAAAAGGTTAAAATATTTCCTCTCATTCTATCCTTTCATATTTTTTTAACCACAACTTCAACATTGATTTTCATTATACCGAATAAAATTGATGAAATATTTTTTTTAAAATAGCAACAAAATATGACTTCAGGCATTTTATCGATATATATTTCTCAAATTTTTATCAATATTTTCATAAAATTGAGAATTTGACATTTTTATCAATATAAACCGTCTATAATACTATAGAATGGATGTCAATGACATCATATTATAATAAGAAATTAATGTTTTCACTTCATGAGAGAGGAAGATATATATATATATATATATATATATATTACCAACTAAAATGCTTCCTAAGATGGGTGAGTCCAAGATAAGTTATGGAAGAATAAAATGTACTTTTCACAATTTTAATAGTTTTTGTAAAATAATCCATAATCATTTTGGAAATTCTAAAAATGTTAAAAACTACCCCTAGAATTAGTGTTTTCACTCAAAACTTCCCTTTTCAAATTTCATCTAAAATTTCTCTTTGTTGAAAGTATTAAAACTAACGTTGTAATTCCTAACTATCATAAAAACCTTATTAAAATAAGAGAAAAATAGGTTCAATCTAATATAATATAAAAAAGTATTTGGTTGATATTTTAAAAAGTGCTTTTACCTAATTAAAATATTCCATAATAAAAAATAGTATGGAAATTCTTAGAATAGACAAAAAAAAAAAAAAAAAAAAAAAAAAAAAAAAAAAAAAAAAAAAAAAAAAA
>NW_019268517.1:1889823-1898762 GCF_002738365.1 Cucurbita moschata
TTTTTTTTTTTTTTTTTTTTTTTTTTTTCCATCAACAGCACAAACATGTCTTAAAATATGAACATATTAATCAATAGAAATGTAAGAATAAATAAAAATAAAGTTTTGAGTGAGCAGGCTTTATGAACGTACCTTGTTTAAGTAGTTCACCTGCAAAATGCTTCCTCCTAGCACAATGGCCGTAAAAAACCACGTCTCAAAGTACTTAAACTGATTCATTCCTGAAAATGTCAGCTTGAGTGCAATTCCAACTGCTTTGACGCTCATAACCTACAAATTAATTCAAAGTTGATTGAAGATATGAGAAAAAAGATTGAAACTTATAAAATGCATGAATTTAAGTGATGGCAAACAAACCGTAAGAGAACCCATGAGAGAACAAATTCCAACATAAACAACCATGTGCGTTTGTCCATATTTTGGCGCGTATCGAACAAGAACCACAATTAGAACCAAAACTATGATGGAGTATACTAGAAAACCTGGTAAGAACCAAATTATTGTGTTAATAATCTAATTGTGATTAAATTACATGGGTGAAGTAAAAAACAAAAAAAATACAATGGATGAAGGAAAAATAAATTACAATGGATGAAAAAAATAAATTACCTTCGGGTTGGTAAAAAAGGGGACAAAAGGTAATTTGGTTTCAACTTTATCCTTAATGTTTTAAAAGTAACTTTACCACAAACATTTTATTTTCCGTTATAACTAAAACTTTTAAGATGTTAGGATAAAATTAAAAACAAATACATTACACAAGATATTCCATTATATTACTCTGTTGTTTATTGGTTAGATATTGTACTGTAAACAATCAATTCTAATCAATTCTAAAACAAGTGGAATGATCGAGGTAAAATAAAACTTTTTAAACATTACAGAAAAATCGAATTAAATTACACTAGTATGGAATATTAGTATAATTTAATACCATAAAAAATAATAATAGGGAGGTCATGACATTAATTATAAATAAAGAATCATGTAAAACCATAGTTTGAGTTTAGTCTAGTCCAGATAGTGAGGGTTATATTGGTACATAACAACCATTTTCCATGGAATTGTTACATTGGGTCAAATGGTAAATCTAGAAGGAGATTTATAGAGTAATTATTAAAAAAAAAGGGAAATTTTTATTATAATCATGAAATTAGCAAGTTGAATCTCTCAATATTTACCTATTTCAACAAAAATAAACCTCACATCACAAAAATTTAAAACTGATCAATGCATGACATTGAAGATGGAATAAATCTTTCAAAGATCACAATTTTTTTAAAAAAAATATAATAACTTCAACATTGTTTTTCTATAAAAGGTTCATTAATTCTGTACTAAATATATAGTTTATATTCATTGAAAGCACGTGGAAATATTTATGAATGATTTTTCAAAATGAAAGTCAAGTTTAAGGTAAAAAAAATGTCATTCCCTATTAAAAATGTCCCCAATCTTCGATCAAAACTACCCAATTGGGAAGAAAAATGAGGATATTTTGAGTTTAATGGTGTGACAACTATAAAAAAAACATGCAAACAATGAAGCATGGAAATATAATATGGTGAAGCAAATGACAAACCTGGCTCTGTAGCAAGCATCCAAACTTCCTTGACAGACTCAATATTTCTCTCCTGTGGAGCATGCAAAACAATAGTTGTAGATCCCACCACACAAAGAACACACCCTAGCATTCCAAAGATATGTAGCTTTTCCTCCAGAATGAAATGAGCGAGTACTGCACTGCATAATGGCGTCGCTTAATTAAATTACTCAACTCCAAGCATACTTAAACAAGGGTGTGAGAGTTCTTTATTTATAATCATGTCGAGGATCAAATAAATGAAAAAACAATAAATGGATACAAGATATTTTCGTATCATGAAATAGCAAATATGATGGCTACGTTAAGTCGTAGTGAAAGACAAATATCTCAATATTTACTTATAATAAAAGATCAAATATAATATATATGGTAAACTACAGTTGAGGACTAAATATCCTTCCTTCCTATGAATGTATTCTGTTTCCTATGAGCACATTACAGATGTGCATATAGTATCTAAGTATTAACTGATATCAAAAAGTACAAAAAAAAAATGGCTTGAATTGATACATACCTGAAAATTATACTCAAAGCTCCCAAAGGAGTTACGAGAATTGCAGGAGCATATGCATAAGCAGCGAAATTAGCAATCTCTCCAACAATCACTACACAACATGAAACAAACTGATTTAAAAGCAATCTTATGTGTTTCTTGCCTCTTTGTTTTGGTGATTAAAGAACAGAACCGTGAGAATTATGTTCTTCATTGTAATTACTAGTGAACCTGCAAATGCTCTTGCAGTTATCCAACTCCAAATCGCTCTTCTCAACAAATAATGACTCAAGAAGCCTTATAATGATAGAGAAACTCTGGAAAAATTCAGTCATTATTACGTTTATGAACAAAATATTACCAATACCTCAAAAAGTTGGAACAAGTTAGCCAAAAACGAGCCTGTCCTTTCTTTTGGTAATCAAATACTAATATGCTTTTGCCTAGAGAAAGGGAATGAAGAACGAAAAGGAGAGGGACGCTTTACTTAGGCTCTCACAAACGGTGAAGAAAAAGTTCTAATACCGAAGAGAAAAGCATTAGGCGCTACTTACTTGCACCTTATCTTGTAGCATTCACATTCTAATCTAAGGATGCTTCGACTTCCTAAATCTTAACTCTACTAGGAATTGGAAAAAGAAACACTTCAAGAGATGAATCAGCTGGAAAAAAGAGATATTAAACAGACAGGAGCAGATTTTGAAAACTTTTCCGACAAATCTGAGTCAAGTGCAAGTGCAAGCGCAATAATGCTTTCAAGAGAACTGCTGCTAGTTGTTAATCGAGGTTTGAACAGGATAAAATTATCATAAGTAACCAAATAAATGAAGAAGAACTTACTACTGATCATTCCAGCCCACCACATAGGTTCATACAAGTACGAATATCCTCCTGAACCTGATCACACGAAAAGAAGTGCAATTAAACAGAAGACATGAAGAGAAAGAGCAAAAATATGGCGAAGAATTCTAGATAAAGTTCAAGATGTCGATCCGAAACCAACACAAAAGTCGCTATCAAATCAGTAACAACACACATTGCTTCAACTTTTACGTAAACGTGAAATTCAACCAATAGATGCAATACATCAAATCGAAACTCAGAGGCGATCGAAAATGCTAGAAGCAACCAAACCTGCTCTGTTTCCAACAGCACCGGCTTTCATAAGACCTTTCTTCTTGATAATGAAGCTACTACCGATGAAGATACTCGAAGAGACGGCGAGAATGAAACCATGGACGTTATCGGAAGATATTCCCATAGCTTATACAAACAAAAAGAAAGATTCAGTGGAAATCTTCCAATGCCGAAATAGACGATCCGGTAAGTTCCTGCGAACATGAACAAATTCCTTTAGAGAGAAAGCAAACGACGAATGCATTACTATTAGTGAGTGAAGCTAATTGCAGATACAAAAATGGCGAAAATGACAGAAATTAGACCTTCATAGCATCAAATTGTTGATGGATTTGGAAGCTGGAGATTGAGGAAGGAACGATTCGGATACGAGAGTGAACGGAATCGGAAAGGAGATGAAGTGGCAGAGAGGGAGAGAGAAAGGGGAGCGTGGGAATTGGAGGCGCTAAGTGGCAAACGGTGAATCCGTTACCTCCGCTTTTTGTTTTTAATTACAAAAATGTGTCCCCCTCTCCGGTTTATTTTATTATTATTTTATTCAATTTTCCGCATAATTTTTTTTATGTACTTTTTTTCAAAAAAAAAAAAAAAAAACCCTTAAATATATTGTCATTGATTTTGCTTTAATTAATATTGTCATTGATTTCACGTAATTAATTTTAGAGCAATATTTATTATTCTTTATTTATGATAAATAAATAAATAAAATGTTGTAAGTGTAAGTTATCAAATATTATCATAAATATAATGGAAGTTACGTCGTCCAGCTTTTAAGGAAAATGCTAGTCACATAAGATCAATACATATATATTTTTATATTTTTTTTTAGAGATCCAATTTTTAAACTTATTTTTAAGGAAATTTACAATTAAATAGATAACTTTCTACAAATAATCTCGATTTAAATAATAAATCAAAAAAATTATTATTTCACGTTCAGTGGCTTGTTTAAAAATCAATTAAAATAACTTTTTTTTTCCAAAGAAATTTTCAATTAAATAGTTTTTTTAATGAATTTTTTATTTTTAATTGTGTTAATTATTTGGTATCCGAGAAATTGAAATTATTTCATGTATAGTTGTTTGTTTAAAAATTTAATTTTCAAATAAGAAAGTTCCTCAAAAACCAATTTAGAAAGTACCAATTTGTTTGGTCAGATTTTCAAAGAGTATTATGAACATAACTTTGAAATGACTCTCTCTTAAGATCTCAACTACCCTAGCCTAGTTAGCATAGACATGGTGACGATTTATGCTGTGAGGTTCAACACTAAAGCTCGGTGCTCGGTTCCTTCAGAAACAATAGACCGAGCACGAACTAAGACATGGACATGGACATCCACCTCGTCCAAGCTGTGAGGTTCAACACTAAAGCACGGTGCTTGATTCCTGAGGACGAACTAAGACATCGACATCCACCTCATCCAAGTTGGAACCCAAGTTCGAAACCAAAGGCTGCAGCTCTCATACCATCGTTTTTCAGGTAATCCTACCAAGAAATGATATGAAAAGGAGAGAGGAGAAGAAGGGGGAACAAGCACCAAAGAGAAAAGGCCAAACAATATCCTATTCCAAGGCACAAAACTAGCAAACGGGCAAATTATTTGAACAGCATATACTAATATTCGCCCACAAACAATCCATCCACCCTCAATTTCATCAATCATGGTGGTTTAGCTTCCCTTTTCAGACTCAATCACATTATGTCCTACAAAAAGAAGTCTTTCTTGAGGTAAGGGAAACAGAAGATAAAAGCTTGTAGCACAGCACAGCACATACATCCAGTATCAGCAAAAGAAAGCTTTCCTAGCTCCTCAAACACAACCGAATCGAGACTAGAGGTTCGCTTCGATCATATAGAGCTCATTTATTTATTTTTTATAAAGAAATCCACCAAAATAATAGAAACCAAACCTAGGATCTAAAGAATCTAATCAAGTAAACCGATATAGATTATCTTCTTCAACCAAGCATACAAAATTACCTGTTGTATATATATATACATATATATTTGCAATTCACCAAGAACAGAAAAGCTTCCAAGTGAGACAGCCATTCTGATCATACCCAGAAGATGAGATTTTGATGCATTTTATCCCAGCAACATTTGGTTTCGACCTTTAACGGTAGCTTCGCCTAACGAAAGTAAGATTTCGGAGATTGGAGGAGAAGAGGAAAGAAAAAGAAAAAGAAAAGAAAAAAGAAAAAAGAAAAAAGAAGAAGAAAGAAGAGATATGAGGGAAGAAGACAACAGTACCACAGCAAATTGCAGTGCATAAAAGAAGAATAAGATTTCCTAAGCATACTAATCAGTGTAAACGATCCAGGACTTAAATGGAAGCTTGCAGTTAATAACTTCCCACTGCAAAAGCATACCTTTGTGTAAACAAGAGAAAATCAACCCGAAAAACCTCCAACGACAATCACCCCGATTAACCTGCATGTATATTCATAGAACAGGTCCAACGCCCATTCGAATCGATATTAAAATGAAACCCATGCATTGGCCAGATCAAAAGAACTTGTGAGCACTAGAAATCCAAACATAAAACATGAGGTATTTTGATTTAGTATAGGAAGAACCCTCGAAATAAACTTCAGTCCCAACCATAGTTACCCTTTCAGCATCGAAAAAGAGAATAAATAACCAAAGAAAAGTAAACAAGAAAAGACGAAATACGAACGTACTTCAATTCCCAAGGCATCAATCCTTGTGCAGACAATTTTATCGCAAATTCACCATGAAACAAGGAGGTCATAGAGTTCAACATACATCAAGTATTAAAAGAAGCTCGCTACAGATACTGGGTGTCTTGTCTTGTAGACAAAAGGACAGCAAGACTTCAAACGCTTAAAGCAGACCAACTTCAACCTGCAAGAGATGATCAAAGACAAAAGACATGGATGAAAACTAGAAATCAGAAAAATTTTCTGAGCACCCAAAGAAATGCAAACAAATCTTCTATCAAGTAGCCCTTTCTCATATGATGCAATGGATGCCTTTGGATATGCCATCAAGCCCGGCTAAAATTGCTGAGAACGAAATTTGACCCGGGTTATGAAGGTATTCAAGTCCGCAACTGTTTTTGTGATTTATGAGATACACTAAACTGCTTCCATGTCAAATTTTTAATTTAACTCTGCCTCCTCAACGTCAATCGCCAGAAATTGCATCTGTATTAAGGCAACAACATCCAAGAATCGACTCGTATCAATATATGTAATCAGGAAAAGGGAAGCCAAAAAAAAAAAACGCATTTGACCTTACCAACTAATCAACTTGCTCAACGGCAGACATTTCAATTTTGCTCGATTCCTCAACATTGGAATATTGGGAATTTAACCCTTTTCTACCCTGATCAACTTCTGTTGGCATATCATCTAATACCTTTGAGAGACTAGCTTCATGCCCTGAAAATATCAATCCATCTCCGTCAGTGTTTATATGTTTATGACTTTAGTTGTTCATCAACATTTTGAATCTTCAATCATTTCATTCTACTTACCTCCTACAGGTTCCAGTATTGAATGCTCTCCATCTTTAAATTCATTTTCCTCCGTACTTGGAGACAAATTTCCTTGTCCATTCTCTCCTGAAATTGACCTGGACCGCTGTCTCCCATGATGCTTTGAATTTTCAGCTACTGATCCATTATCTATGTCGGTAACATGAACACGATGCTTATCTTCAGGAGATAGCGACCTCCTTCTATGTTTAGATTCATTTTCATCAGAACTGGTAGGAGACAACCTGGTCGTTCTTTGATGCCTATCCCCAGGAGATATAGATCTGGATGACCTTCTATCATAATGTCTGGGCTTTTTATCTCTGCTTCTATCTGATTTCTCCTTCCTGCAATGCTTACCATCAACAGATCTTGACCTGGATCTTCTTCTGCTACGATGTCTTACCTTTTCATCTCTAGTGCTATCCAACTTATTAACAGTGAGATGTTTACTATCTGAAGAACTTGACCGTGATCGTCTTCTACTACGATATTTCAATGAGGTCTCCCTAGAGTTGGATCTGGACCGCCTTCTATGTTTAGATACATTCTTGTCCATGCTTCTAGGTGATGATCTTCTTTTATTATGCTTGTCTTCAAGTGAAGCAGATCTTGACCTCCTTCTATCCCGATTCTTTGATTTTCCATGTTGCATTTCATTAGTTTTTTCATCAGAATGATGCTTAGTCTCAAGAGATTTAGACCTTGATCGTCTTCTACGTTTTAGTTTGTCAACATCATCATTTCTTGGAGATGATCTGTTTTTCCCGTGATGACGACTTGGTGATCTTAAATCTGAATGATCTGATTTCCTACCTCTTTGGGGTGAACGTTCCCTTGGGCGATTTGGAGAGTCTGAATCTGCTCTGTATGATTTTCTTCTGCGAGGACTGATGCTTCGGCTTCTATTTTTCCTTGAGATGGGTGAGCGATGACTTCTTGATCTATCTAGATCTCGCCGTCTAGATCTTTCACTAACATCTCTTGCTTCTCTATAAGACCTCCGGTCATCTTCAACTCTATAATAATGGCGAGATCTATGATCTCTTGAGTGATGATATGGAGGTGAATAAGTTGGTGATCTCCGCCTACTTCGGTACTTCATAGGTGATTTTGATTTGGATTTTGACCTCTCCCTGGGCAAGGAAGGTGACCTACAGAAAAGAGGGGGGAAATCAAAATTATCTTATTAAGATGGAAAGAATTCAATTCAAAGAACGTAAAACCTGGACTTTAAACACATGACATATAACACAAGAAAAAAGGCATACACTAGAGAGTTTTCCTTCCTAGCAAATCAAAAGTGTGGAGAAAAGGGAAGATATAACGCAGTTGATATTTTATGATAAATGATTGAATTTACCTAAGCCATCAATGCTCATTGTTTGCTAATTAAAGTATCTTGAATTTGTTCAAGAACCCGAGGTCCTTTTTTCTATTTTATTTTACTGGAGATGGTGCAGGATTAGTTGTTACAGTATACCATACCTTGATTTTTCTTTTGTCTCAGTTTCTTCATCCCCAATTCCATCAACTTTAAGTCTTTTGCTTATTTCTGCAGCTCTAGCTGCTGCCAACTCTGTTGCAGACTTCATAGTTGCTGCACGATTAGCGGCCTGCTGAGCTGTCACAGTTTGCTGCATCAACAAAGCCTGCTGAAATTGCATTTGTTGCATGGCTACAGCTTGCTGCATCATCATTGGCAGAGAAGATGAAGCAAGTGAAGGGTTCATGGCAGCTGGTTTCTGTGGAAGTGATTTTGCCATCTCTACATTCAAAGGCCGACCTCCAACATCCATATTGTTCAATGCCAACGCAGCAGTAGCTTCTTCAGGCTTTGAGTATTCTATGTAAGCAAAATGCTTTGAATCAGTAATGGTACATTCAACAACAGTTCCACAAAAACTAAAAAGTTGTTTCAGCTGTTCCACGGTGAGAAGTGGGCTAAGATTGCTAACTTGCAGCGTTCTCTTCAGTGCATCAGCAGCCTTCCCAGATTTGTCAGATGAACCTTGCCAGAGAAGCATCAACAAATAACAAGAAGTTCATTAAGAAAATATATGGTATATGTAATCTAGGAAGTTACAAGAAAGTACACAAGAGAACCAAAACACAAACAAATACACTTGAACACAACATAAGATGCATTTGAGGAGAGAAGCACAAGCACAAAAAAAAAAAAAAAAAAAAAAAAAAAA
>NW_019268517.1:1899979-1991420 GCF_002738365.1 Cucurbita moschata
AAAAAAAAAAAAAAAAAAAAAAAAAAAAAAAAAAAAAAAAAAACAAGAGCTATTGAATTATATACAAAAATCTGAGCATACCAGAAGAGTCTTTCGCAGACTGAGCTTGTTGTGCTTGCACTTGAGCAGCATGGGCTTGAAGGGCTTGGGCAGCAACAATGGCCTGAGCAGCTGCCATAGCAGCAGCAGAAGGTGCCATGGGCACTTGACTGATAGTTCCCATGCTGGTTGTTGCAGCTATTGCAGTCATGAGCAAATTGTGAGGTGGATGATTTAACTTACAATCCGTTTTCGCACATTGACCATTAAGGTATTCTCGACATACTTCACCAAGAGATGCTCCAATTCCAGGCAAGATAGCACCACCAGAAGCACCAGCTACAATACCTGGAATCATTCCCATCAAACCAGGAAATGCCCCCGAAACAGACCCTGAATAATTAGGCATGTTGGGCATATTTTGATTGACCAAATTTGGAAATGATGATGCAGGAGCTAAACCCAGGAGTCCACCAGAACTCGAGCCTGGTTGGTAACAACAAACAGCTCGGTCATCAGAAAACATCGCATAGCAAACTGAATGAAACAGATAAATCAATAACACGTGAGGGAAAGCCAAGCAATTAACAATGGCCAAGGAAATAATGTTATCAGTATCTAAATAAGTATCCGTATCAGTATCTAAATAGTGCATTCCCATTGATAATCTTAATATCTGCATAAAGTCAACATTTCATTTCATCAAAATATCTAACTAATCCAAAGAAGCATTCAGACTTGGGATATATTCTATTTACTTAATAGATAAATCAAACATTAAATCATTGCACGTATACAATAAGATTACAAGAAATAACATAACCATCAAGTATACCTGCACTAAAGAACACTGGGAATGGACTACCCATGATTGGTCTTCCATTGCACTCAATATTAACCATATAATTCCCTCTTTTTGGCACCACATAAGTGATCGTATATGTACCATCATTCATATCCTTCACAATGCCATCTTGCTCGGTTCCACCAACGCCTACACCAGGCGACGCCTTTACTTTAATCTGCGCACCACCATGGGGAACTTTCCTCCCATCGCCATCCTTAGTTACCACAGTAAACGAAGCTGGCACGCAGGCCGTGCCACCAGCTATACCTGCTCCAGCTGCTGTGCATCTAGCAGGGTCAACAGGCCCAATCGGTTTGTGTTCCAAGTCCTCAGTATCCTCAAAATCACTATCTGAGGATGCTGCTTCTTTTACAGGATTCTTATCGACGCCTCTAAAAGTAGCTTCGAAAGCAGCTTTAGCCGCTGCATCTTTCTCAGCCTCGCTCTTCAGTTTCGCCTCTTCAGCTTGCTTCATCCAGATTGGTCTTGCGACCACCGAGTTACGATCAGCCATCAAACCTAATTCTCCGCGATAATTAGGTTAGCTCCAATATCAAACACTTTGAGTCTCAAAAACCTAAACCTAAACCTAACCCTAAACCTAAACCTAAATCTAAACCAAATCAACCCACCAAAGCTTCCACAACATAAAATATACGCCACACCACTCCAATACCCTATATGAAGAGAAGAAATTCCGATAAAAACGCACCACCGGTAACCGAAAAGATCAATAACTTGATAAAGCCTCAATGAGAGGGTCTTGGCATGCAAATGCCCAATCTCAACAAGAAATTTCCCGCTCGTTTGCAGAGAAGACTAAGATTCGCCAATATGTCCAAGCAGTTGTTAGCGCGCACACAGAAGATGAAAAAACGAAGATTAATCGTTGCACTTTCCGGAAAAATTAAAGAACAACGGAGAGAGTAATCCCCTAATTTCCCATGGAACAAACAAGTGAACAGATCGGCAGAAGCCCTAGATCTGATGGAAATCCGAAGATGCGAAAGCCAATGGCGCGCTATCTACGAAGAATGTCGAAGGAACACACAACTATTTCGGCGACGGCGTTGAGATACGGGCGCGCGATTGGAGTGTAAGGGACGAGGAGGACAAGTGGCTATCCTGAACCCCGGATTTTTCTCCGCTCTCAGCTTTCGTTTTTAATAATAATTCTCTATATTATATTTTTATATTACCTACAAATTTTTTTTTTCTTATAAATATTTTTAAAATATATATAAAAAAAAAATTATTATTATTATTATTATTAAATAGATAAATACTCGAAGATTTTTTTTCGCTTGATTAAAAATTGCAAAATTTTGATTAATCCAATCTAATTTCTAGTAAATTAAGAACTTATTTAAATTAGTTTGAATTTAAATAAATGAATATCCAATAAATTTGTTTGTTCCATTCATTAAAATTGAATTTCACTCGAATTTATTTTTAATTTAAAAAAAATGGTTTAGAATACAATTATATATAACAAAGTTAGATCTTTATTTAACAAGTCCCATGGATTGGGTTTATTTATTTATTATCTAACCAATCTTTACACTAAATTTTCAAATCTTTTTTAAAAGTAATTATTGTTACAAATTTTAATTAGATATTTTAATGGGTGAGGCCGAAATATTAAATTAAAATTACCATAAAAAAATAAAATTATAATATTCTCGATTTTAATATATGAAAATGACCAAAATATGCTCACACTACCTTCACTCTCCATTGACGACCACCGTAGCTCGTTGATGATAACCAAATTTTGTTGTCATCCACCACCACCTCACTCCTAACGACCATTGTCGCCCACCACCTCTGACCATTGACGACCACCCATTTTCAATATTACCTACCGCCACCAACGACCAACACACCGACCATCGTGAGTGGTCATAGTGCCTTAAACACAAATTTGAAGTTAATAGTTTACAGAGTTTAATAGACATCTATTTTAGCAACTCGAGGCAAACCAAGCAAATGAATGTACGAAAAAGTGTAACCAAACACTTTAAATAAAAAAATTGTGAATATGAGAAACAAGCTATTCATTCAGTTCTACCCTAAGACAATTTGGTCAAAACATAACTCAACTTCTCATACTCACACATTAAGCAACACGCAGTTCTTTCATAAACGGCACAAGCTTTAAAGAGAGCAAAAAGAAAGCACATCATAGCTACTCTAAACTATGCAATGGTCTTACCATCTTGAATTGCTTCACCTTCTCAAAATCCAGAGCTTGAAAATTCCTTTCCACCTCCCAAGCCTGTTGGGATAGGCCGTTAAACGTCGACTTCGCACCCTTCTCATCTGTAACTTCTCTCGGAAACGGAATTCGAAATTCAAACGTCCCCTTTTGAGGAGAGAATACGCGCAGGTCGAAGCCTAACCGATCAATCCATATCAGCTTTGCTTCTGTAAACTGCCAAGAAAAATGGAGAACCGTGAGAATTCTATCTAGAAAGGGATTTCGGGATTATTATGTGATAACGGGATCTGGACGACGAGTTAAAAGAAGATTGATTAGCCTGCATGAACCATCTGCCCATAGAATTTAAGTGTGCTTATAAATTTCAATATGAATAACGCTATCTACAAGCAATGTGAATAAAACTAGATCTCCTGGGGAGTTTAGAATCAAATAAGAACCCAAAGACGACAGTAGCAAACCTCAAAGTTCAAATCGGCATATATGTTGCAAAAGCGATTAACATCTTCGGCATTGTTCGTGTTTATCTCGTTCACTAGTCTTTCTGCAAAATTTCGAAGAGGATCTGGGCTTGCAGTTTTATAATCTGAAGAGTTTACCAGAACCCCAACCTGAAACAGTATGAAGTATTAGATTATTATTCGAACAAACGTCTCTATGTTCTAGTGCGTCAAAACTCGTCCCGGACTAGGCACGCTGCGTAAAAGCAACAAGTGCAGAAAACGACGTTTGTACCTCCCCAAAGTCATCTATCTGAAGTACTCTCTCCACACTAACAATATACAGAAGGTCTTCATTAATGTCTTCTCCAAATCTCTTTTTCCATGTAGTATGAAGCCGCTGAAAAACATGGCATCACAGTTAATAAAGAGTTGATCCAATATTATGAGTATAGAACTATAACAGCCCAAACACACCGCTAACAGATATTGTTCTCTTCGGGCTTTCCCTTTCAAGTTTCCCCTCAAGGTTTTAAAACGTGTCTGCTAGAGAGAGGTTTTCACACCCTTATAAGACATGCTTCATTCACCTCTCCAACCGACGTGGGATCTCACAATCCATCACCCTTGGGGCCCAACGTCCTTGTTGGCACACCGCTCGGTGTTTGGCTCTGATACCATTTGTAACAGTCAAAGCCCACCGGTAGCAAATATTGTCCTTTTTTATCTTTCTCTCAAGGTTTTTAAAACGCGTCTGCTAGGGAGAGGTTTCCACACCCTTATAAGAAATGCTTCATTCCTCTCTCGAACCGATGTGTGATCTCACAAGAACGATATTGAACAGTTATAGAACAATAGCTAGTATAACAATCCAAAAGCTACTAAATCACAAGTACAAGAACGAAAAGAAAACAAAACTTGAAAAAATCTTGCAACATCTTGTTGTCAGAAGAGGGAAGGAGGATCGAGTGAAGATGGCACTTTGGGTAGCACCCCCACGCCATTATGGAGCCAGAGGAACAGACACTAAAAGAACAAGACTTTACAGTACATACCCAACTCCTTTCAGAGCCACGAAAGGGCATTTCTGTTGCAATTCATCTGCAATACAACTACTACATGACTTTATACAGTCCATACCAGAAATTTTAACTTCTTTGAGCATAGTATTTCCTAAATGACTTGATAAATCTTGGCACTTGGTAGAAAAAAGCGATCTAGAAAGCTCCCCAGTGATTTTACTGAATGAGCCTAAAGGAAGCAGGAAATGGTCCAGGCTTACCGCTAGCAGATATTGCCCTCTGTAAGTTTTCCCTTTCGGGCTTCCCTTTAAGGTTTTAAAACGTGTCTGCTAGGCAGAGGTTTTCACACCCTTATAAAAAATGTTTCGTTCTCCTCCCCAACTGATGTGGGATCTTACAATCCACCCCCCTTCAGGGCTCAGCCCCTTGCTGACACATCATCCAGTGTCTGGCTCTGATACCATTCATAACCGCTCAAGCCCACAGCTAGCAAATATTGTCTTCTTTGGGCTTTTCCTTCCGAGCTTCCCCTCAAGGTTTTAAAACTCGTCTGCTAATGAGAGGTTTCCACACCCTTATAAGGAATGTTTTGTTCTTCTCTCCAACCGAAGTGAGATCTCACAATCC
This sequence comes from Cucurbita moschata, assembly GCF_002738365.1. Classification (NCBI taxonomy): domain Eukaryota; kingdom Viridiplantae; phylum Streptophyta; class Magnoliopsida; order Cucurbitales; family Cucurbitaceae; genus Cucurbita; species Cucurbita moschata. Next base: position 1,905,176 of record NW_019268517.1, read on the forward strand.
TTTTGTCCTCCAAACAACCCGGCTGTACATTATGCAGACTTTGTACAAAACCTCTCCCTCTCCTTTTCCTCATCTATTAGTTACCTTCTTACTAGAACTCTCCACAACTTGATATTAACTTCCCGCTGGTCCGCTGGTCCCGAGCATAAGCATTTTTAGGTCGGGCACCTTGAAATACTGAGGAAGCTACAAGATGGCAAGTGATTTTCCTACCCAAATGTAATCCCAAGACAAAGTCCTTTCATCAATTCCCAACTCTATTACTGGGAAGTAAAAAATATGTCCATGTAACCTTCAAGTCCCACCAAAGGCTTCCAGAAAAACCAAATTTCCTTAGTTTTGTGAACCACCACTTCTTCCTTACCATAAATGTCAGTAACCACTTTATTCCTCAACACGTTGCTATCTCTTGGATATCTCCAAAGCAACGTAGAAAGTACCCATTATTTCTCTAGATTGCCTGTTTCCTATCCTCCATTTTGTAGAGGCTTCTTGAAACAGTGTTCGAACTGACTAAATGATCGACCTTTCCTTACTTCCCTTCCAAAGAAAATTTCTCCTTCCACTATTAGTTTCAACTTCAATGACATCTATTCAAAAAAAGGATAGAAACTAAATTGGTAAACTGAAAAAAAAATAGCTAAACATTGAGTTAAACGACCTCCTTTTGAAAAACAAAAGTTCCTTCTACAAATGCATTCCTGTAATTGGATTCCATAGTTCTAGTTCCATCGATTTTCCATCGAAGGTTTCGAAGTATGAAATCCAGAGAAATTCAACCTTGCACTCAACCCAGATTTAGAAAGGCATCAAATTTTCAGATTTCTCTTTAAACACTGAACCAACTCAGGCATAAAAAAATTCTTCAAAACAATAGCCACTTTACATTAGAAATAGTATTGTTCCCATCATAAGCATAAACTATCGTTAATAGTAAAACACAATCATTTATGAGGACTAATAGCTTAGAGCAATCTTGTTAAAGGAGGAACGAAATAATTCTTCCACTGTAACTTGCAAACAATGACCACAGTTCTAGCTAGCTAAGCCAGAATTCAGCCCGGTAGCAACAGATTAATTCCTAAAAAAAATGCTAAAAGGAAAATCCGGGGACTGCGGATAATTGTACCTTCAAATTCATTTTGTTGTCTGGTTTATCAAGACTTCCTTGAATTGTACACTGAGGAGTCCGCAATCCACATTGTTCCAACTGCTCAAAAGAAGAATGGCAAACATAAGAAAGTTTACATCAGAAACATGTAAATTAGTGACAGCAATCTCTATATTTCTTTAATATCTATAAACAACTTTCAATTCATGAATTCAAACGGAAACAAAATAAACTTGAGTCGATTCAGAGATTTCATCTTCATTTTCACATAATTCCACTTGGAGCCTGTACATACGACGTATATATCCATAAAAATGAACATTATCGTTAGTATCTCAATAAAATGAAGAACCTGAACATGGAGGCTGGACCTCCTGTCGATGGAGAACTCCCGCATAGATTCATTCAAGCTCAAAAGAGGCGTACCGTCTTGGTCAACAGCGAATCGAACGCCAACGCCGAGAGGCCATCCCTCATGGCTCAAAGAAGAAAGCGTTCCAACAGAAGATAACTCCATAATTGTCCTCGAAACCTCAGCCGGGAACGGCTTCACATTCCGCAGTTCCGTCGGAGCCAACTCAGAAATCGCCGAAACAGAACATTTCAAAGCCCGAAACGAAAATCTACGAAATCGGCATCCTTTTGGATAAGCGAATCGAGATTTCGAGGTTGATTTTAATGGAGCGACAGAAGGCGCGAACTGATTCGTGAGAGTTTGAGCTTGAAGATGCATTTGGTGAAAAGCTCCAAAATCACCCTAGAGCTTCAGAACTGACGAATTTCAGCTTCTATGTTCGAATTTGTTGAGAAGGATTGAGAAATTCGTCTCGATGATAATAGGATGAGAATCACTGTGCCGAAAGAGAATCAACTCGTGAGGATTGTGATCGAGTTGACGCTCCAGACAAGCAAAATAGCGCGAGTAGAAGACGAAAACGACAACACAAAGCTATGATCTGTTACATTAAGGCCCATTGTAGCTTGTAAGCCAATCTGATCTCCAGCCAATCAAAAAATTTAACATGTAATTAGTTTTATTTTTTAATCCAATATTCAAATCATTTAAATTTTAAGCTATTTTTAAATATGTTTTTTAAATTAAATTTTAAGTAGAAATCACTCTCAATTGCCTTGTAAATTTTCACCCGCCTTACATTTTATATAAATATAATAGAGAATTTCGGCGTGAAAATTGAAATAGGAGAGGGAGATAATATATATATATACCAAGGTTATATACTGTGTGAGCAGTTGTTATTTTTCTCTTGCTTGCGTATATAACTTCTTTTTCAAAAAATTCTCTTTCGAAAATCTCTCTCTGCCCTCGTTTTCTAAAATCGAAGCCAGAGGTTCGAGCATATATCGGAATTGGCTTAGCTCACTTGTCGTTGAAAAGTGAGTATCACACAATTGCAAGTCCGCTACCGTCCGCTACCTTCAAAAGTGCAATTGTGACGTGTGTGGGAGGAAGAATCTTCATCCTCACCACGTACTCGTGGACGTCTCTAATTTCAAGACTAACTTTATTTTATTTTTATTTTTTTTTATGTTTTTACCGTCAACAAAGATGGATGAAAGGTCAAGATTGATAGAGTTAATTCATATTTAAACAGGTATTTGAGCGTTCAATCTTGTGTTTATCAAAATCCATAATTAAGAAGTTACTCTAAAAAATAATATTTTAAAGTTAAATTATAATTGAGAAAAATTTATTATTTTTTCTAATTTTCAAAATTGTGAAACTTAAGAATCATTATAGAAATTAATTTTAATATTTTAAATTATAGATACTAAATTTCAAAATTTTAAAATTTTAAAATTTTAATTAATTTTAAAGATGGAATATATTCTAAATTTCACAATATTAAAATTTATCACTTTTATTTTTATAGGAAGATTCTACAATTTTTAATTCTAAAAAATGTTTTAAGGGAAATAAATCTCTAAGTTGGGACTCCCTATTTTTATATTTTTTTCCCATTTTTATTACTTTATTATTTATTTTTAGCTTATTATAATTTATAATTTTTGCTGTGTATTCTGACAATTCTATTTTAGCATTTTCGTGTTTTTTTTTTATAATTACCGATTAAAAAATAAAAAATACGACATAAATATATAATTTAAACTATTTATTAATTCGAGCATATTTATTAGATAAAATATTAATTAGCGTCAAAATTATTAAACGAAAAATATATATATATATATATATATATATATATATATTTATACAATTTTATTAAATCAATTTGAATCACTATAATATTATTTTAATCTCCATATCTTGATTTTCGTCTTATTGATATGTTTTTAGTTAAATTAAAATTAATATTAAATTTTAGAAATATTATTTTTTATTAATTAATCCCTATTTTAGAAATATATAGATATTATTTCTTTATTACATTAAAATTATTATTATTAATTTGATATATTTGGAGAAAATTTTTAAAGTAAAATTTCATGAATTAATTTAAAAATAACAAAAAAAAATTATTTATTTTTTGAAATACTTTTTCTTATGTTTCTCTTTAATGATTCTTTGAATCTTATCAAATTAAAAATTCAAGTGTCTCCACTATTGTTTTTATTTTTTTAATAATTATTATTTACTTTTGAAATAAATAAAATTATTATTTTATAAATAATAAATTAATTATGCACCTACCCCTTTCTTCTATTGACAACCCTTTTTTCTTCTATTGCCAACTTGATTTGATCGTAAGCAGTTGAATCGACCAAATTTTGATGCAATAATCATAATAGTATTTTTTTTTTAATTTTTATAAAATTTTAAAACTATAATACTAACTCGGTGGAAAAATTAGATCAGTGTCAAATCGTTGGAGAGGAACGAAACATTCCTTGTAAGGGTGTGAAAATCTCTCCCTAATAGCGTTTTAAAATTGTGAGGTTGACGATGATACGTAACAGGCAAAATTAGACAATATCTGCAAGAAATGGGCTTTTCAAATGATATTAGAATTAGATACTGGACAGTCTGGTAGTAAGGACGTTGGGCCACCGAAAGGGTGGATTGTGAGAATTCACAACCGTTGGAGAGAGATTTTCAAACATTCCTTATATGGGTATGGAAACCTCTCTCTACTAGACGCATTTTAGAACCGTGAGGCTGACGACGATAGTAACGGGCCAAAACGGACAATATCTGTTAACAGTGGACTTCAGCTATTACAAATGGTATCAGACCCAGACATGTAGCAGTGTACTAGCAGCGCAGCGAGGCGCTGTGCCCGCAAAGAGATAGATGGTGAGAACTCATTCATATTATATTATTTTAACTATTTTTAATAATTTAGTCCTCGGCTTCTACTTTTATAACTAAATGGGTATCGTAATATGCTTTTTATCAACTAAGATACGCTCAAATTCTCATTTTAACTAATAATTTTATTATTCAATTAGTCCTAAATCTTTTTGTATTTTTATTTTAGTCCTAAATTTTTTGTATTTTCATTTTAGTCCTCGATATTTTGATTATTTAACTTAGACGTGTTCTCTTTAATTTAAAGAATTTCATTTGTGCACAACCTCCCATTTAAAAAATACAAGTAAAGAAAAAACCTAAAAATATATATATATATATATATATATATATATATATATATATATATATATATATATATATATATATATATATATAAAATAAGATAAGAATAAAATTTTATTATTATTTCATTTTTTAAATTTTGCCTAATTTTTAAAAAATAGATAAAAATAGATAAAGAAAATAGAAACAAACAAATAAATACCTTGTGTTTAATTCTTTAAATAAAAAAATAGTTTAATATGGAATAAAATTTAAAAGAATATTATTATTATTATTTTATTTCCAAAATTTAGCAAATATAATTAGGTAACAAAACCAAAAAAAATCCATAGTGAAAATTTTGCTAGGGTAAAACAAAATAAAAAATAAAAAATTATTATTAATTTATTTTCAAAATTGGAATTTAATTTTTAAAAAATAGATAGACGGGAGAAGTCCAAGTGTTTAATTTTCAAATATTATATAAAATAAAAGAAAGTAATTATCGCTTGAAAACAAAATAAAAATAGTGTTTTTTATTTTTTATTTTTTATTTTTTATAAATATAAAATAAAATGAAAACTTTGAAATTAAAAAGGGAGAATATAGGAATAAAATTATGAAATATATATTTAAAAAAAATAGAAAATAAGAATAAAAAAATGAATATTTTATTTATTCTGACTCAGCTTGACGTCCTCCTATAAATACCAGAATACAGCGGTAGAGAGACGGAGAAAAAACAGAGAAATGCAGTGCTCCGATTTTACCTACTCTGTCGGCGATTACCGCATCTTAATCCCTTCCAGCCCTAGTATCACCGGCCGGCGGCAAATTTCCGGCCAGCGATCTCGGGTTTTCTTCCCCAATACTCCGCCGTGCAATTCGACTCGCTTGCCGTCACTTTCTATTAGAGCAAAGGCCTCGTTCAACGGAGGAATCGCCTCTTCCGAGGCCGCCGATGGATCCTTCTACGATTTGCTAGGCATTTCCGAGTCTGGATCCTTGGCGGAAATTAAGCGCGCCTACAAGCAACTCGCTCGGAAGTACCATCCGGATGTGTCGCCGCCGGGCCGGGCAGAGGAGTATACGAAGAGGTTCATTCGTGTTCAGGAGGCGTACGAGACATTGTCGGATCCGAGGAGGAGAGCGTTGTATGACAGAGATATGGTTGGAGGCCTTCAAGTCGCGTTCTCTGCTAGGAGACGATACGATGTCGATGAGGTATTGGTTCAATTTGTATATCGATTCTCGTTTGTATTTCAGTATTTTAGGGGAAATTGCGTTTGATTGTTGGTGGATTTTGAAATCTTCTGTGTTGATTTTGTGTTTGCCCTTGTTTTTGAGGTGGTTTCATGTTTAATTGGTATGAGTGAAGGATATTTTCTTGTTAGATGCTCCTTTGGTTCTGGATTTTTGGTGTGAGGAAAGGAATCGTCCGCTTCTGGTTCTTTGTTTCTTTCTTTGGTAATTTTCTGACTCTATCTGATAAAAGCTGCTGAAGGAATGGTGGAGGGCGGTACCGTTCCTATTGGAGCAAGGGTATTCAATTGGCTATTCAATTCTTTGTTATTCTTTGTTCTGTAATTAAGACTAAGAGATCGATTGCAATTGGCTAATCTACTGTTTTGTCGACAACTTTCTCCAAATATGGAATTTCTTTCCTACTTCATTTGATTGTGTTTCTAGAAAGTCTGAAATTACTTTGTCAACGTCTCCCAGAAATCTTTCCCCGCTGTATCAAACAAAAACTTGAGTTAATCCCACCTGGGACCTGCCATTTTTGATCTTCCACTTGAATGTCATAACTCAATCTTTCAATTTGACTTGAATCCAGGGAGTTCCGGACAAAAGTGCATGGAAAAGTTGTTGGAAAGCTCAGATCTCAGAATTGAAGAAAAGAAGCATGGATAAGGATTCGAAACACAATTTGTCGTGGGGAGCTCGAATGCGCCAACAAATGAATGAACAGGTTTGATTGAAATTATAGATTCATACTTGAGCAGAGCCATAAGTAAATAGAAAACGACCCATTTGAGAATCATAATAAATTTGTTTTTAGTTTTTCTCATACTTCCAATTCTTCCCCTTTCCTGTTTATAATCTGCTCTAAAACGATTGATTGAAAACTTGCCCCCCAAGGCCATAAATAATCTGCACCATCACTGTATCTTGTGAATACAAAATTTCCCAATATCCTCTTTGACCTATTATTGTCTCGACTGTAACAGAATCAGCCCACTTTCTATATAAGGCTCTTTATCATCCCTTTCTTTCAAACTCCTGAAATTAGGTCTTCAAATTGAATTTGAAATCGTTTCTCAGATTGGTTTCAAATTTAGGAGGAGGTCAGCTATAGTTCACAATCCTACCAAATCTGACCTTTTTTAGATTGATTTTTTTGAAAGACCAGCTAGAGTTGAGAATAAAATGGACAAGAAAAGAAGGGAAAAGAAAGGTGGGAAGGAGGGGAGGGAGTGCAGGATGGATTTATATGTTATTATCTTTTTAACATTATTTATACATATATAATAAATATTCTAGAAAAATAGGAGTAAATAAGATAAATTTTGAACGATCATTGTTACCACGGGGATGAAATCGTTACTACTATGTTTCAAAATATATCTAACCTTTGCAAAATAATTATTTGGGTCGTGTTCTTATCACTTTCTTTGTTTAATTTATACTCCAAGAGTTCGTTTAGTGTCGTTTTTTTGAATACCCTCTTTATCCATTTATTTTATTCTTCAATCTCTATATCTTCTCTTTTTCTTTCTTAAATTTTAAAATATCATATTTAAAAACCAGTTTTCTCATTTAGGAGCATTCTCAAACATAAATATTAAAAAAAATTAAAACTTTAAGTAACCAATTTCATCCATTTGAAAACAACTCAATTCATTTTTTTTCTTCCTATAAAAAAATCTAACATTTCGCTTGAAACAAGCCACCAAATGGCCTATCAAGATTTAAATGTCTTAATAAGATTGTCGTTAGTAGTATTGAAGATTATTGGGAGTGAGTCCATGTTGGCTAATTTAGGGGATGATCATGAGTTTATAAGTGAGGAATACCATCTCCATTGGTATAAGATCTATTGGGGAAGCTCAAAGCAAAACCATGAGAGCTTATGATCAAAGTGGACAATATCATACCATTATGGAGAGTCGTGATTCCTAACAAGTAGTTGATTTAAATGTCTTGACAAAATTGTATCATACCAAGAGAGTTATGATTTCTAACAAGTAATTGATTTAAATGTTTTGATAAAATTGTACGTGAATTCAATACACTAAGAATATGAGTCTAAATGATGCGATTACCTACTCATAATTGTATAAATTTTGTTTGCTAACTAAAAATGTAGAAAGATTATTTAGATCTATTGGACCTGACGGAACACAAAAAAACAAAAAAAAAATCATTGATTTTATCCATTAAACATCTTTAAATTGATTGAGTACTTATAGATAGAATTGGTCCCTATATTAATTATTGAACTAATGTGATGTATTACAAATTGAATATGCCTTTTTGTTGCCTTAAATGGAAACCAACCAATTAGTTTTAATTTATTAATTAATTTAAAACCTACCACTTAGTAGCTCAACTCTTTCGACTAGCGTAACGCTACTGGATGCTTATGATCAATAGGAAGAGGAGGCAAAACTATATATATATATATATATATATATATAATTTAAAATTTTAATGAACAAAAAATTGAAAATGATTATAAAATTTTTTTCTACCAATTTCATAAAAAAATAAAAAAAATAAGAAATTGTATGGCAATTACCAAAAGTCGTTAAGTTATATTTAAAGGAAAAAAATTGTAAGTTATTAAATGTAGAATTTAATAATATTTTTTTATTTAAAAAATTCAAATTTAATAGATTATAATCATTAATTAGGTGAGAAAATTGATAAAATGATTAAAATTAAATAATTGATGTCTAGTTTAATTGGTTGTTAATTAATACATAAAATTATAAACTTCACGTAAATCCATTTCTTTATGTAGACTAATAATTCTATTTCTTTACAAAATTACTTTTTTTTAGATATTTAAAAAAATCAAATTTATATAAAATTGACAGATTAAAGATAATATTTCTTGTTATTACTTTCTTTAATCTTTAATATTTGAATTAATTTTGGAAACTAAATTATAAGAAGAGAGAGAGAGAGAAACGCAAATAAGTCTAATTTTTCAAAATTATAATCTATTTTATCTTTAATTTTAGTATTTTTCGAATGGTTTTCGTGGTGGTTGCTTCCTCGGGAGGAAAATAGAGGACCCGTGCACAAATACTCGAAAAGAAATGCATAAAAAAATCTAAGATTTTAAAGATTTTGTTCTAATTTATCGAACGAAGATTGTTTCAATAAGAATTTCCAATATTACCCTTAATATATTCAGGATGTTAGATTTTTATTGACGTGTTTAACATTTCCGAGTCCATACCGACATATACATAGAGAGTAAATCAACAATAAGATTAATTTAGAGTTTCTTAAGATAAGAAACAATTTCAACAATAAAATTAATTAGATAAATTGGATAACTTAGCTGAGTGTTGAGCTTCGATCTTAATGCAACCATTGGATGTCATTGTGGCATCACACATATTGGTTCCTCATCTCCCTCTGAATCTGCTGCTGCTTGAGGATCTGGAAATCCCTTTAAGATCTACGAGTATACGAGTATAGTTCGAGGTTGAGATTTGTTCAAAAACACTCTTAAACACGTCTTTAATGATTTGAAAGCAAGGATATTGTATGAAACCTTACTCGGTGGGCTGAATCAACATCCAGCCACTCTAATGCCGTCGTTTGTGTGCACTACTTCGCTCAGTGTCACAACCTAATAATGGTTGTGCCCCCAAGTAAGTCATCGAGGATGATGACTACTTTAAGTAGGAAAGAAGGTCACAACTATAAAGAGAGTAGGTTGTGACCCTCACGTTGCGACGAGAGAAACGGCAACCCTCAAGTGGCGCCCACCTGAGTGCCATGATGCGACCAAGGGAGATGGTGCACTACTTAAACTAGTCGTCGTCCTCAATGACTTACTTGGGAGCACAACCACTCCTTGGATCGTGACACTCAGAATAAGCTCGGCAACGGCAAATCACTCATAAACAAATCAATTTCACCAAAATTACTATTTCTAAAACTATTTTCAAACATGCCTGAGATCGTTTTGAAGAGATCTTAAAATCAATTACTGCATGAAAAGGAAAGGTAAGACTTGATAATATACCTCATGTAAGTACCAAGAAGCAAAGGCGTCTGTGGCAGCATAATGCAGTTGCTCCTTAGATAACACAGCGACCTCCCAGTTTCCAAGTCTGATCTTGCTGGGTTTTGGAAGCTACAAAGTTCAATAAATTTGAATAAAGACGAGTGTAAAAGTCCAAACCCACTACTAGCAGATATTGTTCGTTTTGGCCCGTTGCGTATCGCCGTCAGCCTCACAGTTTTAAAACAAGTCATTAAGAAGAGGTTTCTACACCCTTATAAAGAATGTTTTGTTCCCCTCTCCAACTGATGTAGAATAACACAATTCACCCCCTTTGGGGGCCAGCGTCCTCACTGGTACACCACTCAGTGTCTAGCTCTAATACCATTTGTAACTGTCTAAGCCAATCACTAGTAGATATTGTCTGCTTTTGCCCGTTACGTATCACCGTCAGCCTCATGGTTTTAAAACATGTCTATTAGGAAGAGGTTTCCACACCTTTATAAAGAATGTTCGTTCCCCTCTCCAACCAACATGGGATCTCACAGTGCAAATTGCTTGAGCTCATGATCTCTATGAACATTCCCTCAAAACTAACGGTAATGGATGATAAAGAAAGAATATATCAACCTCTTTTGATATGAGCGCCTCAGTTAAAGATCCAAGGCTCCATTTTTTGGGAACTCCAGCAAGCTTTTGATTAGCTAGATTCGAGATCTCGTCGACTGCTTTGATAGACACGTTATAATCTTTAAAAACTTTCATAGCATCATTAACAATGCCAACTCCAGCCTGAAGATTTTCAGCATGATTGATTGAAATAGGTTATTTATAAACAGATCAGGAAAATTAAATTCCAAAAGCTGTCATAGTGATGCATCAAACCTTATTGAGTGTGTCATCTTCAAGAAGAGCCTGCAAACTTCGGGGTATTCCTGAATGAATGATATGCATCACATGGCATTGTGAATGGTCCAAACACAGTTGCATGACTGCTGCCTTTCCGGGTGGAACACCTGCAAGATGAATTCATCTCAAATGAGTCAAAAACAGTAAAAATTAGTGTTTTGATCAACATATTTCAGGGAATCCGTGAACAAAGTAAACAGGGAATCAGCCTCCTCGCTGGCACATCGCCCGGTGTCTGACTCTGATACCATTTGTAACGGTCTAAGCTCACCGCTAGTAGATATTGTCCTCTTTGGGCTTTCCCTTTCGGGCTTCCCCTCAAGGTTTTTAAAACGCGTCTCCTAGGAAGAGGTTTCCACATCCTTATAAAGAATGTTTCGTTCTCCTCCCCAACCGATGTGGGATTTCACAATCCACTCTATTCGGAGCCCAGCGTCCTTGTTGGCACACCGCCTCGTGTCCATTCCCTTCGGGGCTCAGCCTCCTCGCTGGCACATCACCTAGTGTCTAGCTCGGATACCATTTGTAACGCCCAAGCCCACCACTAGCAGATATTGTCCTCTTTGGGTTTTCCCTCTCAGGATTCCTCTCAAGATTTTTAAAACGCGTTTGCTAGGAAAAGGTTTCCACACCCTTATAAATACTGTTTCGTTCTACTCCCCAACCAACGTGAGATCTCACACAAGAAAAACGAGAAAGAAACATTTTCTGCCCTTTCAATAACTCGCTCCTTCTCTCTCTCTCTCTCTCTCAAAGACTGATTTCTTAATTCATTTAACCATCTGCTAACAGTGGGTGGTGTGAGCTAATCATTACAGAACATGAACTGATATTGCAGTTAACAAATCCTCCTAAGATTCTGAAACTTCAACAGATTCAATGTGTGCTTGAGAGAGTTCACCTACTAACTTAACTGCTAGCAACATGTTTAATCAAATTTGATTGAGCATAATAGAGTTTAATCAACGGCAAAATGAACATTTTCATGCATTAACTCTACCAGTGAAAACCACGTAAATCTTTGTGTCTTTTTATTTATTTTATGTTTGTGGTGTGTGAGTATGATCATTCTTAAGTTGGCTTCAATGAATTCGATTGATAATCATTCTTAAGTTGGCTTCAATGAATTCAAATGAGTGACTGACCTCTTCTAAACGTGGGTTTCCACTCGATATCGAATCCGATAGTAATTTGATCCATTCCTTTCCTCATGGAGTTTATTTTCTTTGCTAGCTCCCTGGACGCTCGATCTACCTCACTAGCAGTTCTACTATAAACAATTCGGCCACCAAATTTCAAGGCAGGAAATCTCATCTTCGAGGTAACTGCAAACGAAAACAGTAAAAAAACGCACTCATAATCTCAATCCATCTCAAAAAAAGCCCTAAATCCTCAAAAGATAGTTCGAAAATACCTCGACAGGGCGATAATGGAGAAGAATGTGGAGACTGGAGAGACGAAATGGAGCGAGGCAATCGACGGCCGGAGTTGGGAGAAACACACAAGACCTCATTTTCTCGTCGCCTTTTGGCGGTGGTGGCCTGATATGCAGCTTCAATGGCCTCGATCGCCTGGAGTTGCTGTTCAGTAAATGGCTGATCGAACTCCGACAAGGAGAACGAATACGACGAAGAAGGTGAAGAACAGACGGATAGCTCCGTCGACGCTCCGGCACGGTTGCTACTGCAGGGGAATTCCATTTTCAGTTTAATGGAGCCGTCACTTTTCGGACGGAGGAAAAATTGATTGAAGGTGGAAGAAAGGTTCGTTGATTAAAATGTGAAGAGCCTTCTTATTATTATTATTATTATTTATAATTAAAGTATATTCCAAAATATATTTAAAATTTTAAACTAATTAATCTTTAAATTAATAATTCCGTTAAATTATAATTTTATGTCTAATAAGACTTTCATATATTAAAAAAATTTAATTAATATATTAAATATAATTTTTAGCTTACCCAAAATTGCAAATTTTTGAGAGTCGGCAAAAACCCACCTTTTGTTTTTAGTTAGTAAGAGTCTTCGGGATCTCCGAGACATTGGCTTCCACTACAAAAAAATTTACGAACCATACTTATAATTCAATCAATGTGATAGTTTAATAATGACCAGACAAGAATCGAACCATTGATTTTTAATAATAATAATTAATGTCTTGTCTACTCGTTGTTTCAGCTCAGAAATAAAAAAAAAATATTTAGAAACACGTATTTTAATAAATATAATTATAAATATATCATATTAAGCAAATACTTATAAACATATATATATATATAGATATCCATATTATTAACGTGGGCCTGTTAAATATGAGATGTAGAATGTCGGCCCAAAATACAAGCCCATTTACGAGGCCCACGTAGGTAGGAAATCGTGCTAGGCCCAAATTCATTACCCGGCTTTGTCTTTAGAGGCCCATCGAATCATGTAGCTTGTTCATTTAAGAGAGGATATGGATGATATCTTATCTTTTCTTGTCTTTCTAGGTCTTCTTGGACCCTTGTGTAGGTCGAGTCGATCGGTATAAATAGTAACTGGCCTCACGGGCTTATTGCTACCTGGAAAAACTTGAGGTATCGGACCTGTATTCGAAAACTTCTTATGGTCACGTGTCGTATGACTAGATTTACAATAACAGTGACATACAACCTCCCAGTTTATTCGCGTAATTGTAATGAATTACCCAACCAACTAGCTCACTCTCAATTACGTTCTTGATTTGATACATAATCGAGTGTCGTCGTGAAGTCAAACCTTATTTGTTTCATGCTCGAGTGGATCCCAATGAATACGATCATTCATCTCAGGTACTAGTTACATACAAATGGTAGATAAGTACTAGCTCTAAACGACAAGAAAACTAATCGAAGTACACATGAATGGCAAAACCCGAGACAACACGAAGTAAGCATTGTCAAGTCCAAGCACACAAAATGGCCAAAAACCGTCAAGGCAAACCGAGCCGATGAAAAAATTATGTTTTAAATAATTTTTGTTTCACCGACTTTTTAATTTTGTTTTTTTTATGCACTATTTTTGCTTATTAAAATATTTTACGTATTTTTAATAAAAAAAAAATATATTAAAAAATAGAAATTATTTAAAATTATTTAAAATCAATATATTTTTTTAAAAAACATATATCTGAAGAGAAATAATATATATATATATAGTTTAATAATAAATTCAAGGGTTTAAAAAAAATAGTTTATAGAAATATAGAGAGCAAAAAAAGAATGAAATTAAAATCCCAACCGGACAAATGACTCGCGGGAAACGATCCAACGGTTAACGGAAAACGTCCCGTGTTCAGCCAATAAAATATAAACACGTGTCATCCTTTTTCTCCACTGGCTCCCGATAATCTCCCGTGTAAAACGCACGCTCCTTTTACCATTTCTACCGGTCTCCCAATCCTGAATCGCATTACAGATGACACGTCATCATTCAATCTCAACCGTCCATCACACTCCCGTTGGAACCTATTTAAACGGTCTCCCACTCTTCATCTTCCTCGCCCTGCTCCTCTGAAACTTCGAACAATCTCCATTGCCACTTTCAAATTTCAATCTCAGAGAGGAAAAAGAGAAAATCCAACGAAGAATTCATTTCGTTTTGATTTCTGTTTGTTTTTTGATTTTTCGATTCAAATTTGATCAGCAATGTCTCTATTGGTAGACAAAACCAGCACTGGCCGTGAGTACAAGGTTAAGGACATGGCTCAAGCTGATTTCGGCCGCCTTGAAATCGGTCTAGCTGAGGTTGAAATGCCTGGATTAATGTCTTGCAGAACCGAATATGGACCATCGCAGCCTTTCAAGGGAGCGAGAATCACTGGATCTCTTCACATGACGATCCAAACTGCCGTCCTCATGGAAACCCTAACCGCTCTCGGCGCTGAAGTCCGTTGGTGCTCCTGCAACATTTTCTCGACTCAGGACCACGCCGCCGCCGCCATGGCTCGCGATAGCGCCGCCGTGTTCGCCTGGAAAGGCGAGACTCTGCAGGAGTACTGGTGGTGCACCGAGCGGTCCTTGGATTGGGGCCCCGACGGTGGTCCGGATCTGATCGTTGACGATGGTGGCGATGTTACGCTGTTGATCCACGAAGGATTCAAGGCGGAGGAGGTCTTTGAAAAATCAGGGACGCTACCGGATCCTTCTTCAAGTACCAACTCTGAGTTTCAGATTGTGCTCACCATTATCAGAGATGGATTGAAGACCGATCCTAAGAGGTACCACAGGATGCAGGAGAGATTGGTTGGTGTCTCGGAGGAGACAACCACTGGTGTTAAGAGGTTGTACCAGATGCAGGCTAATGGAACTTTGCTGTTCCCCGCCATTAATGTCAATGACTCTGTCACTAAGAGCAAGGTACTAATTCTCAGGTTATCACTAATTTTAGATCGTATCAAGCTTAATTTTAAGCATTCACCTCGTCCAATAATGCGAAAACTTCTTAAAATGTAGGTGAAGATGGTATTGTTTGAGATTTGATTACTGCTGTTTTAGATATGAACAAAGTATTGATCCGAACATTTAGTTTTGGCACTAATTTGTTAGATAATTTTTCTCGGTGATTTTGTGAGATCTTGTATGCAGATTTCATGGACTGATTAAGCAATTGCCTTGAATATTTGATGAAACAGTTTGATAACTTGTATGGATGCCGCCACTCACTCCCTGATGGTTTGATGAGAGCTACTGATGTCATGATTGCTGGCAAGGTTGCTGTTGTGTGTGGCTATGGAGATGTTGGCAAGGGCTGTGCCTTCGCCCTCAAGCAAGGTGGAGCTCGTGTGATTGTCACAGAGATAGACCCAATCTGTGCCCTCCAGGCATTGATGGAAGGCTTCCAGGTCTTGACCCTTAACGACATTGTCTCCGAGGCTGACATTTTTGTCACCACCACAGGCAACAAGGACATAATCATGGTGAGTGACATGAAGAAGATGAAGAACAATGCAATCGTCAGCAACATCGGTCACTTCGATAACGAGATCGACATAAATGGGCTCGAAACTTACCCCGGAGTGAAGCGGATTACAATCAAGCCTCAAACCGATAGGTGGGTCTTCCCCGAAACTAACACGGGCATCATCGTGCTCGCTGAGGGACGGCTGATGAACTTGGGATGTGCCACTGGGCACCCCAGCTTTGTGATGTCCTGCTCATTCACAAACCAAGTTATTGCACAGCTTGAGCTTTGGAAGGAGAAGAGCTCTGGAAAGTATGAGAAGAAGGTTTATGTTTTGCCCAAGCATCTTGATGAGAAAGTTGCTGCTCTTCACCTTGGAAAGCTTGGAGCTAAGCTCACTAAGCTCACCAAGGACCAGGCTGACTACATTAGCGTCCCCATTGAAGGTCCTTACAAGCCTGCTCACTACAGGTATTGAACGGACAAGGTGAAACGATATCAGTTCTACGATTTGAACGGTTTGTTGTTTTTATTTCAATTAAGTATTAGAATTCATTATAGAGCGTAGGCTTCGATTTGTCATAAGAAGCTATGCAATTTTCAGAAAAGCAAATAAATGAAAATCGTTTCAATTTTATTATCTTATCCGTATCATGTTCGTTTTGGAAGTACTTCCTATTTCATCTTTTCCTGAATCTCCTAAGAAATAGAAGTTTGAGAATGAATACCAAACCTTAGTTCACTCATTGAGTCTCGTTGCATCCATGACTGAATGGTTAAAGCACCCAACCAATACCGACCTAAAAAGGGAAAAATTCATAGGTTCGATTCTTGCTAGATGCACTTGGAGCCATCTTCTTGCTCGTGCCTACCAGAAGGAGGTTCAAACTCACGGGATTGATTTAGTGTTAGAAGGATGTAACACCCTAGATTCATTGCTAGTAGATATTATCCTCTTTCAACTTTCTCTTTCGGGCTTCCTCTCAAGACTTTAAAACGCATCTGCTAGGGGAAGGTTTCCACACCTTTATAAATAGTGATTTGTTCTCCTTCCCAACCAATGTCGGGCGCAAAATTCGTGTGCAGCTATGAGATTGGTAAAAAATTCATCATCACTAAGAAATGTTGGTACTAGAATGCGTGATGTTCAAGAGAAATTCCATTTAAAATGAAGCTATAATAACATCAGTTGTTCAAGCTTTCATAATATTCAACAATACTTTTTACAGAAGCACACGGATGTTCTTCTTGCTCGGTCTCGATGAACAACGATCTCCTGTCGATGCCTGCTTACGGTACAACAGTCGAACGGCTGCCAGCCGCTAGCTGTAGAATTACACATTTTCAGAATCAATCACAGTTATGCTGAAGGGCAGTTCTGATCAAGTAAGGATCATCTAGTTTAAGAAAAAAATGTCTTGTCTGAAACTCCTAAACAGCAATCCCCATCACACAAATAATGAACTTCATAATGAAGTGACTTCCATGAAGTCAAATGCATATTAACTGGGTTGACAACATTTGGAGGAGCTCGGAATTTAAACCTCCGAGCTTTGACCTCAGTCCCGCCATCTCTACTTGTAAAAACTGGGTGGGCGGGAATGGGCCATTCTCAACCCCGTTTAACTAATGGAGATAAATCTCTCTCTACTCCCTTTGGGGATGGATCGTTCTTGGTCCCGTTTGCTAACTTTTTCAGACTCAGAAGGTTCTGTTACATGAAAATGGCTAGCTCTTCTACGACACTTTTTCCTATAGTACCAGTCGAGTTTCTCGAAAGAATTCACATTTCCTTGAGAGATCCAAGGATCAGAAAAGCAACCAAGAGGTGTAACAGGCCAAAGCGGACAATACCTACTAGTAGCGGACTTGGACTCTTACAAATGGTATAAGAGCCAGTCAGTAGGCAATATTCTAGCGATGACGCTGGCCCCTAGGGATGGATTGTGAGATCCCACATTGGTTGGAGAGGAAAAACGAAACATTCCTTACAAGGGTGTGAAGCTAACGACGATATGTAACGGGCTAAAGTAGACAGTATCTACTAGCAATGGGTTTGGACTGTTACAAATAGTATCAGAGCCAGTCATCGGGCGGGCGGTATGCCAGCAACGAGGACGCTTGGCCTCCAAGGGGTGAATTGTGAGATCTCACATTGGTTGGGAAACCGCATTTTAAAACCATGAGACTGACGGCAATACATAACGGGCAAAAACAGACAATATCTACTAGCGATAGGCTTTAGTTGTTACAAGAGCCAATACGTAACCAGCCAAAGCGGTGGACTTTGGTTGTTACAAGAGCTTAGGTGAGACTGACGGCGACACGTAACGGGCCAAAGCAGACAACATCTACTAGCAATAGGCTTTGGATGTTACAAGAGCTAAGGTGAGGCTAACGACTATACATAACGAGAACAAAACTCATCACACAAACACACAAGATCAGGAAAATCCATCAGAACTACACAAACCCTTATGGCTAAATCAAGTCATACCACACAAAATCACAGACCCCAGCAAACAAAACCATAGAAACCCCAGATCTCATCACAAATCAACAATGCAGCACATGAACACACCAATCCAAACCCAAATCAACAACAATAAATCAAACCCACATTTCAAAAACCAAATCAAAATCAAACACCATTCCTCACATTCATTACCTTCGCCATCGCCTTCAAGTCTTTACATCGTGCACATCTCTAGCACATCTAGTAATAACCTCGCACCCTCGATCATACGAATTCGCCGGACCAGGATGGCATTCATAATAAGAAACCCCTGGTCTAGAACAAGGAACCATATCCCTTCTAAGAGTTTCATAGCTTATATACCTCTTCTGCATCATCAACACTCGCCTACTGATCTCCGATTCCATTTCTGGCTCTGTTAGGCACTCTCCGATCTTCTGATTGCAAACCCCTTTTGGTATTAAATCGATTTGGTTGCCCTTCAAAGATCTGAGATCAAGAACAGCATCGCACAAGGGGAAAAGGGTTTGAAGGAAAGTGAGTGGAAGGAGGAGGATGGAAAGAAGGAAGAACAGAGTGGTGGGTTTTGCCATTTTTGAAGGGCTTTTTTGCACTGTTTCGGCTTCTTCTCCCGCAATATGGGCTCTGAATGTGAGATTCTTTATTGGTTGGATGTTCAAATGGAGTAATGTTTTTGCTTTTGCTTTGCCTGAAATAAATGAAATCCCAAAAAATTTAAATGAAAATTGAAGCTTAGTTGGGAGTAATCCTTTTGTCAACTCTCATAATTCACACCAAAGACAATTTTGCACACTTTATTATAAGTATACCATTAAACCATAGAATATTCTTTTTTTTTTTTAATAAAAATTTATGTTCTCGTTTTTTAAGTATGCCCGGCCAAACCCTAAAAGTGAACGGTCAAGCTCGATGTGAGCTCAAGCTCAACCAACCTAATACACTCAGCCTAAAACACGACGACTCAAGCTAATTGGTAAATATAGGTTAGAGCTTAGATTATTATATTTACTTAATTTATTTAAAATATTTGGTATTTTTTATAATTTCTAAAATTAAAATATTGGTAGTGCAAACCTTCTTTTAGTTTTTTTTTTAACTCCTCTAAAAATTTCATATAATATATATATATATATTATATATTTAAAAAAAAGAAAAAGAAATTATACAATGGGAATAAGATGATCCACTAAGGGCCGGAATCTGACCACTAAATTTGTCGGTGGGTTTCGGACATAAATTCAAAAGCCCGACCCGACCATTAAATATAATAAATATACATAACATTTTTAAAATAAATAATATATATATATATATATATATATATATATATATATATATCCAAAATCAATCAATTTGCCTTGCCTTTGAAGTTGTTTTGTGTGGGATAATGGGTTAGGTCCATTCCACCATGTTTTAAGGATATGATAAATATTTTTACAAAAACAACAATTTAAGAGAAATTATTCTAATAATTAATTTGTATGATTAAAAAAGTTTAAAAATTAAAAATTAAAAAAACTTTTTTGTGATATCGCTTTATTCATATACCTCTCATTTACTTGAGTTGTGATCTCGCTTTTTGTTCATGTACCCCTCATTTACTTGAGTATCACATGTCTACTAGCTTTGGTTCGTCCTTAGATGGTCACGTTACTTCTTGTTTCTAAAAGTGAAAACTATCCACACAAACTAACTTAAATCTTTTCAACATGTTTTGTCATCACCCACACGTTAGAATTTTTGTGTTTTAACGGCCAAAAAGAAAAATGCACATTGTTTGTATGGATAATAACTCTGGATTATTACAGTCTTTCTTAGTCATCTTATTCTTAAGATCGCTCTCAGTCAGATGATGAGGCATTGGTTCATTCATGTACCCTCTTTACTCGGGTGTCACACTTCTTACCCGAGATGATACCCAAAATCAAATACAATACTTACAAGTTTTAATATAACTTCACATCAATTAAAACCGAAAAAGAATCTTGATATATACATTTGTTGTCGTAGCTATATTAAGATAAACTCGAGCCGTTGGAACTTATTCTTATAAAAGAAATCTATCCAAACCACGTTTTGTTCGATCCATACAATATATTCCCCTCTAAAAAGCACTTTTAGTCATACAAAACCAATGGCCCAATCCTTCATATTTCTCTCTTAAAACACATACCCCATAGAACAAGAAAGAGTTCATAGTCTCTTCATTTTTTTCCCCCAATTATAATTAAAAAAATATTTAAACAAAACAAAAAAGAATCCAATTTGTATAGAAACATAGCATAACTCACAGGAAGAACAGGTGCAGGGATTGGAGTTTGTTTCTCTTTTGGTAGGGTCAGCTATCATTTTCAACCTGTGGCTGTTTCCCATTTGGTTCATAAACAGGCAGCTGTAATCAATCACAACCACAGGAGAAATTAAAATTGAATTATCCATAAAATATTTTCAATATTGGTAATTGATCATATTGAAATTCTATCAAATTCTAACATGTTGCTGATCCTAACAACTTGAGTATATAAATTTCTATAGTTGTATTCACGATAATAGAAATAAACACCGCCCTCCTATCATTCATCAAGTTGAATAGATTCGTAATGAACTAAGTAATAGTATGTTTTATTCGATAAAGAAACAGAACTAGAATGAGCAAAGACAAAAAAAACTACCCGAGGTTGATCTAATGGTACATGAGTGTAGATGTAAATAGAGAAAGATCTAGAGAAAATGGACTCGAGTCGTGTAGCCACCTATTCAAGATTTAATACTGCACGAGTTTCATGAGTTTTACTTCACAGATATCTAAAAAGTAAATGAACAAAGACAAGGCTCAAAGACAATTTATTCAATAGACAATGCACTCTCCATGCCCAAATGGAGAAGCAACTCAGCATAAATTCATTTATGAGTGTGTTCATTAGCAATATTTCCATCAAGCACAGATGAAGTATTCATGGTAAGATAAGATCTTTAATAAGGTGTAGATTTAACTAGCTAATCGTTCATGAATGAATAACATTATACACTGTTGTAATGTACAAGGAAGAACTCGTTGTAACGACATACGAGTAACTCGACAAATCACATAGTGACTATAAAAAGAAACTGCAAATCCTATTTCAGAATTCACTTATTGTATAACTGAATGTCTAAATTAGAAAGAGAAATCTAAATAAACTGTGAGAAAAGCTTTGGAATTACCTCTCTGGTTAAAGTGATAGGCCCGATCTCCCGTCGTCTGGCTCCTTGTATAGATTTTCCCTGTAATTAGAACTTGCCTCTTCACTTTCGGGACAACCTGGTCTTTCGGTAAGAAACTGTTCCCAGAAAACATCATTGACTCTTACGGGGTTGGCTGGAGGTCCATGATTGTTACTTGAGGTCTCTTTGAGACAAAGCGTAGTGGTTCCCTCATCGAGATTTATGTTTTTAGTGAACAGTCTCATGTCTGATTCTTTTCCATTTGAATTTACTTTCGAACCTGAGGATTTTCGAAGATTCTGACTCAGTTGTGGCATTCTAACCGAACAATCAGCGTCGTTGACTCGCAGGGAAGAAGATGCAAGAGTGAGATTTAAATGACAGGAAATGTGACTCTCTCCATCTTCTTTGGAACTAACATTTGGTTGCAGTGAGTGCAGACATGGACTCTCGTCGTTAGGCGATTTCCCCGACAAAGATGAATCCCTCTTCAATACAAATGATGTCCCAGTGTCTGAAAGATCTAATGTTTCAGCTGCAAAATGATGACTTTCTTGGACACCTCTAGTGTCAAGTTTTGACATGTTTCTTTGTGAACTTCCCCCTCCTTCATTTGAACTCTGAGTGCTACATGAAAGTAAGTTAATATCCGATACGCTCGAAGTTTCTAATCTCGTCTTATGTGAGAAATCTTGATGAAAAATATTCCCAGACCCAGATCTGGAACTGCTATGGTTATCCAAAAAACTATTTTCAAGGACTGGCTGTGAATGATCAGCTGAAGGCAATCGTCTCTTTTTGTTAAATGCTGTAAAGTCCATAGACTCGACTCTCCGAGCAAGATGCTCAACGAAAGAAGGGTTCTGAACAGCCTTTTCTAAAAACGCCAATAAATTCTTCTGCCTTTTTTCCATGCTTTCCACCTTCACCGTTAGATCCTGCAACTGAATTTTAGCAGTCGATTTTTGCTGTTTGAACCTAGAGATATCGGCTTCAAGTGTAGTTTTTTTACGGGATAGCCTATCTATTTCATCTTCAAAAGCAGCTCTTTCTGGATCTCCAAGAGATCCTGGAGGAGTACTGTGACTATGAATTGGTTTTCGACGGTGGATGTTCTTCAGCAGATGCTTTTGATCCTTTATGAAATCATCATTTGCAAATTCCCACCTCTCAGAATCAATCTTCTTAAACCCCTGCAAACAAAATG
This sequence comes from Cucurbita moschata, assembly GCF_002738365.1. Taxonomy (NCBI): domain Eukaryota; kingdom Viridiplantae; phylum Streptophyta; class Magnoliopsida; order Cucurbitales; family Cucurbitaceae; genus Cucurbita; species Cucurbita moschata. The sequence goes on from NW_019268517.1 coordinate 1,927,827, forward strand.
TTCAAAAATTGCATGTTTAAGCAACTTTTTAATGCCGTAATCACTTCAATTTTTCAAAACGAAAGAGTGATTTAGTTTTCTTATAAAATGAGGTGAACAGCAACAATTATTCAAGAGATTCTAGCATGATAGATGGAAAGATCATACAAGCACATAAATGATTCATACGGCGGTAAGCAAACCATAAAGGAACCCTTCAAACTACTTCCAGCCAAGGGACGATTCTTTTATGAGTTCAAGAATCACGTATTAATAAATTGGAATTGCAAGGAGAAGAGAAAATTATTTTCAAGTAGGTTGCTCAACTAGAGAGAGAGCGTAGAAAATTCCACGCAGAAAACAGTTCTAAGAAGTCGAAGATATAAGAATCTCGAAGCTAGGAGATTGCATACTAGATTAGCATAAACAGACCAAATTTAGTTTATGACACAGTTAAATCCCTACGAGTTACAGCAATTGAAGCTCATAAATATGGAAACATTAAGAATTGCTGAAACGAATATGCATACTATGTAAATGAGAGAGAGAGAGAAAAAAACAGTAACTGAAGTCATGATTACACGATAAGGAACTACTCCATAGCCAGTTAACAAGAGGAACAAAATCAAATCACCGAAACGCGAAAAATCAAAACTAAGAAGTAAACGGAAGAGGAATCTCCAGTAACTTACATAGGTATTAAGCTGCCGAATGAAGCTGGAGAAGTTGTTGTGCTTGAAAAACGTAGGAAGAAGAAGGCGAGCGAATTCAGGGGGATTCCAAACCACAAAGCTCTTCTTCGAAGAAGTCCACGAGACGATCTCGTCGGTGGCAGATTCATCGACCATATCGTAGGTCTTGATGAGAAACGGCGCTGGACCAGCACCGCCAGTGCCTCCGCCGCCAGCAGCTGCCTCCATTAACGGTGAACAACGGCGGATCAGGATGTGAATCGATCACCGAAAGTGGTGCTGAAAAGGAGATTTAGAGATGAAGATTACGCAGAGGAAGGTGAGCTTTTGGTGAGTAATCGACAGGTGAGGTTCTTCGAGATTGACTTCGCTCCACCCGCTTCTTGCCTAGTTTTTTTTCTCTCTCTTTTTTTAACAAATTATTTTCTAAAATAAAAAAATAAAAAATATATTTTTTTTTTAATTTCATTCAAGTCCTTTTTGTCTTTTTCTATTTTATTAATTTATATTTAATTTTAATTTCATTTGAGTCCTTCAAAACTTGATTTTTCTAACTTTCTCGTAATTAAACAAAATTCCTTATCTAGTTTAGGCAGGTCCGGTGCGTATTAAATGAACATCTCTAATTATAATGGTTGACTTCTTAATCAATCATGTACATTTTTTGTCAAATAATTGTCTAAGTGGACGTTGACAAGTTTTTTTACGGTTCTTTGAACAATTTTCAACTGTGCTTGTTGTCTTTAGCTTTCCCGTGCTTTTACCCTAAACAACTAATTGAACGAGAAGGGTAAATTATAACCGTGTCAGCTGTTTTTATTCATTCGTCAAACTTGATTATAACGATGTCATTGGACTCTTGATTTTGCATCTAAGATTCCTAAACGCTCTTGATTTAACCCTAATACGACACTATGTTGTTAATCAGAGATTAAGTTGCACAACTGTATCGACTCAATCATGCACGATTAACTAGTTTTGAGAAAACTCGTTAAACGAGACTCATCGAGTCTCTCATTTAGTAGCTGTAAATGTATCTTGAGAGAAAAAGGAAGGGTCGTTTGCATAAAGATACCATCTTATTGAAGAAATGGACAATCTAAATAAAAATATCGAGAATGGTCAGACAAGCGTTCTTCACTTCAATGTCATTCACTTTAATTCGCTATGAGAGATCACCATTTGGGTCTCGGTCTGGAGTGAGTTCAAAATTGTAGAATGATTAGAGTGTACACGAGCTGAGTTTGGTTAACCAAATTTCAGGTCGATTAGATTGGTAACCCACGTAGCCGAACCATAAAATGGAAGAAATTAAAATTATTTATAAAATAATCAATTTTTAATTTTTTTCCCCTAAAAAAACCCAGAGCCCAAATAACACACCAAAAAGTTAAAAAAAAAAAAATAAAAAATAAAAAAAAATAAAGAAATAATAATAAAAAATAAACCTACCCTTAAAGTCTAAAAATCCTCAAATTTGCTCCCGCAAGTCAAAATCGAAATCCACGTTTAATAAAAAAAAAGAAAAAGAAAAAAAAAAACCCCACTCCCCACGCCAACGCCAACGCCATCCACCACTCCACCCCACCCACCCGGGGCGGCGGCTTACCTGTCCCTCCCACACCTCCACCATCCCCTTCGCTCACCGCCCAATCGCGTTCGGCCATGTCACCCTTCCTCCCCTACGCCCCCCGCGCACTTTATCACGCCCCTCCCCCGGCGCACCCTAGCCCTCCCCCCCTAGCGGTGGCCACATCAAAATCCTCCCCTTCTCTCTCTCTCTCTCCGCCGCTCCCTCAGATCTCCCTTCCTTCCTTCATTTATCTCCTGGGTTTTCCCCAGATTTCTCATCGTTGTTTCCTCCGTCGTTAATGGTTTCCTCTGCTATGGATTCTCCCTCGTCGCCGAACGACGGATCTCCTCCTTCCAATCCCCTTCAGCCGCTGCCGATTTCTACCCCTTTGCCTCCTCCATCGAATCCGCCGCCTCAGCCCGTAGCCTCGGCGTCATCTCGCCGTCTTCCGCCTCCCTGCTGGACTCACGATGAGACGATTGCTCTCATCGATTCGTATCGCGACAAGTGGTATTCTCTACGTCGCGGGAATCTCAAAGCCACTCACTGGCAGGAGGTTGCTGATTCCGTTTCTCATAGATGTCCTAACGCGTCGCCGCCGAAGACCGCCGTACAGTGCCGTCATAAGATGGAGAAGCTCCGGAAGCGGTACCGGACTGAGCTTCAGCGGGCCAGGTCTATGCCGCTTTCGCGATTTACATCATCTTGGGTTCATTTCAAGCAGATGGATGCTATGGAGAAGGGCCCGTCGGCGAAGCCGGATGAGTCGGATACCGGTGGGGAGGAGGATGATGAAGATGAGGAAGACGATCAAGAACTGTACGAGGAGTTTAGGAACGCTGGGGCTTCTGCGGCTCGGAGTGTGAGGAAATTGTACGGAAATGGAATTACCAGTGGGGGAAGTAACACTGGTGGCGGTGGTAATGGCGGAGATGGAACCGCTGCCGGAGGGTTTCGGATTCGAATTCCAACAGGTGTGAGTATAGCGCAACCAGGGTTGAAAAATTATCCGAAAGCGGAACACAAGATGAACCCTAACCCTAACTCGCATCCAAACTCTGGGACGAACATGAACCCTGCAGCTGTTAATTTCGGAACCAGAGTCGTGAGGGAGTCGAATCCGGTGAGGCCGGCGACGGGGAAGAGAGGGGAGAGGGAAAGGGAACGAGATCCAGTTACAGAGATGGTGTCCGCCATTAAAACTCTGGGAGATGGGTTTGTAAGAATGGAGCGGATGAAGATGGAAATGGCCAGAGAAATCGAAGCCATGAGAATGGATATGGAGATCAAACGAACAGAGATGATTCTGGATTCACAGCAGCGGATCGTGGAGGCTTTTGCCAAGGCAGTTTCAGAGAACAAGAAGAAGATCAAGAGAATTCCTTCTCCAGGGTCCTAAAATGGCTGCCCCCTGTTCATTCCATCGCCATTCTTGAGCTCAAATTAGCTTCAATTCCAAATGGGTTTTCATCATTCATCTCAAATGATGACATGCTGCAGAGATTTTCAGGTTCTGTAAGTCGAAAATGATCTTAGTTTAGGTACCTTTTCTAGTCATTTCTCATGTTCATCCTACTTTTTTCTTCTTTTACATTGTTTTTTCCTCATCTTTGACTGGATTAGCTAGATTGTCTAATCAATGTAGCCATAAAAACTTAGGTAAATTCTCACATATAGAGGTAAATTATTGAGTTTGTTTGTTCTCTGCAAGTTTAGCATGAAGATAAAGCTTCTACCTCTGTGTTGTTCTCTCTGAATCTTCTGATTTTGCTGCAATTTCTAGCTTTTTCCATCCATGGCGAAAAGGGAACTTCAAAATGTGTTGAAATAATCTGTCAATGGCTATAGATTTGCCTTTTTCTTTAAGCTTTTGTGATGCTGAGTGGTCTGTCTTGAATTGTGAAGCTTCTGCTGCTTTAATTGATGGATTGTGACCATTTTGATTCAAGAAAAGGGCAGTTTCTTTTGGATTTCTCTGCGTTTGTGTTCATGGCCATTGATAGAATGAAAGCCTGTTTGAAACCCTTTTGTTGGGAGACAGTTTATGAGCCAATTCATTGGATTCATAGTGGTTTTAGGAAGTTAGGAGGGTAGAAAGTGCCTTCTTTTTGAACGTTGGTCTTTGGATTTTCTTTGTTGGAAAGCCCCATTAGTAATAAGAGTTTCGTGTTGCTCGTTGCTCGCCCGGGTCGCACCGTCATTCTATGATTTGCAGCTGATCCATTTTCATTATGTTACTTAGCCAAACCCGTCACCTCATATGCCAAAGTTAAATAGTTTCGCATTGCTTGCCGCTCCCCTGACCTAACACGGGGTCACACTGTCATTCTACCTTATCATTATGTTACTTAGCCAAACCCGTCACCTCATATGCCAAAGTCAAACAATTATTCTTCTCCGGTCTTTTTTTCTTCTTCTTATATATGTTATAGCGGGCAGAGTGTCACGGTCATGCTTGTCCAAAGCATGTTGCATATGTTGGATGTCTCGATCATGCATGTTCAACTGTAGTGCCACACAATCGTTGTTTCGCTGCAGCAAGAGTGCGTTTGTGACATAGAGTACGACAAATGATTGACATACTTTTGTAGTAGTGTTTGAAATCTTTTTTCTACCAATTTAATTTTAATTTGTTATGATTAAAATTTTGAAAAGGATATCATTATCGTTCCAATATAGATTCACCGGATATTCTACTACAATTGCTTTTGGGCTAATTTAATAATTTAATAAAGTGACAATTGTAACTTAATTAAAGTAATACACACTTTTTCACTAATTAATTAAATTATGAAAATGGTTGAAATATATAATTTCACTAATTAATTAAATTATGAAAATGGTTGAAATATATAATCTATGCTTGTGTTGAAAATTTTGTTAATTTTATTCGCGTTATGCAATACATAATATGAGTGAAAAATTACGAAGTTGGCAAGTAAGGGTATACAAAAAAAATTCGATGTCCCGAGTAACGCTATCAACCTAACCCAACCTGAGTTTTTGATGTCCCGAGTAACGCCGTCAACCTAACCCAACCCAAGTTATATTTTTAAATTAGATTTGTTTATGGGTTACATCAAATTTATTTTTAATTTTAAAATATACGTTTTGCTTAGATATGATTATACATAAATAGGAAACAATAAATGATAAAATCATATTAAATTAATATATTATAATATAGACAACAGTATATTTAATTTAAAAAATTATATTTAATATGTTTGATACCGTAAATATAAATATATTTAATTTATTAGATATGTTGAATAAAATATATATTTAAATTTTGATAAATTAAAAAAAGAATCAATCTTGTTTTTCAGTGTACATATAAATTATTATTTATTTAATGGATAATATAAAATATTTTAAATATATGTGGAGATAATTGAAATAAGGAGCAATTTAATAATTTATGAAATAAAATTGATATATATATTTTATTTTCATAAATAAAGAAAATACTTCGGAAAAAAAAGCAAATATCATCCGAGAGAAGCAAGGGTAACGCATTGTATCATACGCGCTTCACGCGCGCTATCAGACGGTGAGAAAAAGGTCCACACGGGAAGCACATGGTCCGAGTGACAGACGAGTAGTACCTTTTTGGCTTTTAAGTCACGTCCTCCTTATTAGGGTTTCTAATTTTTCACCGGTCTACATATTCTCAATTTTCTATCCATCTTCTAGGGTTTCGTTTTTTCTTTCGAATATCAATTTCTTCTCTAATCGCTCGTTTTTCCGAAAAAAATTTCGTATTTCCACCACCTGATTTGCAACTCTCAGATTTTCTAGGGTTGTTTCTTCGTCAACGCTTCAGATCCTTTGAAGTTGTTGAGATGCCTCCAAGGACGGTAAAGAGAGGGGCGGCATCAGCCGGATCGAAGAGAGGTGGAAGGGTCACAAGAGGGACACCGAATAAGAAACAACAGCCGCCGGAACGGGAGGTTGCCGAAGAGACGGTGAAGGTCGAGGAGGTCTCGGTGGTTGAGGTGGAAACCAAGGAGATTCCCGAGGAAGTAACGGTGCAGGAAAAAAGCCCTGTTGTCGAAGACGAGCCAGTCATTCCGAATATGCCGGTAGTTGTCGAAGATGAGCCAGTCATTCTGAATAATCTGGTAGTTGTCGAGGAGAAGCCACCTGTTGCCATAGACGTTGAGGAGGTCGAACCTTCGCACGAAGTCGGATCGGATTCTAAACCCTTGGTTCCTCCTAAAAGTAAGTATTATCTTCCAAATTCGAGACGTCTCCATTAGGGCAAGAATACTAATTCTAATTGATGGGTAAATACTAATTCTATTTGTCTGGTATTCGACGGTGGAATTCGTGACTGATAAGTGTAGTTCGTACTTGAGACATGACCTTGCCTTTTGCATTATATTTTTCACTGTCTTTTTTTTTTCTCAAGATCCTGAAATAGATGGATGTAATTACATGACGAAAAAAGTTCTAGTTTATCTGTGATTTTTTTTGTAAAATTTTCTTTTGAGGTTAGATATGTGATGCTCTCGATTGTCTTAGAGCAGTGCGTACTTGGGTACAATCTAATTATTTTTTTACCCTCTTTACCTTAGCTCATATTACTGAGGTTGTATTGGTATAGTGAGTGTGGGTATGCTTGTCTAGAAGCTGGACATATTTAGATGCCAAGTTTAGCTATGCTTTGGGTTTTAATTTTTAATGTATCCAGTGTATTACTTGAGTGAGTTGTTGACCGGGATAGATCTTCAATGTACATCTCGTTTCAGAAGAAGTAAAGGATGAAGAATTTGGAAAGGATGAACGCTTGGATCTTGAAGACAATGATCCTGAATCAGAACCTGAGGAGGAGTTTGATGAAAAAGAAATTGGACAAGCGGATGTTCAGGACATGGTATATGGAGAGGGTGAACCTGAGGACAATGTGGGCGATGGGGAGGGTGTTATGGGGGTAGATGATGTTGAGGATGTTCAGGAGGATCATGAGGGAGAGGAGGATGATCAGCAAGTTGCTGAAGGCCATGAGCATGCTGGCATGGTTGATGCTGATGAGGATGAGCATCATGAAGTTGTAGAGGAGAGGCGTAAGCGCAAAGAATTTGAAGTGTTTGTTGGGGGCTTGGACAAGGATGTAAAGGAGGAGGATTTAAAGAAAGTTTTCAGTGCAGTTGGTGAAGTTACTGAAGTCAGGCTAATGATGAACCCTCAGACGAAGAAGAATAAAGGTTTTGCATTTTTACGTTTTGCTACAGTTGAAGAGGCAAAACGTGCTGTGTCAGAGCTAAAGAATCCAGTGGTAATTTTGGCCCTTTAATCATTTCCTCTTTTTTTAGGATGATGAAATTGATAAGACTTTGATATACCACCTCCAGCTTATTTTATTTAAATTAATGAAATTCCAGATTAATGGGAAACAATGTGGTGTGACTCCAAGTCAAGACAGTGACACCCTTTTTCTTGGTAACATATGCAAGACATGGAAAAAGGATGTTGTAAGTTGTGGATTTTTCACATTCTATTGATCAGTGAGTTTTTTTTTTGTACACGAGTTGTAAATTTCCTGACACTATGATATTCCTATATATGGATCCAGCTGAAGGAGAAGTTGAAACATTATGGAGTTGATAATGTTGAGGATCTGACTTTGGTAGAAGATAGTAATAATGAAGGATTAAATCGTGGATTTGCTTTTTTGGAATTTTCATCTCGCTTAGATGCCATGGATGCCTTCAAGCGTCTTCAAAAAAGGGATGTTGTATTTGGAGTCGATAGACCTGCCAAAGTGTCTTTTGCAGATTCTTTTATAGATCCTGGTGATGAAATTATGGCCCAGGTTAGCATTGAGATAACTATTTGACATTATTCAATTGAAGTGCTGTGTAATTAATTTTTCTGGTGAATTAACCTATTGGAATTAAATTATTGTTACTACCCACACTGTTTTAAGCTTGTAGAGGTCAGAAATTATCTTTTGATGAAGTATTCAACATTTCTTTCTTTTAGTATGTACGTTGTTTAGCTACTGTGTTCCAATATATATGATTTTATTGTCTAATACCTGTTTATTATTTTGTAAATTTTTTTCTGCAAGTGTTCCTCATGTTCAGTCGGCTGGATGTGTGTCTTTCATGCATTCTGGTTCATCTTTTCATCCGTCATCGTATGTAGTTGATATGTAGCTATCATTTTCACACTGTTTCTGTTAGAATGCAATGATATGCAATTGTTATTGTGTCACACAAACAGGTCAAGACTGTTTTTGTTGATAGTCTCCCTGGCTCATGGGATGAGGTATTTGTTCGAGGACTTCTTAAGAAGTATGGGGAGATTGAAAAAATTGAGCTTGCCCGAAATATGCCTTCAGCAAAGAGAAAGGACTTTGGTTTTGTTACATTTGACACACATGATGCTGCAGTTTTCTGTGCAAAAAGTATTAACAACGCAGAGCTGGGTGAAGGGGACAACAAGGTGTGTAGTTTCTTGAAGAACTAATGGGATTTAATTTTTACGGTTCTTCTCAGGTTTCTGTTCTTAATTCAACTCATGCTTTTTTTTTTTCTTCAATTTCTATGTCTATTAGGCTAAAGTAAGGGCTAGATTATCCAGACCACTGCAAAGGGGTAAAGGAAAACATGCAAGTCGTGCAGATTATTGGCCTGGGCATGCAACTGGACGAGCATTAAGGGGTTCTTGGGGGCGACCAGCTCCACAAAGTCTTCCAGTTCGAGTAAGAGGTGTAGGCAGCCATTTCCCACCGGTCAGTGTAAAGAGGCCTGGTGGGGTTAGAGATAGACGTCCTGTCATTGCAATGCCAGAACGAGGAAGACCTATTGCTCCTGTAGCAAGGTCTTATGACAGGGGACCTCCTGGTATGCATCATTTTTAATGACTGATGAATTCTATATTCAACTTGAAGTTGTTAATTTTTGGTTTATTTGTACAGTTGCTTCTTACTCAAAGAGTAGTTTTAAAAGGGAGTATGGTCGACATGAGGAGCTGCATCCATCCAGAAGCAGGGTACTTGTTGATTATTCCTCCAGGGTTGTACCTGATCGAAATGCATCTTACAGAGAGGAATATGCTTCTTCTCGTACAACTGCCTTCTCAGATCCACCTAGGAGAGATGTGCCTAGGAGAGCTTATGTGGACGATGATTATGGTCGAAGGTTTGAGAGACCCCCTCCTCCAAGCTACCGTGATGTTCGTGCACGTGATTATGATTCCCTAATTGGATCAAAACGTCCATATTCTTCATTGGTAAGATTTATTATTTGCTTTTCTTAGTACTTGTTGCATTTGATTTCCCATTACAATGCCCCAACTAACTTTTTTGGCCAAATTTTAGAGTGATGTGCCTCCAGCTTATGCTGATGCTGGTGTTCGACAATCAAGAAGTCGTTTGGACTATGATTATGGTGCTGGTGCTTCTCAATATGGAGATGCCTACGACAGCAGGTTTGTTAAATTCCCCCCATCCTTGGAGCACAGAGATGGAGGAATAGATGATAAATCAAATATCAAGTATTTTATTAGAGAAGATGTAATTGCATTTTACTAATTCTTTGACTTGTAGTTTTATATTTTTAGTAACTCAGATGTCATCTGGTTGATAGGATTGGGAGATCAAACATTGGTGGATATGATGGTCGAAGCTCCATCTCAGGTCAGGGCTTATAATAGGGGTGTATGTGGCAGCCAGCAGGCTGTTGGATACGGAGGAAGTTGCATGTGATGCTAGGTTGACAAGTGTATAACATTGTTGTAAGCTTATGATTTTCCATTGATTTTTCAGGTTCTTTTAGTAGTGATGTTGGTGGAATGTACTCGTCCAGCTATGGTGGTGATTACATGACACGTGGTAGCAATGTATGATTATTATTATTATTATTTTGTGCATACATTTTGTGTTATTGATTTCTCTCATTTTGAGGAGATGTCTTTTGTTTTTGCTAGGTGGGTGGCAGCTCTTACTCATCAATGTACCATGGGCGCAGTGCGGGGGGCAGCAGTTATATGGGTAATGGTGGCGGGTCTGGATCTTACTACTGATGTGAGTCAAATTTCACCTTTTTTGTTCCATTTCATCCATAATTCTGTTTCTCCTTTTTCTTCCTTTTCTCCTTTTATTTCCCCTCCCTCTTTTTCTAAGTTGTAGATCTTTTCTTTCTTCCTATGAAGGAGATTCCATTCTCTTTTCTTTTCCCCCCTAAGAAGAGTGTTTAGTGGAAGTGGAACAATATGGTCACAAGTTATCTGTTTATGGAACAGACTTGATATGATAAAGAGGCTCCTGTAGGATGTGAACAATGTTTGGAAGCTTTTGCATTATCTGCCTCTACCATTCTGGGAAGGAAAATTTATCAAGATTACCGGCCTCTAAACTTTATTTCTAGAGTATGATCGAATGACGTAACATACTGGTTAAGTTGTTAAGACCTTGCTGGTTTTTGATATTTGTAATTGGACCATGTAAGGGAACTCGTGACGTATTCAGAAATGAAGAAAGACGTGCCTGATTGTGCATATTCATAAGTTGCATTTATGTATGTTTTCTCTTGAGAACACGTCCCGAATAGTGGAAGGTGGGGTGGTTTTGTATCCCCTTTTTGTTTTGGAGTACGGACATCAAATATGGGGGTTAAGTGGATTTCGTATTATACGTATTGGAGCAGTGTTGTCTTGGAACCCTCTACGGTAACAGTTAGCAACAGGCACATATGATTAATATGAAAGTAAATAGCGGATGTGGTTATTTGATGCAAGAAATGTTGAGCTTTTTGGATACTTTCTAGTCCTGATGAAAGGCCCTGAAGTGGAGTAGTGCTCCATATATTTGTTACTGTTTATTTATTGGCTTAAGTAGAGACTTGGAGACTTTTATTCAATATATCTATTGTAACTTATTGGTATTCTAGTTCTTTCTTAGACTAGGTGGGGTACAATTTTTGGAATTGACAGTTCATTTCTTACGTTCTTTCAAGTTGTTAGCTCTGAGATGTGGACGGGGTCGGTTAGGGTGAGGCCGACACGTTTCCTTTTCATTTTGTTTGGAAGATGGAAGCAACATAAGTCTGATTTTCGTTCTTTTTTTGGTTTAATCGGGACGTAAGGTTTAAGGCATTCGATATTATTGGTCATGGCAGGCACCCAAATAGAAGGATATGATTTAGAATTAGGAGTGAAATGATTTTGTTCAAGAAACTGGTAGATGGCTGAGTTTTATTTCACCTATGAGAAATACCAAATTAGGGCTTCTTCCTCTTCTATATTGATTCCAAAGTTTCAGGATATTGATTGATTAGTGTAGTTAGGCATGAGGTTGCATCGCTTTGGTTTTGGCAGCATCGAGATCGTTCGAAGCTATAATTTTTTTCTTTTGTGTTGGCATCGCTTTATTTGTATCTGTAGGCTGATGTATGTATGTATATATTATGTTTATTTTGAACAATTGAAATAGAGTTCGTTGCATGAACCTCTTCTGGGTGAAATTTGGTTCGATTCGAGTGGTTTCCTTATATGCACAAAACATAGGATTGTTCGACATTGGTGTATGTATGTTATGATTCGAATGTCCTAAATTACGAACGATTATTTAATTTAGACATCTGATTTATTTCAGAAGATTGGTTACAGTATCCAATTTTTTAAGGTTCAGTTATTATACAGATTAGTTTCTTTTAATCTCTCAGCACTTTTTTATGGTTGTCCAAGTTGTATGAAAATTATTAATTCTTACAAAAATGTCGAAAAGTAATAAAATATTAATCATTAAATTATTGAAAAAAAGTAAAGTTATAGAAATTAATAATTCGAAGCTTGATTAAATTTTGTACGGTCTTCATCTACAAATATAGTTAAATAGTAATCATACAAACCCAAAATCCCTTTATCCTACCCTCCACGTCCTAAAACTTTCTTAGAACAAGAAAAATAAATAACATTCGGTGTCTATACCGTCAATGTCTCCAAGAATTCTTGCAACCAATGTGATCCGACCACCAGAAAATCTCCGACGCATTGGTCGACTTCCTAAATCGTTTCCAATCGCCGAGAGTTGCCCGAAGATCACCAATCTTAGCGACGATAGTCCGACAGCAATTGGCGTGGACAGTGGTAACTTGGTTGAAATCTCTACTCTTCTGACAAAACCCACTGAAAAAGAGAGTGTTGAGAAACCTGACCTTGAGATTGAGCCGCCGGATTATGCCGGCACGGATGAGATTGAAGAGAACGTCCTGTTCCTTTTGGCCGGCGGTGGTGTTCTTCATGGAGTACCATTGATCGAAAAGCGCTATGGTTCTGTTGTTGGATCGGACGAAGTAGAAGCCGGTGTTGATGGGATTGGCGGAGGACCATGGATTTCCGTTGAAGTGATCTGTGCTTATTTGAAGATCTTCTGTTTCATCCTTGCTCAGCTTTCCAAATGGGTCCCTCAGCCACATTACATCCGTGTCCTGTTCAAAAATAATTATAATTCAATAATATTTCCATTTATGACACAAATACTATTAAAAAATAACAATAATTTAATAATTTAATATATTTTTTTAGAGGTCAATTAATAAATTTATTATAATTTAAAACAAGTCATAAATATAATAATAAAATATAATTGATTAATTAGTTTCTAACTACAAAGTAAAAATATTCCCAAAAATATATTTTTGCTTATTATACAATCATATATACACATTTATTTTAATTTTATATAAAAAAAATTAATTATTTATTCTTTCGGAATTAAATATTAGTTGTGACACGAATTAAATATTTAAAATTTTATGGAGTTTTAGTTAATCTATCAGACCAATATATATTTAAAACTATATTTAAAATCAGAAATTATAAATGGTTTATTCGTTACTAATGCAATGTATTTTAGGGAATAAAACATATAAAAACCTAACATACCAAAATTAGATTAAAAAAATCCCTAATGGATGGAAAAAAAAGTCGTCTAGAATTGAAATTGGATTAAAAAAAATTGAAAATTATAAAACGAATGCAAAAGAGGAAAATGATGGTTGCGATATCGATGATAATTATTTGAAATGATATTTTAAGTAAATAATCAAATCAAATGTGTTCTAGAAATCAGTGGATTTTGAAAATTTTGCTAATTCAAAAGAAAGCCACAATCCCGAGCTATTCGATTCGGCGGTTTGAACACACGCTCGAAGTGAATAATCCAGCGAATATTTCTCCAGGATTTCTCTCCATTGTTAATGGATTGAAGTTATACGATCGAAATCAACGTCGATCGATAATCTCATGAAGAAATTAAATTAAGGATGAAATGATTACCGTGAAAATGAAACTGTAACCGCGCTTGAGAACTTCAAGAAGGAACAGAGTTCTTCTCCACATCATTTTGATGAATTCGTCAGACATGTAAAGCTTCTCTCCACCGAAATCGACGCCTTCCGTCTCCAATTTGAAGCAATTCAGCCGCTGAAATCGGCAACGATCATACGCCGTTTGATCGACAGCGACGAGAAGAAGATGATCGAGCAATCGTCGAGTATCTTCTCCCATCCAAAAGCTACTAAGAAACACATCGAACATCGTAGTATCGTCTTTCACGTCTTGATCCGCATACGCTTTATTAATCACCGCGATTACGACTGTCCTGTTCGCCATCGCCGCCTTCTCCAGCACCAAATCAAGTTCGTCTCGTGAATCGAGCGATTCAACCTGAAAATCAAAAAAATCAAAAATCATCAGCGATTATTGTTATCGATCGTAATAAAAAATCATTTCAATGCAGTCGAACAAGGATGAGCCCTAGATAATTTCAGAGAGTGTGAGAGAGCGTACTGAAGTGGAGCGATGGCATTGGAAGCTTGTGGGAAAAAAAACCAGAGGATTCAAACTAGAAGAAGGACCAATGACGATCAACAGAAAGGAAGCGATCAAGAACAGTATGAGAAATCCATAAGTTATGAGAGGAGGTTTCATCGGCGGGAAATCCATTCTCGCTCTTTTTGTCTCTTCTCTCGCTTAAATTTTTCGTCTCTTATGAACAGAGTGGGAGAGTGATGATGGACTCTTAATAGCTGCTTTGTTCTCAACCTTTAAATATATTTTATATTTTCTCTAAAAAAATATTTTTAAATATTTTAATAATACAATTAAATTTTAAAATAAATTAAAATTTTCACTTTTAATTCTAAATGAAAAAATATACAATTTTTTGTTCAGATATTGACGGCAATAATTTATTATTTTTTATTTATAAAAGTTAAAAAAAATATAAATTCTAGTTTTTAATATAAATTACAAAATTTATGGTTTTTTGTATTTATTAATTTAGTGTTTAATTAATTGTGACGATTAAATCACTAATTTCGTTTATTTTATTTTAATTTCTTAGAACAATTTATTTTTATTTTTTTATAGTAAAGTAAAAATAAATAAATAATAAATATACATACATATGTTATGGTAGAGATTATTTACGAGAATTTTAGCAAACTAAAAATATTATTTATTTTCATCTAAATATATTATTTATTTAAATTTAAAAAAAAATTAAAGAGCGGTATAGTTTTATTAATATACCCTTAAAATTTAATAAATAGTTAAGGTTGCTTGAAATGGGAGGAGTTGACGTTTTCACTTCACGCTTTGTAGTGGCAATATTTACGGATCTGGGCAAGAGGGAGGGAGGATTCCGACATGTCGTTCGTTTAAAGCCTCCCTAATTCCAATACACAATTTTGTTTCCTAGGCTTTGCATTTGAAAGATTAATAATTCTAATAGTCAACTTTGCAGGGACTCATAAACAATTATAATGGATCATTCTATATAATTTTCTATGAAGTTTATTTCGTTTGATTTGTTATTTCCTTCGTTCCTTCTGCTCGAAGCACTCGGGATCACGTTGACTATTTTGATAATACAAGTTGAAATAGGAGAGGATCTATAACAGTTCAAGCCCACCGTTAGTAGATATTGTCCGTTTTGACCCATTGGGTCGTTAAGTTCACGGTTTTAAAATGTGTCTATTAGAAAGAGGTTTCCGTACCTTTGTAAGAAATGCTTTGTTCTCCTCCCCCACGATGTGAGATCTCACAATTCCCCCCATTGGGAGCCCAACGTCCTCGTTGCAACGCTCGATGTCTAACTCTGATACCAACCCAAGTCTACCGCTAGCAGATATTGTCCGTTTTGGCCCATTATGTATCCACTATCAACCTCACGATTCTAAAACGTGTCTATTATGGATAGTTTTCCACACCTTTATAAGGACTGTTTCATTCCCCTCTCTAACCGATGTGAGATCTCATAAGATTGATCGACAATCAAAGTTTACATCAAAAGAAGAAACTCGTTGAATGGTGTTAACTGTTATCAAGAGATTCAAAATGTATGAAAAGTTATTTGATCAAGCAAGCAATGTTGTGACAACTCTTTAATAACCGTTGGATGTAGATTAAACGATTCACATGCCCATAACAACCATGAGATACAAATTCAAGTACTTGCACAAACACTAGTCTCGTGATGATAGTCTCCTCAAAGAACTTCTCAAAATGTAGGAAGGATTCTCCTTATGTTCGAGACTCGACGACAAGAGAAATCAATGATCAGCAATAGATACAATAAGACAATCGTTAAAATACACCGAGTGATATAAGTAATCCACATAAACGGGATCGGTGAGTAACTTGATCGAAGAGCATTGCAGATGGAATGTTTTCTCTTTGGCTTCTTGATTATGGAGGTTGAGGAACCATCTTAATTGCAGCATCAAAGGCAGCCATGAGAACCGAAGACCACAAGAGCCTTCAAATTCACTTAATGCATGTACATTGAGCTAATCCATGCAGTCAGTCATGTACAATAAAAGTAATAGGTCCACAAAAACAAGCATATTATGGTGTTCTTGGAATATGGTATTAAAAAATCTATAGCTTAAATCTTACTTCTATCTCCTACATTGATCGAGAAACCAACCGGTTATTCTAAACCAAAATGACCATCTATTTGTTTGACTTTATACTTGTGAGATCCCTACATCAGTTGGAGAGGAGAACAAAGTATTTTTTATCAGGGTGTGAAAACCTCTTCCTAACATACGTGTTTTAATATTGTAAGGGGAAGCCCGAAAGAGAAAGTTCAAAGAGGACAATATTTACTAGCGGTGAGCTTGGACTGTTACAAATCGTATCAGAGCTAGACACCGAGCAGTGTGCCAGCGAGAACGTTGGGCCCCCAAGAGGGGTGGATTGTGAGATTCCACATGGGTTGGAGAGGAGAACAAAGCATTCCTTATAGGGGTATGGAAACCTCTTCCTAATAGACGTGTTTTAAGACCTTGAGAGGAAGCATGAAAGTGAAAGCTCAAAGAGAACAATATCTACTAGAGTATGATCTTTCCTCTTAATTAGCCAATGTGAGACTACTCTCAATAATCCTCAACAATCCCTTCCCTTGAACAAAGTACACCTGGAGCTCGAACAACCTCTCCTTAATCAAGGCTCGACTCCTTCTCTAGAGCACTTGAACAAAATACACCTTTTGTTTTGTTTGACACTTGAGTCACTTTTGACTACACCTTTGAAACTCACAACATTTTTGTTCGACACTTGAGTCACTTTTGACTACACCTTCGAGACTCACAACATTTTTGTTCGACACTTAAGGATTTGATTAGCATGACTAAGTTAAGGACATGACTTTGATACTATGTTAGAAACCACGACTCTCCACAAGGGTATAATATTGTCTACTTTGAGCATAAGTTCTCGTGGTTTTACTTTTGGTTTCTCCAAATGACCTAATACCAATGGAGATAGTGTTCCTTACTTATAAACTCATAATCTTCCTCTTAATTAGCCAATCTAGAACTATTCCTCTCAATAATCCTCGACAACAAAACTTACTTTCCATAAAAACTTTGAGAAACGGAATATTGTGAATAACACAGAGAATGCAATATATTCTAGCAGTTTTAATTGATGGGTAACAGAACCAAAAATTGGGATTAAAATGAAAATGAAATAGCTCCAAGTGTTGATCCGACCCCAGGATAGTCCAAGAGGAATTGTTCGCCGTCTATCAGATCGGCCATCCCAAGCAACAGGATAGGACTGCCAATCAGAACACTATCACACAATGCAAAGAACATTGAGGAACAAGAGTAGGCGCAGGTGGGGGACGAGTAGGAGCTTCAAGAATAACCTTCCCCTAGAAATTACAGAACAATAGACATTTAGAGAAACGAGTAGGCAAGGAGGTGGCCCTCAAAGGTCTTTGCTGTTATAATCTTATTAACCAGTAAAAGTATCCGTTTAACATTGACACAGCACTTTGGTATCATATTAGTTGAACAGTTGAAATTATCTTAACTTGATACAGTGGCAATATCGTCTTCTTAAAGATTGGAGTACCCAATTTAAAATGGACCAAAGACTAAAGTTTGATCCAAGCAAGATTGTAGAGACGCCTATGCAAGGGGCCATTGCTAACACTCCTTGCATAGTGTGTCCCCAAGTTTGGATTGCGTCCTAGTAGTCCCGTTCTTATTCAGGTGATGGCTTGTTTGGAGGCTTCAGTTTAAAATCTTTCTCCAATCTCGATGATTGTGGATCTTAAGAGGAACCATTGTTCTAGTGGCTTTGTAGTTATGGTTGACTTCTCTTTTTTTTAGTTGAACAACTTATGGGAATGGGGAAATTCGCACTTTTGACCTCCTAATCAAGGATATACGCATTGAACCAATTGAGCTATACTCAGTTTGCAAGCTAAGATTGTCTATCAAGCTTTCCATCATTCACATATTTCTAAAAGACAATTGTGAGATCTCACATTGATTGGAGAGAGGAATGAGTGCCAGTGACGACATTGGGCCGCCCTGAAGAGGGGGGTGGATTATAAGATCTCACATCGATTGGAAAGGAGAGCGAAGCATTTTTGTATAAGGGCGTGGAAATCTCTCCCTAACAAACGCATTATAAAAACTTTGAGGGGAAACCCAAAAGGAAAAATCCAAAGAGAATAATATCTGCTAGCGGTGAACTTGAGCTGTTACAATAATGATGTAGAGTGCCTTTAGAAAAAGAACTCTTGCTCTTTACTTTTCCACTGGATTTCCCTTCCAACTATAACAATAAACTGATTATTGTCGATGACAAAAGAAACAAGTGAAGAACAATAACGAAACGATCTATGGAGTAGCTTACAAACCGGAAAGATTTGGAACACATTCTGAGAAGAAACCTTTTGAAATATAGTTTCAACTTAAAAGTCCATCTCCATTTCCTGTAAGTACTTGATATATAACCTTTTCAGATATCCAAATCCTATACCTGTTGATAAAACAAAAATAAAATCTACGACAAGAAAACTCGGGTGATAATCTACAATCCGATGGTGATTATAGTTTGTGTTTGGTTTCGATTCGATCCTGTGATCTTAAAGACTTCATTTGTCTTGTAATTCGCTAAAGTCTCCTAAATCGTCACTCCACTTGCAAGATTTAAAGGTTTTCATACTTCATTGGAAGTGGCGATTTGAGTCGATTAGGGTTTAAGATTAAACAGATGAACAGATAGAAATCTCAGAAAAGAAAATCGCTACAATTTAATAACAAAACAGAATAAATAAAGCGTGATAATCAGAAGCAGAGGAAATGGAAATCACCAGCAGTGTCCTTGAAGCTCTGATTAAGAACTGCCGATTAACCAAAACATCGGCGCTGAAATTGCCAAGAACAGTCGGAACATAATCCTGCCAATACAAAACACATCATAATCAAACCGAGAATTCTCTTTTCTTAGAGAGAAACAAAAGCGAAATTTCAGATGAACTAAAAAACGCCGAGAAAACAGGCGAAAATGGCAAAAATCTAGAGAAAAAAATCAAATAGAGAATGAGACTACATTGCAATTGCGGATAAGCTAGAAAACGAGCGAAAATGAAAAATCCAGAGGATGAATCATACCGTCGAAAATGTGTTATTGGTGTAAGAAATGAGAAGGCAAGGCATCTTCAACAGTCGCGCATTTAATAGACTTCGTAGCCGCCGTCGTTGCACTAACCGGAGAAGTGGCGGCGGCGCCGAAGCAAATCTCAAACAATCCAGCCTTCGAGCATCAACGTACGAGGTAGTAAAATTCGTGAAGCATTTGGACTGAACATTGGGAAGGGGCCGCGCGAACGCAGGCCCCCGCTGCCACAAATTATGACGTAGGCTCTGCCACTTTGGGCAGACCTTAGGCGGGCACCCCTCCTAAGTGCAATGGAGGTCACCAACCTAGGCCATGAGTCTTCATGATCACCCATTGACCCCGTCCAGGTAAGTATGTTGCATCGGTTGTAGTTCCTTCCTTTATATACTGCTTCCGACCTCTCCTCTTCCTACACTTTTTCGATGTGGGACAATTTTAGAGCATGCAAGTGCGCGTTGGGCTCTTTCCTTCTGAAGGGCCCAACAGGCTCTCGGAGTGGATCTAAGAGCATTTTCGGCCAATTTTATTATAATTTAGGTTATATATATTTAATCAAATCAAAATAAAAAATAGTTTTTATAGTATATAAATAAATTTAGCCCTAATTTATCAATGCTATATTAAAAAATTTTATTCAATTTTAATAAACTTTTTAACGATAAAATTGTTCTAGTAAGTTATTACTATTCTGACAGACTCATGAATACGCTAAACTTTTTAATGTATTTTATAAGTTTTGTTCGATTCGGGTTAACCTGAGGTTTTTTTCCTATGAACCCAAAATCGAACCGAGTCAATTCGAACTCAAGAAATAACCCAACCCGACCTAACTCATATAATTTTGGTTGAGTTGCTCTGATTTATCGGATTGGATATACATCTCTATCCCTTTAAATTATTCAAGTTAACATAATATATATTGATAATTAATTAACTTTTTTGAGAAGGACATCACACTCTGCATGCCTAATCAGCACCATTTTCTTTTGTCTCTCAAGGTGTTCTATTGGATCAGGTCATCTCCTTTCAACTCTAATACTCCTTTCAACTCTAATAGGTCTTTCAAACTCCAAAATCGGGGCACAGAGACTCGAACATCTCAAGCAGATGGTCCAATATAATAATATATTATTTTTATATTAAAGGTATTATGTAATGAATGCATAATATAATGATTTTATATAATTTTATGCATTTCACCCAAAATAAAAAAATTTAGAGGTAATTATTAAATTAAATAAGAAAGTAAGCATACCTGTAAGATTTAGTGGCATATTAAAATAAAAAAATATCATTAACGGTGGTATGAAGTTTGAATCCTAACACCGTAGGTAAGGATAAAGAACATTCTTTTATATAACAAAGTTACAATTCGCTCAAATTTTAAATATAATGATAAACATATAATACCATCAATTAGATCAACAAAATTGCACATTTCCCGATTCAAAAACACCTAACGTCTGTATATAACCATGTCCAAACTCCTATTTATACTTTTTTTTAATTATAATGAATAAATATTATTGTAGATGAAATGAACTATTGTAAAAACCATGTTAGAACATTGAATATATGTTCATAAAATATTAAGGATTCATAAGGATGTTTTATGCTCTTAATAGAAATTATATTAGAAAATAGAATTATTGATAAAAAAATTTCCTAATTCCCCCGACCAGGATAGAGACAAGGAAGACTTCCCCGACACACTCTAGACGTCCGAGGCATTTTTCACTTAAATAACGCCCGATAGTGATGTGATGCAGTTGACCAAAAAATAAACAATATTGGAAGGCAAGCAAAGATGTTGCAGTCTCAAAATCCAGAATGATTAAAAATAATGTGGCCAAGAGAGCAGAGAGCAGCTAAAGTTTAAAAGCTCTGGAATCTCAGCTTCAAACGAAGTCAAATGGGTACTCAAATTGCTTCCAAAAAACTCTACACTATCACAGACCACTAAATTAAACTGAAGACAGAAGAAAAACAAAATCTAAATTAAACTTAACTCTCTGTCTGTTCCCTCAACCTTCGGATCGTGCTCCGAACGGTCACGGCACTTGCAGTGCTGCCCAAAACAAAGAAACAAAATCAAAACCTTGAACTGGGTTTGAAAGCACAAATAGCATTGCATAACAAGAACCAATTAAATCTACTCACTTCAATGTGTAGGCACCTCCGGCTTTCACCTTTCCACAGTCCTTGCAACCCCATATCCCAACAGCCTTCCTCTTCACGGCATACTGTTAAGAGTTTGAGACAGAAGTCATTGATTTGAATCTTGAAATTTAACAAGTACCACCGAAATGTCATCTTTTATCAGAAGTTCAGAGAATTGTTATACTGATGGCAAGTAGTTTTCTATAAATAGGAAAAGGAGTTGATCGATCCAATGATATTACATTTTTATGGAAGATACATCGTAAACCATGTCACCGCGGTATTTGGACCGGAAAATTTGCAATCGAGACCAACATTAAAGTCATTTATCAGTATGTTTACACTCTAGCATTGTCATGGAAACAACGTTTTAAAAGGCTATTAAGGCTTATCTCAAAGGAAGACTAACTTTTGGCCTCGGGACTTGCACATCCTATCAAAATGCACCGAGGATTAAAGTCTCTACACTAATTTTGCCTCATTCTCTATAATATAAAAGTTCGAGTGGTAACAATCTTCACTATTGCTTCATTTAATAATTAAGCTTTAAAAACATTATAGCAGTAATGATGTTAAAGATATCATAAAAAAATTGAGGCTTATGCCTCATATCACCTCAAGGTGGCCTTTTAAAACATTGCATGGAACTACTTGTAACCCAAATAGCAGTAAAGTAAAAGCTGAGTAAATAAACTTACCTTTCCACAGAACTCGCAGAAGTATTTGCTGTGCTGACTGACTTCCATCTTCTTAATCTGCTTCCTCAAACTAGCACCATATCTGGTACCTGGTACAGAAGACAGATAATAAACCAATTACAAACATAACTAAGCATAACATAATGTACACAAACATGAACAGCAAAGGATAGAGGAACAGGAGGCTCTTGAAAAGCTCCCAATCAATTTAAAACTATTGCGCAACTAATCAAGCCATATGTTAACGTCGTTGAAGGCAGCGCTTCTTTAGAAATCATCATTCAATAATCTCTTATCAATCCACAACTCACACCAGTTGCCCTAATATAAGGAGTACAGATTAAATTTCACTGCTAGTACAAGCATACGATGTTAGCACATACCGTATTTGCCGACAATGCCAGCCTTCTTGGTTCTCTTCGTCTGCGATTACACAGGAAATCAAAATAAGCACAAGTTAGAAATCGCTACAGAATACGTACCATATATGTGTGTGTGTGTGTATATATATATATATATTCAGTGAACAATCGTCCCAAAGAACTCCTATCAGGACATGTTCAATTCTCTCTTCGAATAGAACTGGATGTAGACCGGTAGTGAAAATATACAAAATCAAAGAAAAACGGATAACCGTAAATTACCTAACCTATTTGCTAGATTAAATCAAGCTTTAACTACGTGAGATCCATGAAACCGAATTGATTATCCTCTACCACAGAGCGACCTATTTTCCTTCCCAACGTTTCATTTATCAGAAGAACGAACCTCAAGCTTTCGATTCTAGATCATTAATCTCTCCTCGCTAATTATTAATCCTACAGACTACAGACATCATCTCTCATCTTGGAACCTTCTAAAAGAACTTCAAATTTCCAGAAACAAGAAAGTAGTAAAGAAAATCATGAAATCCGTAAGAGAGATATAGTACCATTGTTGAAACCTTCGAGCAACAAGGATACCTCTGGAGAGACGCTGGTGCAGAGACGCTGGAGCAGAGACTGAACGGCCAAGCGGGGAAACCCTAGTTTTTCTCTAGCTGATTATATAGCCCCCGACAAAATACTAAATTCGTTTCTGGCCCAACTTTGGTTTCGGGTTTTAAAGCCCATTTTCATGAGCTTGGGTTTGTTGGGCTTAGTTGGAGATCGGCCCAAACTAGGACAAATTTAGAAGAAATTAGCCTATACCTCACCAGGGACTACATTCAACCCGACAACCCGGACTAACTTAACCTGAACTATAATGGTAGGGTTGGGTTGGGTTGGATTAGTATTTTGGATTGGGTTGGGTTCATTTTTCTAAACCCGAATTAGCTCGGTTCGGTTTCGAGTTCATGAGACAAAATCTTCGAGTTGACCCTAGCCAAATAAAAATGTATATAATATATCAAGAAACTTACCGTAATAATGAGTTTGTTATCGGTACTGTTTGCTGCTTTTTGTTCATGTTTTGAGGCTCTTTAGAAAACTACTCTCTTTTTAATATCTTAACGATATGGGATCTTACAGTCCATCTCCCTTTAGGCCTCAGTGTCTTTGACGACACATCGTCTTGTGTCCACTCTCATTTAGAGCTCAGTATCCTCGCTAGCACACTGCCTCGATGTCTAGCTCTGATACCATTTATAACAGCTCAAGAGAGGACAATATACTGCATCCAAGTTCAAAATGAACTTATCGGTAGACCACTAGCCAAGTATTAGTAAATAAACGAGACATTAGTTACTAGCCGTGGAGGCTAAAAGTAAAATAATAATAATTAAATGTCAAACATTCAAAGGAAATAATATTTAAATTTGAAAGAAAACAAAACAAAGTGAATTACTACACTCTCACTTCAACTAACAGAATTCCACTAGTTTTGCTTCATCTTCCCCTCTGCTCTCTCTTCCTTCTTCTGTTGAAAAATTCCAAGTTCTGTACGCTCTCTCTCTCTCTCTCTCTATGACCAAGTCCAAATACACACAAAGATTTCAGATGTCCACATTTGATTTGTAAGTTTTGTTTCAATCCAATGCAGATTGTCGTTCCATGGATGAATTTTGATTTTTTTTAGATTCAGTTCTCAATGTGGTTTTCATCAGTTCTTGCTGTGATTTGTTGCACAGGAAGAAGAATCGGTTCGGTAATTGCTGTAATCCTCAGCATTTTGATCGCTCGTACTCTTCTTCTTCTTCTTCTTTTTTTTTTTTTTTCTGTTGAATGTTTCTATTTAGGCCTTTATATAGCTAGCTAATTTGTTCGTTATCGTGATTTGAATTCCATAAACTCTCAAAATGTCGCTGCGTCGAAGCCGGTAGAGTGTATTTCGAGTATTGTTGTTTCAATCGAGACATTAGGAAGAATGACGATTGCAATTTCGGGAAATCATTGCGTCTGTAGTGACCTGAGAGGGAAATTCCTGTATTTTGAACTACAAAGTTCTGATTTATAGAAACTAGAAAGAGAAAAAAACTTAAGAACTTACTATTCTTTTTCTTCTTTTATAGATTATACTGAAGAATCTCCAAAACATGGTAGACAAATCAGACAAGGATGTCTCCTATTGGTAATGAATTCGTTGATCTCTACGCGTTTATCTAACCCTTTTGTTTTCTTTCTTTTGCACTGATTTAGTTGTTTGGAAATGGTCGCTCGTCTTGATTCTGATTTGCAGGTTGCCTAAGCCTAAATCTAGAATTGATATGCAGTTCCATGTCCGTGGGGTGCCCTTTACTTTGGAAAGGGTGAGAATCTGGGAGTCTGGATTCAGATACATATTTGTTTTGCTCAAATCTCTGTGATCTTTTAGTTATCTTTATAGTTTTTCTACAGGATATCATAGTAGAAAAGTCGGCCAAGATCGTGGAGATACTGAACGAGCAATCCGATGACAGTATCTATCAGTTCCTCAGAAACATACCAGCTCATCCTAAGACATTTGAACTTGTTGCAAGGTTCTGCCATGGGTTTGAACTGCAAATGTCATGTGAGAATGTGCTTCCTTTAGCATGTCTTGCTTTCTATCTGGGGATGACTGAAAGTCACAGCCCAAATAATCTGTTGAGCAAAGCAGTTACCTTCTTTGAACAGAGAATCCTCCCCTGCTGGAATGAAACTATTAAGGCTTTTCTTACAACAGAAGATATCATACAACAGGCAGTGGATACAGGCCTTGTTGGTGAATGTATTGAGTCTTTGGTTTGTAAGGCAGTGAATGATCCATACCTCCTCGGTGAACCGCTTGTGAATTTTGTAAATGATGAACTCAGTGAGGATGATGAGTTTCATCACAAGCCCAGTGCAAGAAGAAAGCTCTTTGTTTCTGAGTGGCAGTCGGAGGATTTGACAATTCTGCCTCTTTCGTTATATGAATTAACCATTCATTCTATGAACCAGCATGCTGTACCGCCGAGATTTGTAGCTGCATCCCTTTTGAAGTATGCAAAGAAGTGGGTTTTTTGCAGTGCTAAAGGAGAGAAAAAAATGTCGGTATGCAAAACAAACCATCAGAGGGAAGTCATGGAAGCAGTGGAGAGGCTACTGCCTCATCAGAAGGGACTATTTCCTTGCACAATACTGTTTGAAATGCTTCGTTTTGCCATTCATTTGGAAGCTAATGTTGGCTGTAGGAATGGACTCGAGTTGAGGATAGGAAAGCAGCTTGATCAAGCTACAGCAAGTGATCTTTTAATACCTTCTCGAGACTACGCTAAGGAAATGCATTACGATATCGAGTGCGTGAAGCGGATTATAAAGCACTTCTATAGAGATTATAACTCAAATATGGAAGGACTAACTGCGGTGGCGAGACTCATTGAGGAGTTTTTGATTGAGGTTGCCAGTGACAGAGATTTGGAGATAAGTGCATTTGTTTCATTAGTTGAAATGTCAAGTGCAGCGTCAATGGGAACTGATAGGAGCTCCGATGGAATATACAGGGCTATAGATATATACCTGGACAAGCATAGCTACTTGACTGAA
This sequence comes from Cucurbita moschata, assembly GCF_002738365.1. NCBI lineage: Eukaryota > Viridiplantae > Streptophyta > Magnoliopsida > Cucurbitales > Cucurbitaceae > Cucurbita > Cucurbita moschata. Next base: position 1,953,835 of record NW_019268517.1, read on the forward strand.
TCTGAAAAAGAAGAAGTGTGCAGAGGGCTGGACTACCATAGGATGTCGGCTGAAACTTGTGAACACGCAGCCAAGAATCAGCGATTGCCATTAAGGATAGTGGTCCAAGTGCTATTTTTGGTGCAATTGCAACTCCGCGATGCGATCACGAGGGAGATGCAGGGTCCTGACAACAGATTGACACAGGACGAGGTCGAAAAGGACGAAAGAGAGTTGGCCTTAAATGATGGAGTACAAAAAAGTGAAATGGAGAAAATGAGCAACAAAGTGATGGAACTAGAGAAAGAATGTCATATGATGAGGAAAGAGATTGAGGAAGGCTGCATCCACATGGTGAAAAAGGAGAAGACAAGCATGTGGAGAGAAATGAAGAGGAAGTTTGGTTGCATAAACAAGATGAACAACTGCAATTGCCAAGTTAAAAAGAAAAAGGTTCATCCAAAACTATGGCCTTGACTAACAGACAACTGATCCATCCATAAACTCTTCTGTAATTATTTGATTACATGCTTCTGCATTATCATTCTAATGGCCCTATTTTAGTGAATAAATCTCCTAGTTTATGGGCATCAAGCCAAAATTTTCCCCAAGGTAACTGTTCTTTTGCCACCTTGCTTTTCCAGCATCATGTCATTTACCTTACAACATGCAGATTTGGAATTGTCGACAAAAAGAACAGAGTTTATTGAAGTTTTTTTGATAGAATAAGAATGATGCTTCATAGAGCACTTCACTGAGATACCAGTGATAATAACTAAGTGCATGTATCTTATTGGTTATTTCTTAAACAATCACCACATAGTTCAGTGAAAAAGGAGAAGTAGAATGATATAGGAAAAGGTACTTAGAATTGGAGTTGTTATTATGCATTTTGCCTCCTTTAGTATCTCCAAAATCAATAAATATTCAAGCAAGGGGTCAGAATTCTGGTGACAATGATGGAAGGATACCCAGTGGTCCATTTTCAGCAAAATTCCCTCAATCTTTTTCAAAGTTGAGATGTATCTTTCAGCACGCCAGTTTAGCCAATCAAGGTATGACCCCTCTCTCTCTCTCTCCTTCTGGGTTTCAAATCAAAATCTGAAAAGTTTAGGCCAACATCTTCGTTCTCCAAACATTGAGATATTGAGGAAGTAAGCTATTTGTCAACAGGTATGCACCTAACTTGAGACCATTTTTCCTTCTAATTATAGTTGAAATGGTTTAATCAAGAGTAAACCCATCTGATAAAGCATCAATCTCAGCCTCAGAAATGGAGGTTGAGATTTAGGCAATGTAGTTTGCCTGTATTTCTAGTTCTTTACTTTATTAATTTGTGCAACTTTTCTTTTTCCTTATTATATAGATATGGTACTTATGCTTTGTCTGATTTAGATGGCTTTTCTTTATGTTAGTATCTGATATCAGTACTTCTGCTGAGACATGTTTTGATTTGGAAGAATAGTATAGAGTATAAATTTTAAAATTTAAATATTGCAATAAAGTTTAACGAAGTGAAATTTGATAGTCCTGCATAGATTCTGACAACTCTGCATACCGCAACAAAGTGAAACGAGCATAATTGACAGTAGAAAATGCCTAATCATTGAGACAATTCTTAGGCTTCAGAAACACACTTCCTTGGGTTAAAAACGTGTAGAACTCAACTGGTTCAGACAATTCTGATCAGCTACCCTCAGCAATATCCCAAAAAGAACAGAAAAGAAAAGAGGAATTCTTTACTAAAGCTTTTACAGAATATGATCCATGAGTAACTTCTTTGAAGAGGCTTGTAAATTGTGAAATGTATGTTCAAATTTAGTTCATTTTGTTTGCTAATCTGGTATAAATCTGGGATTCTTCTGTGATTTCACCAATATATTACAAAAATAAGAGTGATTTCTTTTTTCAAATTTTGTACAGTTTGTGAATCTACTTTCAATCGGGAATGATGCAACTCTTCCCTTTCCAATTCCCATAATTTGTAAAACCCAGCTTCCCAGTTGAGATAGATCTATGCATTTCCAAGTTGGAAACTCTGGAATGGCAATCCTCTTGAACAAATGCTTTTGAAGATCCAATCCCCATTTGTAATTCATCTTCTTCTACCTCTTCCTCGCTATCTTGACTGGCTCTCAGTATATCAGCAACAGAAACCTGCCCTTGCCATGATAAAGAATTCAAGGAAACTGACCTTCTAAATGGCTGAACAGCATCATCTTGTCTTGTTTGATGAATCATGATGTCTCTCGGCTCTGAATCTTGATTATCTGATACAAAACTTTGCCTTTGATTCTTGGAAGAAACACCATCATTTTCAAGCCCCAAAACAGCAGTTTCTTGGCTGCTGACTGTTAAATCCGGCAAATCTTGAACCACCACAACAACTACTGTGTCATTGCTTCTGTGCTGATACTGAAAATTATATGAATTTAAATGTTCTGTTCTTTGAATTTCCTGAGTTGGGGGTGGGAAAAGATTGATGGGTGAGATGTTGGAGCGGCAGAGAGGGCAAGTTGAGTGAGATTTGAGCCATGTGTCAATACAAGGAAGATGAAAGGCATGGCTGCACTTTGGCAGAAGCCTTAAGCTCTCATTTTCTTCAAACTCACTCAAACAAACTGAGCAATCTGTGCCTTCAACTAACCCATCTCCTCTTTTGTACTTGCAGACTGTGATGGAGTTGATGAGAGCCTCATCCAGGCCTGCCGGAGGAGGAGGAGCTTGGAGCTGGTTTTCATGGCGGATTTGAGAAAGATTTTCTTCATCATCCATTTCCATGTTGGAGTTGGAGGTGGTAGCTCTGTTCCTGCAATACTTGGAGATGATGGTGTAGTAGCTTACCAAAATGAAGGCGCTGGCCAAGATTCCAATGATGGCTATGATAAGAGGGGAGAAATCAGTGCCAGAATCGCTATTGGCTCCATAGCCAAAAGGTGGAGGTGGTGGGAAGATGATGTAACACCACTGAGGGCAATATATGCTGCAAATCTCTAAAGAACAGTCCCTGTATGCATATGGCTGCCATTGATTTGAGTTTCCCACAGAACCCATTCTCCTCTGCCACTCGTAGATCTTGCAGGTACCCCTATTCTCTCTTTTTTCATATGTTTATGTGGTAGGAGAGAGAGAGAGAGAAAAGGAAGAGGAGTGAGAGAGAGAGAGTGTTTTGAAGGGTGTGGAGGGCAGAAGAAAAAGAGACCAAAATTGGGGGGACTTGGATGCAAAGGAAAGTAAAGTTGGAGGAGGAGGTTGGAAATTGTTATATCAGCTATCCTCTCTCTCTCTCTCTCTCTCTCTCTCTCTCTCTCTCTCTTCAATCCTTGTCCTTTCCTTTTACTTTTCTCTTTTTCAAGTCTTGTTCTTAAAAAACATGCCTTCTTCAACAAAGAAATATTGTCAATATTGGTTTGTCTAAATTCCTTGTGTGTGAGAGATTAGGTTTCACGCAAAGCTAAATGATATCAAATTTTCCTTTGACGAAGGGAAGAAGATGAGTGTAGGTGTGGGTTTCATAAAGCTCGGTGAACCTCCAAGTCGGTGGGTCGGGTTGTAAATGTTTCAACCCGAATAACTCGACACCCAACCTGTACAGTTTGAGTTGGATTATCAACTTATTTGAGTGTTGGCGTGAGTTTCATAAAGTTTGGTGAACCTCCAAATCGGTGGGCCGGATTGTAAATGTTTCAACCCGAACAACTCAACCCAATTCAACTCAAACCGTACCTGTAGGGTGTTGAGTCTGATCAAATTTTTTGAGTTAGATTTTTTTTATGGAAATAGACTGACTATCGGAGAAATTCGTGTTAATTCGTATGCACTGGTTGTACACGATTGCGCGAGTTATACACCGAGTACTCAATAAATTATAGATCACTGAAATCTGCGTTTTCGAGGAAGATAATCAACTTTTCAAATATCGGTGAACTCTGAGTTGGTGGGTTGGGTTGTAAATTTTTCGACTAGAATAGGGTTGTAAGTTTTTCAACCCGAACAACTCAACCCAATTCAAATAAGTTGATAATCCAACTCAAACCGTATAGGTTGAGTGTTGAGTCGATCAATTCCTTTTAGTCAGATTTTTTATAGAAATAGATTGACTACGAGAGATCTTCGTGTTATAGACCATTGAAATTTGCCTTTTCGAGAAGGACAATCAACTCCGTAAACACCGATCGAAACCTGAACTCTTGTATAGGTATGCAATTTGAGAAAGCACAACAATCAAAATAGCCGTAAGCTTAAGAAAGAAAAGTCGGTGAATTTAGGTAAGACAAACCCATTGGAACCATAAAAATTCTCTTCCTATCAATTCATGCTATATTTATACCCAATCTCTATTGATTAATATTTACTTTACATGAGATTATAAGCATAATTTAAAATATTTAAATATTAATAAGATATAATTAATTAATATTATTTTATATTTTCACAATTTTGTCTCAGGTGATTATAATATAATAAACCTTCCCCAATAACCCCATTTATTGAAACCTAATTTTATATTATTTTTTAAACTCCAATTATTATCAAATCATATTATGGATTTTTGTGACTCTGATTCTCTCTCTAAATCTCAATCACAAAATAATTTAATATTAAAATAAAGATTCAATTAAATAAAAAGATAATCTCACCATATATTATTATTTTATAATAATAATATTAAATTTTATTATTAATAGACATTTTTGTCACATTATAATAATTAAATATATCAGCTCGGAAAAAAAAAAGAAGAAAAAAACAGGCTTCCTACCGAAGCTCATATCAGATGGAAGCCATCACGTGCAATCACGTGAGTGTGTGACGTGGCTAGTTTTTATTGGTGTGGTAGTTGAACGAGAGGAGACTTCCAGAAATTTGCCTATGTGGAAGATAATTTAATTCCAAGAAAATATAAATTATATATTTTTTTATATAGGTTTTATAAAATTAATTTACAAAATATTGAACTTGAAATAATAATATTAATCAAATTATTAATTATTTTAATTATTTATAGTTTAAAAATTATCGAACTATATATTATAACCAATAATTAGATTGGTTCCTTCTATTTTATTCATATTTTAAGATTATTTAATATAAATATTTTGAACCAAAATTGATTATATATATATATATATATATATATATATATATATATATATATATTTATGACAATGATAGTTTACTTGTAATGAAAATGATATCTCTAAATATGATTATAATTTTGAATTTATCTAGGTTGAAAAAATCCATAATTATTTTTATGGTTTTATTAAAATTTCTTCAATTTTTTTTCGATCTCTTTCATTTGTTTTGTTTGATATGACGAATAATAATAATATTTGGGTGAGATCTCATGTCGGATGGAGAGGAAAACGAAATATTTTTTTTATAGGAGTTTGGAAATTTCTCCATAACAAATGCACTTTAAAACCGTGAAGACAATATGTAATGGATCAAAAAGAGCAATATTTGCTAGTAGTCAGCTTGAGTTGTTACAAACGGTATCAAAGTAGACTGGGTGAGTTGTGGAAACTTATTCCTAACAAACACATTTTAAAGCCGTGAGACTGAGGCGATACGTAAGCAGACAATATCTGCTAGCAACGAGTTTGGATGGCAGTTACAAATTTCGATCGAAAAATTATAATTACAACACTAAATGTGTTTTAAAGTATAAACAAATTTGAAAAAAAAAATCCATTTTAATTATTATAGTATATTCTTTAGTTACTACATTTTAATTAATTAAAATATAAAAATACATTCTAATAGTCGTTCATATTTCATTCCATTTCCAAATATTAGTAAACAACACCAATTAATTATGATTATCGTTCCAATTAACTCAAAGTAAATACCCTAAAAAAGAATTTACCCTTATTACAATTGATTTAATTTTTACTACCGTTAGAACCTTTTCATTATGGTTTAATAAATAAATCTTTTAAATATTACTGGTAAACTGATAATTTATCATTTGAATTGACTAATAAATATCGAGTTTGAAAACTCAGAAACCGAAAATAAAAGTAAGCAATACTCAAAGGCAAATTGTAACAACCATACATTTTTTTTTTAATCTCAATAAGTCAAAGTCCTATATATATAATGATGACACAAACAGAGGCATTGTCCTAGGCAGACGTACGATTGGCTGTGGACATATATTCCGAAACATAAAGATGATGGTTCTTTCGAACTCCATATACCTTGAAACACAAAGATGATAGCTCTAAGCACCATATATCCTAAAACACAAAGAAGATGGCTCTATCGAGAGGGCTTGTCTTGTGACGAAAGGTTTGACACAAACCTACGACATAAATTATTTCGAGACTTTTCCTTCCGTAATCAAACTCAAAAGAATTCCATACAAGTCATTCTGTCAGTTGCAGCTAACAGATCTTGATCACTACACCAACTCGATGTAAAAATGACCGTTCTTCATGGAAAATAGAGTGAACGGGGACCACCCAAAACCAAGGGGTACTAACTAAGAGTCTCAATCAAGAAATACAAAGTCAAAAAAGGGATCATTCCATGGGCCTATAATTTATCAATAATGTTTGTACAGTAAAAAAGACAGTTCTTTTCACTCCTTCCACTTACAATTACACCAAAATAAGGTTGAAGGCTTCGTCATGAATGTGAGCAAGAAACTAACAGGGAAGAGACTATATATGCATTTGTGTCTATAAAAGAGTAAGAGCAAAAAGAGCAGCAAGAGCAAACCTTTATGATTTATTTGATTTATTGGTAAAAACTATGATGGATCGACTCCCGAATTCAATTACATCTCGTTTGCGTAATGAATGAATGATGAGTATCGACCCAATACTTGAACGACGAATGAGTTCGGTCTATGATTTTCCTTTCCTTCTATCGTCCATTGCCTGCTTGAAGAATATATGAGATTCAGTCTAAAAGCTTGAAGAATATATGATGAGTATCGACACAAAAATTTGTTCTCTATATTTCCTACAGCTTGTTGTTCCCACAGACATTGTTTTTCTAAAGCCCCAGAAGTTATTTAATCATTCAAAATCTCGGGTTTAACGCCTTTTTACAAGTTGGTCGATTACAGTTCTTGAAAAAGTATTTGAAAACAAAAGCAGAAAACTCTTTAGACAAGAACTGTGTGAAAGAACACAAAGTCTCCCAACATCCACAAGAGGAGGCTTTAGGGAGGCTTATCACCCAAGCTCCATGATTTGAGCCTTTGGGCAGATTCCTTAATCAAAGAAAACTTTTGTGGTCTCCTAGAACTAATGTTAGAGCGTGTTTAGTCTCTTGCAAGTTAATCAAATTGGGTAACGGCACAGATTAGAAGGAAAAAAAAAAAAAAGAGGAGAGATGCATGCAGCATGCTACTCAAACTCGGCCTTGATTTACATAGAGAGTAAATATGTAATGGCTCAAGCCCACCGCTAGTAGATATTGTCCTCTTTGGGTTTCCCTTTCGGGCTTCCCCTCAAGGTTTTTTAAAATGCGTCCGCTAGGGAGAGATTTCCACACTCTTATAAAGAATACTTCGTTCTCCTCTCCAACCGATGTGGGATCTTAAGCATCGTTAATGGTGTCCACATATTGATCCTTATCTAGTAGATTTTGGTCGAGAGAATACCTTGCTTTGGAACATTCTCAAGGTCAACACAAGTGTATCCCGCATCCTACAAGAAAAATCAGCACTATAGTAGACTGTAACTATTTAAGAAACATGCAATTCTGAAACTCAAGACAAGTATATAGCTCAGTTCTTGTTGATTATAGATGATTTTAAAGAGATAAACAGGTCATGATATAAATAAGCCTAAGTTTTATGGTTAATCTTAGAACATTGGACCAACCAGGGATGCTTCACAGAATACAAATGAATCTCTAAGTGAATGGAAACATTACCTAACATCATACGCATTAAAGGGAAGAGATGATCCATCAGAACACGTCAAAACAAATTGTGTTGACATCCCAGGGGGAATTTTCAACTGCATCCACAAATATATAGTAAAGAAACAAAATAAAACTTTGGTATATATGAAAATATAATTGAAACTTGTTGGCGCCCTCATCGGTAACTAATGTTAATAAGGACATACCGATAACTCCCTTGAATATTTCTCAGCAATTACAACCGCATCTGTGTTTCCCATCTTAATTTGGTAACCAGACCTCCTCAAAGAAATAGACGCTGGTTCCCAATTCTCAGATAAAACCTCATAAAACCACCAAAATGTCAATAACTAGCTACAAATTTTCCAAAAAATGGAAAACAGCTAACGGAGGACAATAATTTCACAACGTATTTTAGTTCAGGGCTCAATCTGACAAAATGATAAATTTGAAGTTAAACTTGACTCACTTTAACTTGTATAGGACTAAGAAACAAGTACAACCCCAACGAGTGAATTTTTCTAGAAGATTTACTTATACGTACCAGCAATAGAACAGAAAATGTGGCTTGACTCTTTGAGAGATATGTGTCAATCTCCAGTTGCATGTCTGGATCTATAATGGAACTAATTAGAAAGCTCGAGGAGTATATAAAAAATAGCTGAAATATAACAATGTTAGTCAACTAATAAATCAAAATAAATTACACAAGATAACGTGATACTTGAACAACTTTTGTTACTGAAAGTCGAGGCTTCGAAGGAAGAAAACAACTATGTATCATGAAGTACATGATTTTTCTGCCTACCAAGATGTTTTTCCAACCTTTTCATCGCATTCTGGTGTTGGAGGTACAGATAAACACACTATTGTAAAAGAGGCAATCACATAGAAAAGATGTCATTAAGCAATTTAAAAACTAGGATTTTGCTATAGCACGCAAGTCAAGAGAAGCAATTAATTAGCTACTTTGAAAAGATACATAAAGAGTTGCAACTTAAGAGTGATGTTCTTAAAATTTTAATCAACTTACCACATTTTATTTTTTTCTGATCATTAGCAAAAAGCTTTACCAGCTCCCCCTGATAATTGGAAAAGAATTTAGAATACAAAACCGGAAGGCCTTCTAAATTTCATTTTCTAAACCCGATGGTACAATTCAAAGCGTTTTTGGTTGAAAACCTGATGGCCTTTGTCATCCATTGGTATGCACTCAACAGCAATTAGTTTATCAACATCATCAGCTGCAACAACATATTCTGGATTTGTGGCTCCTAAATCAAAAAACCATTCAAAGATTAGAAGTTATTATAACAATCTAGTAGCAACTAGTAACAATGCATGCTGACAAAAGTGAAAGTAATGCGAGTGTCACTGAAAAGGACAGAAAACTAGAGTGCTTATCTGGAATTATGTGATTCAACTGTGTTTAAGGTTTTTTGTCCAATAGGAACAAGATGCGTTTCCGTTTTCCATAAAGTAAAGCCATTTGCTGAAATAGTAGAATATGTAAATTTTATTTGCTCAAATTACACAGTACTTACAACCTTACTTCAACATGATCTGTTCTGTATAGGTTATAAAATTGCATCATGAAAAAATTTTACAAGGTAGATGAAGCAATTTTTTATCATTGTTTTTCTTTTCTTTTGTGGCGCCTTCTCCTCCTCATAATTTATTGTATATTTTTCAGTTTCAATAATAAAGTTTTCTTTGACCCCAAAGCAAAAAAAAAAAAGAAAGAAAGAAAAAAAAAGAAGAAAAAAGAATGAAGTGTAAGAATGTCATCTAAAGAATCCTACAAAGCTGAACTCATTTCCATTACCTTCAATATACTGCCTTGTGCCATCCTCAAGATGCCAAACCCACTGACACAGAAATTTGTATCATCTATATATGAACATTCCACATGTATCCCCAAATCTATATTGGTCATCATTTAAATGATATCTGAGCAGTCACCTGAAATATACAGAGAGAAGTCCCTCGCGTAGGATATCCACATGCAAGAAGTGTGCTCCCTGGTGTAGCCTCACCAATTATTTGAAAATTCTCGATGCTAGGTCCCTCTGAATTAAAACTTCATGTGAGTGCTCATGTCTTAGTAAAGTACTGGTTATGTGCAATTGTGCTTTGATTGTCTTCTAAAACAAATAAAAAAACTCACCAATCGTTACAGGGTGGTTATATCTCTCATCAGGTGTATAACGTTGGAGTTCCACAGCTTCATCATCAACCGGAGGGGTAAAATCACCAGGCACTTCCCTAAGATAGTATGTTTTTGTAGTTGAGAGAAATAGAGAAATCCCATAAGGAAATGTTGGAACCATCTTTTTTATACAGCGTTGCACTTTGCATCATACTTTTATGCTACAACTAAATTCAAGTTGAAATGTAATGAAGGTTTGGAACAACAGGCTTTCAGTTGAAACCCAACAACATTAAATTAAGATTAGTACCTGAATTTCAATTTATATTATGAAAAATAAACTCCAAAAACTTGAAAAAGATTTTTAAACGTTCTTAGGAGAATAACCTAAAAATAATTATTGAATGAAGTTATATGTGCATATATAATTTTATTCTTATAGAAAGAACATTTTTTAAATTATAAATAGTTTAGGTTGGTTCAATTCAGTCCATACTAATTTAAGGTGAATCCACAAATCAACCCCAGCCCATGGAATTATTGTTTATTTTGACCGATCCAAGTTGGATTTTTTGAACACCACTAGTCTTGTTCTAACTTAAGGCATCCATAACAGATTTAGAATGCTATACCTTCCAGTATAGAATAAAGGGTCTGGAGAAATGTCATTGACAGGTTGATGCACTTCAGGTCTCTGACTGAAGTCTGCTGATTTTGGAATATTAGTTTGTACCCTACTAGATATAAACACATCTTCAGTTGCTCTCAAATGCTGCATGCAAAAGGGATGAGAATTAAATGAGTAGCAAGCTTTGTAGAAGCAAAGGAAACAAACATAGTAGTTAAGGATGTTACATGCAGCACTACCTCTGCTTGGGGAGGAAGTTGGTATTTTGAAGTCCCCATATCTGTATTCTCTCTCTTTTGATATTGATATCCACTTTCAAATAACTTAAAATCAGCATTCTCTCTCTCTTTATATTGAAATCCACTCTCAAAATGATTTTCAACAAGAGATGTTCGTTCTCCAATTTTTTCCTGTGATGAAAAGAAGCACAATCTTTATTACAATAATTTATCAATTTCAACTGACAGTTATTATAAGAAAGATAATGGCAATGCTAAAAAAAATGGAAATTAAAACAGTTGATGGAATTGCATGTCTTGATTTCTAAAAAATTGGTCTAGTTAAGCATTTATATAGTTGGTTGCCATTTTTTCTGAGTTATCGTAGCGAAAATAGGACATTTGACAAAGTTGAATGTCTAGCTTTACAACAAAGGTCCAATAAAACGTTAATGTAATTGGATGATAGTTCACAATATGTCATTTTATTTCGTCAAGGACCCTCAAAAAAGGTAAGTTTCCACGAGAAAAAAAAAAAAAGTGGGCCAAGAAGAGTAATGAAATTTTGTCATGTCAAACATTTCCCTCCCAAGCCATTTTCTTATCATTAAACATTATATTGTTCCTCTGCCCATAAGACATAAAACTGCCATCATAACATTATAGAGAAAAGATTAACATTCTATGGAGAAGAAATAACTGAAGCAGTAATGAAAAGGAATGGCAAGTAGATGGAGTAGCAATTACATATTACAAAATATTTTACTATCTTGGTTGAGGAACTTATAAGTTCGCAGAAAAAACAACAAATTTTAATAATAGCCAGCTTACATGTGAAGTTCTGATCTTCTGCTGCAACTGATCATGAAGTAGCTGTTAAAGATTTGAGGAAAAATAAAAAAGCTAAGCAAAATGAAAATAAAGGAAGAAACTATTGCAAGAAATAAAAAGGAAAATATTTTCTTGAGAAGTAAATATAAAAAAAGTTGTAACATATTGCACAAACTAACCAATCAAATTGGTCAATGAGCAAACTCAGACACCAAAAGAAAGACTATTTTTTACTAGGGTGCATTCTTTTATTATAGGTCCAAAGACAGATTTGCCACTGAGTCGATACGGATTTCATGTATTCCGCTTCAAGGTTTTTACCAAATTTATTTCCAGGATTCATTTGGAATGAGGATAGCAAGCATATCAGCAAGAAAGTTGGATTTATTCGACATCGCAGATGTGTGAGTCAGTCTCAAACTTCAAACGTAGAGAATTTACCTTCACACTGTTGGATAGAACAGAGGCATTTATGACACGAGGCCAAATACCATATTTTGCCAAAAGCCCAAGCAATGATGACATGTAGTGATATCTCTCATCATCCACAGCCTGTTAAAGAAGAGATCGAAACCATTCAGCATTGTTAACGTAAGCAGATTTAACTTTCTACATCAACTTTTTTTTAGCTTCAGATCATTGTCTAAACAATTTTTTCATTTCTCCCCTAACTGATGAATACCAAATAGAAGCTTTTTCTTTTTTTTCTTTTCCTTTTCTTTTCAGGTAATCTCTATGAGTTTTTGGCTTGGGTTGATACTTTCATATCTTCCCTCGTTTTGGTCAATGAATTGTTTCTTGTCTAGGGTTTCATTTTATCATCATACGCCCATAAATATACAGGTTACCAGAGTTGAGTGACCGATTACAATAAGTACAAAGTCCCATAAAGGGTATCAAATGGAAGTTACTTGGGAAAAAAACTAAAACGTACCTTCAATTCATTAGTCAATTTTAAGTTCACTTCAAGATCCCCCTTTCTGTATCCCAACTCATTGTAGGCAGAAGTAAGGGCTTCGGTTTGCTTCTCATCAATTGCCTGTTACAAAATGAAAAAAAGATATGTTATCTGAATCAAAATGTAAAGAAACGACAGCATGAGGAGAAAACTGAAAACAGTAGGCCGTACAACTATATCCAAGAACAAAGACGAACCATTCTTATGTCTGAAAATTTCCTCTCCAGTGCACATTTCTCCTTCAACAGTTGCAATTCCTTTCACCACAGAGATTTTTTGTGTAAGGTATAGCGATATCACATGAACCCGGAGTCATCTAAGCAATTTATACCTTCAAACAAGCAACTGCAATTTGTTGACGAAGAAGCTGAATCTCCCCTTCCTGTGCTCTAACCCGTGACAACAGTTCCTATGTACAACTTTAAAAACTATAAGATGTTGTAGACAGCTTAAATTCAGAACCCGAGAAATTTGTACACAGAAGGCCATACCTCAGCTTCTTGGTCTGGATGAGTACTGTCATTTACAACTCCTTTCAGATCATTTGAACCAAGAGATCTTTCAAAGGTTTGCCTGCAAAAATAATTGTATTAGTTTCGTAATAACCACAAGTTATAAAATAAATAAATAAATAAACTCAGCACAGTCGCCAGAAAACGCGAGAATTCCGGAAAATTGTGAGATCTCACATCGATTGGGGAGGAGAACGGAACACCCTTTATAAGGGTGTGAAAACCTTTCCCTAGCAGACACGTTTTAAAAATCTTGAGGGGAATCCTGAAACAGAAAGCCCAAAGAGGACAATATCTGCTAACGGTGGGCTTAGGCTGTTACAAATGGCATCAGAGCTAGACGGGCGATATGTCAGCGAAGAGGCTTAGCCCCGAAGGGGAGTGGACACAGGTGGTGTGTCAGCAAGGACTCTAGGCCCTGAAGGGGATGGATTGGGGGGTCCCACATCGATTGAAGAAGGGAACAAGTGCTAGCGAGGACGTTGAGCCTCGAAGGGGGGTGGATTGTGAGATCCCACATCGGTTGGGGAAGAGAACAAAATACTCTTTATAAGGGTGTGGAAACCTCTCCCTAGCAGACGCGTTTTATAAACTTAGAGGGGAATCCTGAAACGGAAAGCCCAAACATGACAATATCTGCTAGCAGAGGGCTTGGACTATTACAAGTTTAATCCTTACTAGAGAATGATGATGATGGTATAGACTGGGAGCTGCTATTTAACCCATTAACCAAACTAATTTCTCTGATGACCCCTCCTTAAATAATCTGTAGAGAGTGGGTTAAGACAACTAAAAATAACAAGCTAAAACCTATCCAGAACTAAACCACAATATTATTCTCATTGATTTTTGTAGTGAGCAAAAAATCTGCAAACCTACTATGAAAATAATTCGAGTTATCACCTTTTCTTTAGATGGGATCTTGCAGCATGAACCTTGTTATCATTATGCCCTTGCAAAGAGCTATGGGTAGTCGACATCAGATCGGAAGTTCAAGTTCTTTACTTTGACAACTTCTGATTGCATCAGCACAAACATTATCCATCACTTCAGAATCTTGCACTCTACATCATTTGTCCATACACCGTAGACAGCAACTTTGCACGCTTTATTCACACAACTTTCCTTCATAAGATGTATGATTACCATGCATCAAATTATAGTAACTGATGCCACACCAAAATTATAGAGCATATGTGAAAGGGCGAAACCTATCTAGAGAAATGAATGAATTTAGAAACTTCTAAAATGTGAGGAAAAACCAAAATCCAGAACACGGGAAACGGCTGGTACCTATACCCCAGTCGAAGAAAGTTCGAACAACACTTCACTAATTACTCCTCACCATTTCTAATCTCTTCTCATGAAGAAATATCGTCCATATGAATCTAATGAAATACTTGTGGAATAAGTTCTAATAATAAATCTACAGAAAAATTCTGTGCATTTTGATGAATCGACAACCATATGATAAATGAGATTGACAAATGAATGAGATACTCATAAGGTTGAACATAATTAGCAAGAGGAATGAACAAGACAATTACAATTACAATTACAAGCAGGGATTGAAATGGCAAACACCTGCTAAATTTTAAAACAACTCCGAATAAAAACTCAAATGACAGATTCAAATTAGCAACCGGATAGCAAAAGATCAGAAAGCAAATCAAAGTTATACGTCCTTCTCTCCTAATCTCCTAACCCCGCTAGCTCATAAGTTATAACCAATCCAACCAGAAAAAACTATGGCGGCAAAAGCTGCAAATGGATAAACAAAGCTCATATCGGATGCATCTTCACATAACTAAAAACAAACAAACCATCTGTATTTTCATCAAGGTGCTGATTCGAATCCTAAAATTGGCTTCAAATCAAAATCCAAAACTAAAAAACAAAGGACGACAGAAAATCTTCCCCGTCACATCAAGAAACATCAACTCAAACAAAAACTTGAACAAATCTAACAAAAAAATGTCCATATTCGTAACATGGATTGATTGATGAGACATTAATTAACAGAAAAACGAAAAGCAAATGAAGTACGCAAATGATGTTAAACAATACCGAAAAGATGTCGCGCTGGAATTCTTTGGGAGATGCGAGCGAGAAATATTGACAAATCGAGCTGCTTAAAGAGCCAAAAACAGTATGAATGGCGAAAGAAGAGAGGTGTGGAAGTCAAATGAGTGATGGATTAGTTAAGGAGAATGAAGACGAAGCTGATGAATTGCACCACGTATGATCTGCAATTTTTTCGTTTTTTTTTTCCTTCATATGTTAAAAAAATGGAAAATTTAGTATTAAAAATTATAATTTAATTTCTATAATTTTAAAAAATTCTCAATTTAGATTCGATATTTTAAATTATAAATAGTAAAAATTTATAATTTTTAAAATTAATAAAAATATCTTTATAAACTTTTAAAATTTTAAATAATACATTAAAATATATATATATATAAAGTTTAATAAACGGTCAGTGGACAAGCTAACATTAAAAAATTTAGAGATAATCTATGAGAAGTAGACAAACAAAGTAAAATTTGTTAATTGCATTTTTAAAAATTAATAAAAATTATGTAATGACATTTTTATTTATTTTTATTAAGTTAAACTATATTAATTAATTTTTTAGTTAAAATAATATTTAAAAAATAAGAACGTATTTATACTTTTTAAAGTTTATAAATATTTTTATTATTAACTCTTCTTCCATTAAAGATGGTTGTTGTTGTTTAATTAATTTCAATAAAATTTAATTTCGATTATTTTTAAATTTTTTTTTCAATATATTTACTAAAATCAGAAAGAAAAAAACATATTCTAAAATATAATGAAAACCAAATTACATTTCTAAAATAATATTTTAAAAATTATAGTTTGGTGACAGATTCAAAGTCAAAGTCAAAGTCAAGTCTCATTAACTTATATATATATATTTTCTATTAAAGTTGAAAAAATTATTTTATTGTCCTTTATATTATTTATTTTGGTATTCCTTTTTTTCTTATGATTAAATTTATATTTTTTTTTTAAAAATGATTATGATAATAATCAATAAATTCTAAGTAATGTTGTTAGTTGCAAAGTTAGGTACATGTAACTGCTCCTAGCAGATATTGTATTTTTTTGACTTTTCAGGCTTCCCTTCAAAACTTTAAAACACGTATGCTAGAGAAAGGTTTTCACACGAATATAAAAAATGTTTATTCTCTTTCCCAACTAATGTGAGACATCACAGTACATTTATACATTTACCATGAAAAAAATTGAATTTTTTTTAAATATATATTATCAATTAATACAGAAGTTTAAATTATTTATCTTAATTAAATTAATAGATATATAATTTAATAATATTATATATATTAAAAAAAACTATCATATAATTTATATTATTATTATATATATATATTTTGAAGGTTAAAAGACGATAGTGCTCTTTAAAAAAGTTTATGGGTATTTTTAAATCCAACTGTTCGAGTATTTTTTTTTAATTTTTAATTTAAACAAATTGATAACAATTTATATTAAAAAAATAACTATAGAAATATTTTTTATTTTTTAAAAAAGTTATTATTGAAAAATTTAAAATATGAAATACAGTCTTTTTTATCATAAAAAAATTAAAGAATTTTTTGTCCAATCTTCCTTTTTCCCGGCAAATTCTATTCCAAATTCTTTAAATTAAAAAATAAAAACAAAATTTTAAAATAATAATAATAATAATAATGGTAATGGAGCAGGACGCCGGCGGCCCCATTCGCCATTTCCCATGTTGGGAGAATCAAAATGCAAAATGCTGAAGAAATCATCTCGTACTAATTTCTATCAATTTGTTAGCTCCCTCTTGAATTTGGGCTCTCTCCATTTTTTTCCTCTCAGGTTTGTTTCTGCCGCATGAATCGCTGAAGAAATCTTCTGATACTGATCTCTACAGCTTCGGGACGACGAAATCAAAGCAGTAAGGAGTGTAGTTCTTGAAATTGAAATTTTTTCGTAGCTGCATTAAGGGAAGTTTGATGAAGAGCGATTATATTTGAATTCAAGATAGTCGACAAATTATCGTTATACATATTCCATAATCTGTAGTTTATTCTTTAATCGATCTTATTTGAAGATCCTGTTCTGTTGCAGTTATTTGTAAATTTTATTTTTATTTTCCTTTTCCCTAAATTTGGAATTCGTTTGATTGGATTTGAAATCCGGCGATGTACTATCCGCAACCGCCGCCGATGCTGGTGAACTGCTCCAGTTGCCGGACTCCTCTCCAGCTCCCGCCGGGAGCTTCGTCGATTCGCTGCGCTATATGCAGGGCGGTGACGCAGGTCATGGACCCACGCTCCGTCCCTCCACCGTCGTCTTATCAAGCGCCTCCGCCGGCACCGTCGCCTTATAACCACGCGCCGCCGGGACCTCCTGCCCATCCGCATGGCCGTAAAAGGGCTGTGATCTGTGGGATCTCTTATAGGTACTCGAGACATGAGCTCAAGGGTTGCCTCAACGACGCT
Organism: Cucurbita moschata; assembly: GCF_002738365.1. Taxonomy (NCBI): domain Eukaryota; kingdom Viridiplantae; phylum Streptophyta; class Magnoliopsida; order Cucurbitales; family Cucurbitaceae; genus Cucurbita; species Cucurbita moschata. The sequence continues at coordinate 1,971,511 of NW_019268517.1, forward strand.
AAGTGTATGCGTTATCTTTTGATCAATAAATTCCGTTTTCCAGAAGATTCTATCCTCATGCTTACAGGTATTTTTGCCCAACTCTCTCTTAATCTCTGTAGTTCATCATGAGATATACAGTGTATTGCATGTTGATCTTCAACGTTTTAATTTTTATGGAATACTAGAACTGTCTTGTTCTTGGTACTTCTGATGGGTTCGTTCTGATAGGAAATGTTCGAATGGGAACTTTTGTTTGCATGTATTGGGAAGAATTAGGAGCCCCAAAGGGCGGCGCATTGGCTGGGGTTCCCTGTTTTAGGCTCGCAGTCTTTGAGTTACTCAAACCTAGAGGTCACGTTTTTAATCTTAGGTTGAGCTTAATAAAGAACAACTTTGATGTCCCCAAAGATGGGCTATGGGGTGGGTGTGGTCTTAATTGAAAGAAAGAATATTGGGAAGAATCAGAGATTTCATTTTCACTTGTGTGTTTGGACCTCTCTACGGTCATGTTGTTGAATGCTGAGGTATAATTTCTATCTTCTTAGCCTTGCACCGTTTATTGAGTAGACAAACAAAAAACACATTATAGTGAGCAGATTTATAAGTTGAAAATGTTGAGGATGGTTGGGAGAGAGTTCCACGTTGGTTAATTTAGGGAATGATCATTGGGAGGGAGTCCTTCAAGTGTCGAACAAAGGGTGTACTTTGTTCGAAGACTCTAGAGAAGGGGTTGAGGCTGTTCGAGGGCTCCATAAGCCTCGGGGGAGGCTCTATAGTGTAGTTTGTTCGAGGGGAGAATTGTTGAGAATTGTTGGGAGGGAGTCTCACATTAGCTAGTTTAGGGAATTATCGTGATTTTATAAATAAGGAATACATCTCCATTGGTATGAGCCCTTTTGGGGAAACCAAAAGCAAAACCATGAGAGTTTATGCTCAAAGTGGACAATATTATACTATTGTGGTGGTCGTGATTCCTAACTGAAAATGGTAATATTGTGCTTTTGGGAGGAAATATCGTGGGTCGACCCTCAAAACTTAGCAGCATCATACGTGTTAAATTCCATGTTTATTGAGAGTATGTCAATTGTTAGTCTGAATGGTTGCATAAGAGGGGAACTTTGTAACTACTGGTATGTGACAAGAACTGCCTGTGTGCACCTTGGAGAGTGCTATTGTCCATTTATGATATGCCCCTGATACTGTTATGATGCTTATTTGTAAATGGGGTAGGAGACTAACTGCCAAGTAGTTTGAAGAATTTTGGGGCCTCTGTAACTGATCTCGCATGAGAGAGCGACATCGGAAGTATTCGGTTGGAGAGGGAAACGAAACATTTCTTATAAAGGTGTGAAAACCTCTTTTTAGCATATACTTTTTAAAACCATGAGGCCGACGACAATACGTAACGAGCTAAAATAAACAATATCTGTTAGTGGTGAGTTTGGGCTGATACATTTCATGTCCTAGATATTTACAACATGACGTATCACCATGTCGGTGTCATGTTGTATTCTTGTCTCGTATCTGTGTATCCGTGCTTGTTAGGGACAAATCAGATTTATCCAGTTTTCTATTCATATTGGAAGATTCTCTTTCATGCCATTCCAATGTTTATGATCTTTGTATGATAGCATATCTCTAGTTTACTTACGTTCATTCTGGAAAATTATATGCAGAAGAAGAAACTGACCCCTACAGAATTCCCTACAAAAACAACATTAGAATGGCATTGTATTGGCTAGTTCAAGGTTGTCAACCAGGTGACTCCTTGGTTTTCCATTATTCTGGTCACGGATCTCGCCAAAGGAACTATAATGGCGATGAAGTTGATGGATATGATGAAACACTTTGCCCTTTGGACTTTGAAACTCAGGGAATGATCATTGATGATGAAATTAATACGGCAATTGTTAGACCTCTTCCTCAAGGTGTAAAGCTTCATGCATTCATAGATGCTTGCCATAGTGGAACCGTACTAGATTTGTCATTTCTATGCAGAATGAGCAGGTTGGTATTGCATAATTATGTTTATGCTTTTTAGCTGAAAGTAATATGAGACGTCGATGTTGCTCTCATGGAAGTTTCGAGCATATCGATAGTCATAACTATTCAAAAGGTCTAGATATGATAGAAAATAGTAGCAAATGTTGTTATCATTTCTATGCAGAATGAGCAGGTTGGCATTGCATAAATATGCTTATGCTTTTTAGCTGAAAGTAATATGAGACGTCGATGTTGCTCTCACCGAAGGTTTGAGCATATCGATAGTCATAACCGTTCAAAAGGTCTAGATATGATAGAAAATAGTAGCAAATGTTATCATTTCTATGCAGAATGAGCAGGTTGGTATTGCATATGTATGTTAACGCTTTTTAGTTGAAAGTGATATGAGACGTCGATGTTGCTCTCACCGAAGGTTTGAGCATATCGATAATCATAACTATCCAAAAGATCTAGATATGATGGAAAATAGTAGCAAATGTTGTTATCATTTCTATGCAGAAAGAGCAGGTTAGTATTGCATAAATATGTTAACGCTTTTTAGTTGAAAGTAATATGAGACGTCGATGTTGCTCTCACCCAAGGTTCGAGCATATCGATAGTCAAATAGCAGCAAATGTTGTTACTCCTGGATTCAGCTTTTCATTTATTGTTTTTCCCCTTTGTTCATAGGAGTGGACAATACAAATGGGAGGACCATCGCCCGCGATCTGGAGTATGGAAAGGAACGAGTGGTGGAGAAGTTGTATCTTTCAGTGGCTGTGATGATAACCAGACCTCTGCTGATACATCTGTAAGTCACACTACATTTCATAATCCACAATTCTTTTGATCCCAATCGCGTTGCTTTAATGTCAAGCTAATTACTTGAACTGGCACAGGCTCTGTCAAAGATAACATCAACAGGTGCCATGACTTTCTGCTTCATCCAAGCGATCGAGCTCGGACATGGAGCTACATATGGGAGCATACTGAACTCGATGCGAAATGCTATAAAAAATGCAGGAGTCGGTGGCGACATTGGTGGCGGTATTGTGACGTCGCTGGTCACCATGCTTTTGACTGGTGGGAGTGCCATAGGTGGGCTCGGACAGGTACTTCAGTTTTCATGGTAGATCATCTGGTTCTGTAAGAGTTCCATGTTTGAGGTTGCATGAATGCATACAATCTAACCAAACACCATAATAGTATGTTGTTATTAAGCAGTTTAGTTCAAATCTCATTTGAGTTGAATTGCTTCTAATCGTTGGGTATTTGCAGGAGCCACAATTAACTGCGTGTCAACCGTTCGATGTTTATACGAAACCTTTCTCTCTGTGATTTCCTTTCAACCGTTCGATGTCTATACGAAACCTTTCTCTCTGTAATTTCCTTTTCCTTGATTGACTTACAAGAGGATGGTTGAAGGTTACATTTGGAGGGCTATGTCGGCCTATTTTCTCTATTTAATATATGGTCGTAAATAAGGCAATTCAATCGATCACTCGAGAAGCCCTCGATGAACTGCCTATAGTTTGATATATACTCTCATAAAAAAAAAAAAACAGATTTGAAAGTAGGGCTATTATGAGGAAGAATCGTAATTCTTGAAACCTTGCGTGGCATCTCCCAATCTACCATGGATTGCTCAAGAATGCGTGATTTGATAATAAGTTGTCGATCAAACAATCTTTATAAAAAATTTACTTTTATTAAGTACTTATTAGACGTCAAATTAAAAAAAAATTGAACTTATTTAACATTTAAAAATTCAAAAAACTTATCAACATAAAATTTAAAAGTACATAATAAATATAAACACGAAAATTTAGAAACTAAATTTGTGTAAGAGACTAATACATGAAGAACACAAAACTGTTGCTACTATTGTAAAAAAAAAAATGTGAAAAATGAGAATGGATGACAAAATTCCCATGAGCTTACTATAGCCAAGTAACTAACTATAACCTAAAATCACAACATTTTGAAAGAAGAAAAAGAAAGAAAGAAGCTAAAATCACAAATTAATGAATTCCTTCTTATCTTGATTTCACGAAGTCCTCTGTGCAAACTAAATAAATTTCTCTAATTTTGTTGGTTTGATTGGGTATGAAGGCCGAAAACTTTCCAATTGTAGATTAGAACTTTGAAGAATTTCATTCAAAAAAATCTGACCTTTCTCCAATTGAACTGCATCCAGCACGTTTCCAAGAACATCAGCTGCAAGCCCAACTTCCAAAAGACTTCCAGCCTCCTCTCCACCTTCCTGTATAAACTTCCCAATTTCTTTCAATGGAATCAAGTCTTCCCAGATCATGTTTGCCAGTAATCGTCCCATAAATTCTGGAGCTTTTGGGGCGTCGTTGACCGCATCCTCTAGAGTGGCAAGAACAAGTTGGATTCTGGTAAAATGATGCACGAGAATAAATAATCGTGTTCGAGAAAGTTGCGAGGAAGAAAAGCACGTTAAAAAATGTTTTTGGTCCCTAAACTTTAATATGTAGCAATTTGGTCTCTGTCGAACAAAATATTGTTAAGGTTTAATGAGATTTCTTATACATCCAGATCGATAAATTGATTAGAGACTACATATGCTTACAAACTATAAAGAATATGTAACAAAATTTGATGATTTCGATGATTTTCTATGGTAGAAATATAATTATTTCTTTTAAGGAATGAATGTACCATCCATAAGAGTATAAAGATTCAGAATATTTACCCTTCGACAAGTTGGCGTTGAGTCAATGTACCATCCTGTGATTTGGTGAGGCTAACAAGAAGCTTAGCTAAAAGGTCCCTTTCTTTGTTTTCTCTCTCAAATGAGTCTGTGACCCAAAGAGAAATCATGGATGAGTGAAATCCAGGCGAATTCAAGTCCTTGATGCACAGAGTAACTTCTTTCTCATCCCGAGCACTGAAAGCAAAATTGATTTACTTTTTACTCAGAACAACCAGAAAATTAAACAACAATAAACAGTATAACATATGTTTGGATGGATATTCGTGATTCAAGAAACTTTCCATGCAAATTGGATCAAGAACTTGAAACAATATGAGATAGTACCTGTAATATTCCCTAATCGCTGCTATGGACTTGTATCGTAGACGTTCTTTGGACATAACTTCAGAATGACCGTTTGGTGTCGAAGCTGGCTGTTCACATTTGATTGACTGAGAGCTTCCGAGGCTGCTATCAATGTTTGCCAATTGCTTATATCCATTGGCAATACCAGGTTCCTGTGACAAATTTCTTGAAGGGGTGTCTCCTTTGGAGATGGAACTTAAAGCAGCTGTCATTCTGTGTGTGTTATTATCAGTCGGTAATGGAGTGGATGAAACGGATCGTGGCCCTTTAATGGACATTCCTCTAGCTAAATGACCCTGGGGACCCAAAGTCATAGCATCATCACTAATAAGTCTTCGGGGCAATGGACTTGGGAATGCCTTGGCCTCAAAACGAGTGTCTTGAATGCTTGAACCACAAACCGGGGGTGTCGAACCATGAAAACCACCAGCCTGAGCATTAGGAGAAGGCAATAGTGCAGACGCTCTAGAGCCAAAATCCATGGATGTTCCTCTCAATGATGCATTGATTCTAGGACCACGGCCTAATCTACTCGTTTGAGCTTGACGTTCTTGAACGGCATCTCGGTGCACTTCATTAATTTTTTTAGGCCCTTCAACTTTTCTCCTAAGTTGCCATTTATTCTTTCTCAAATCAATTGTATCCTTCAACAAGAATCTAACCCTGGATGACAGCTTCATGTTGTTAGATAATTTAGTGATCATCTCAAAATATGCATCCATGTGCTCCTTAGCTTTGGGGTGATCTATCATATCTCCTATGGTGCTCATCAATTTGCACAGTGCTTCAATATCTTCCTCATCAGGATTTTGATATTGACCCAACAATTGCCTGATGCATACATGCATGATTTTCTCTGTTATCATCTTCTTTTTGTAAAGCTCTCCAATTAATCTGATGTTGCCTAGCATTCTTCTGCGGGCCTTTATTCTCTTCTCCTCTTGTTCCTCCGCAGGCTGTTTCATCTCACTGACTTTGTTGACTTCATCATTTTCTTCCTGCTCTCTCTCAAATTCCTCCTGGCACTTGTTTAAAAGCAACCTCTTAAAGGTAATCTTCTGATTATCATCGCTGAAATCGGGTAACTCATCAGCGAGATGAAGACAAAAATCGGCGTACATTTCACAGAAAGTAGGCTCCATCAAAGCTTTGTCAAAGATCTGATTGATGACGCCAATTAGTGTCTTAGAACTATCAATATTAACAGCTTTCACTTGTTCAAATAGTTTTTCAAAATTTTGTGGAGTTAGCTTGTTTAGTATAGCCTTCAGCTGCCTTTGTTTGGTCTCTTCCTCGTCAGCCACTTTACCCACTTCATACTTCTTCTCGGCTCTGTGCATCATCTGTAATGGTGTTGGAGGAGAAACTAAACCTTTCAGATGAAAATTAGTATCTCTTTGCCACCTATCAGCATTGGAATCATTTCTCTGAATCTTTCCCTGAGAGCCAATGTGTGCCCTCGGATTCTTTAAAGCGCCATTGATAGTCCATTGCGTAGGTCGACCGCTATCCAGGTGTGAATCCCGCCCTGAAGCAAATAGTCTGTCATCAACAATAGCATGATGGTCTAGTCGAGCCCCTCCACTTGGCTTATCCATTATTTCAAGATTAGCAAATGTCTTACTGTTAACAGAGCGAGAACCGTGGTTAATACTCATTAAAGCCTTCGTGTTGGGAGTGGTTTCGAATCCATCAGGAAGGTCAGCGAACTGCTCTGCAAATTTTAAGAGGAAATCTCTGGAGTACTTTTTGGCCATATCTCCACCCCCACCCTCGTGGTGCAGTGCTACTTTTCCTTTTGCCTTGTCTTTAGAGCCCTCATCTTTCAATTTAACAGTAGAAACATCAACTGCATCTTCCCAATCATCTAGCTCGAGTTTACCCTCAACGTTCTTCTTGGTCAAGACAGCCTCATCCTTAATGGAACCAGCAGACTCCTGTTTCATATTTAAGCTCCCATTGGAACTTTCTGCAGACATGACAATCTCTTTCTTCTCTTCAGCATCTGCCTTACGAAGAATTTCCTTTCTCTTCTTCTTCCCTCTTTTAGACCTGTTCTTCGTCTTATTTGTATCCGTAACAGGTTTATCCTCAACAACCGGTATAAAGTTAGGATCACACTGAAAACCTGTGTGCTCTAATCTATCTCCTTCATGCTTCATCTCTGGGAGTTCAGACGTTTGAACAGGAGCAGACTGCAGATCAGCTCGGCGCATTTCAGTATTTTTGTCACCATCGCTTTGACAAGATGATGCACTAATAAGTGAAGTCTTATTTCCATGAGTTATGGAGTTAGAAAGAACGTTATTGTCCTTTGAACTGTCAACTTCTGCATGAGAACTAACAGGTTCATCCCATTTCTCCAGTGTTTTTGAGTCTGAATCGCAATTACTAACTTCTGCATAAGAACTTGCACGTTCAACACTAAAATCTGCACGGGAAACTTCATTTGAAGTAGACGAGCCTCCTCTCTCGGCAGCATTTGATTCTGAAGTTCGTATGGGCTTTCCAATATTAGGACTTTTTGCTATTGGTTGCACAGACCCTGGAGGTACAGATTTAAACAAATGGTGTTGTGCCTGCAGATAAAAACAACTGATAAGAATCAAACGAATCCAGTCGGCAAGAAAGACAAACAAGAACCGTGAGTATAGATTAATAGAATCCATAGATCACATGAACAACTGAGCATGAGAAAAAAATGCTAAAATCTAGAGCTTAGGCCAAGCATACTGAAAAACCATCCAAATGATGTAGAGATGACAATGGTGCATGGCAACAGTTGAAAAGAGTTTCTATACTGATGAAAAATTTATGGAAGCCAGAACCAAAATCACAAAAGAATATAGTCAACGAGTGCCAGAGCTACTGGGGTTACCAGTAACACACATATATAAACCAAGACAGTAGCATTCAACGCATTCTAACCTGGTTCGGTATCAGTTCTTCCGGATTTGAAGGAGCTGAGCTAGTCCTAGGAATCTGAAATACCAGAGCCCCAATCCTCATATCAGATATAATCATATAACTTATCGACTACCAGGAATTACATTTACAGATATAGTAATGATATCATCAGCATTACTAAATAATCATGGAAAGGATGGCATGCATACCTGAAAACCAGGACTTAAGGATCCAAATTGAAGTGAAAATGTTTTATGCTCTTCTCCCCAGTCTAGAACACGAAAGAAAACTGCGGTTAGCATCATCGAACCAACTAAAATAAATGTCATCGAGCACCACGACATGCCAAAACACTTATCCGTCGTAAATTTAAACATAATTATCTTACCTTTAACAGGGGTTGAGGAAGCATTGGTGTAGGAAGTTTTTGAGGTGGGTTTAGAAGTTGCATTATTTTGAACAATCCCGCTCTTGGATTCTGAAAATGCATTAGAAGCTTTTGAGGTCGTTTGAGAAGTTGCATTTTTTCTAACAATCGCGCTCTGGGATTCAGTCAATTTTGCTGGATTGGACGCTGAACCTGCAAGCAATGCATTAAACTCATATATTGCAAAATCATTACACAAAAATGAACAAGAAATGTTAAAAAAAGCCTTAACAAAAATAAAATCAGAAGGAAACAGAAACAATATTGGAAATACAGCGTTCACATTGTAATATAAATCAAATGCTGATGACATGATATTACTCTCAGAGAACACAACTCTCCACAATGGTATGATATTATCCACTTTGAGCCTAAGCTCTCGTGGCTTTGCTTTGGGCTTCTCCAGAAGGCTTCATCCCAATGGTGAGAGTATTCCTTGATTATAAACCCATGATCATTTCCTAGATTAACCGGGTTGGACTTTCATCATCCAACAATTACTACATAAAAAGCGATTGAACAGCTTCCTTATGAACGATAAACGGATTTTTTTTACTAAAGATCTCGTACCATTCTGTTGCGGATGAACATGAGAACCGTTTTGTCCTCCGCGAGGGGCAGTAGAAACGGTAGAATTTATAGACGATACTCCAGCCCTAGATTTCCGTGCATGTTGTGCGTCGTTAGACTGCTTAAAACTAAAACAAATCGGGACGGGGAAAAAGAAGAAACAAATGAATTAATACTAAGAACAATGTAGAAAATCAAACAATTCCTCGAAACCTACCGGTAGCGATCAAACCACAGAATTCATATAATATTTCTTAATAAAATTTAAAAAAGAAAGCAAAAACACAAAGCCGTTCATAATCATAACAACATCGCAACGTAATTACCTATGGTTAGAGACGATCGGCGGCGCACACTTGCCGGAATCACCCGACTTAGAATGAAGTCCGCTAGAGTTTCTCTGCTGATTCAAGCTCGATGATCGCACAGATTTCTTAAATTGAGACTCCTCATTCATATCACGCCTTGATTGATTGAAAGACATCTATACCAATCCCTTACTTCCCAATGTATATATATAATTTCAAGAATTCTCTACAGAAATCACCTCCGGCTTTTCTTTCCCCTACAATCAATCACACACAACCAAAACCATCAGGAACTTCATACAAAGTTCCAAACAACCGCCATGCATCAAAGAAAATGCAACAACCAAGGAATGAGAAATGCATACAACGCGAACGAAGAACTTACGCACGGAAAAGAGACGGCGAAGAATCTTCCAGAATCCGAAGTGACAGTGAATGTGAAGAGCAGAGAATTTTTCCGAGAGAATTTAGGTGACAGAGAAGCGCCAGTCTGTTGGGCAACAATGGAGGATTCTAGAGAGAGAAGGACAGGTAGAGTGAGAAAGACGGCTACAAAATTAAGGAGGGAAAAGGGGCGTTAAAGGCAAAACAGGGTCAGATTTTTCCAGGTAATTCAAAGCGGATTTTCAATTAAATAATATATTATTAATATTTAAGCTAATAATTATCTTTTTTTTAAAGATATTTTAATCTATATAATTTCAAATTTATCTATAAATTAATTAAGACAGTATATTTATAACCTAAATTGTTAAATTTTTATTAGGATTAAATTGTTATAATTTTAAAGTGAAATTACAATCAAGTCCTTACATATCAAAACTAGGCAAACAAATAATAAAAATACCATAAAAATAATAAAAAAATATGTGAAGTTCGTGAAATATAGATGTCCACGTGGCGGGACGGAGACGGGAAACCTTCCCCATCTCCATCCCCGCTCCTTTTTCATTCCCCGTGAAATTCCACATTTATTTTTACAAGGATTAGGGCGTGAATGGGGATCAGGTTTCCAACAAAAAAAATGTTTTAATTTTTTTAAAAATGGTTCGAAAATTTTCAAGGATATAGTTTCTATTTTACAATATAAAAAAATTTAATATGATTATGTTAACGAACTAAAAAAAATTAAAATTTTAATATTACATCATAGTCTTCTACGTAAATATTACCATCGTATTTATCATGAAATCCAAAATTCATGGTTTTAACCCCATTTTTACCGGCTTATTTATTAGCCAAAATAAAGTATAATGGATTAAAATAAAATGATAGTCCATTCGTAAAAAGTCACGACACCTCATACAAATAAAATATATAAATTCTGATTTTATTATAATTTATAATGTACATTTATATGTAAAAAAAATAGTAATTAGATCGAGAATACAATTTTCGTCTCTAGCTCAATTTATCTCACCGTAAAAAATCTCTTTTCCCGTCTCTCAATTCTTAGTTTAAACAAAGATTATTCTGAGGAGTTTTTATGGTTAAGGTAAATATTAGTATAAAGAAAAAAATCTATAAGTTTTACCCCGTTGGTAGATTTTCAATGGGACTGGTAAAATTTTGACGGTAAGAATTGAGTAAATAATTAATTATGAAATTAAAAAACAAAGGAGGAGAAGAAAGGAACCTGTTGTCGTCACAAGAGGAAAATACTTTTGGTTTCTTGAAATTTTATAAGCTCACATATTTCCTAAAAAAGAAATAAATTATTTCCGATAAAATAGAGGAAACTAAAAATAATAATAATAATAATTTATGAGAGATATTTTGAGTAATCAATATTGGAATTAAATTAATAAAAATATCATTTAATTTTATATTTTATCTTAAAAAAATAAATTTACATTTTTTTAAATTATAATAATACTCTTCAATTTTCAAATAATTTAAAAAATATATACTAAACTCCTTAAAAAAAAATTAAAAAATTAACATTAACATTTATAAAAAAAATAAGTTTAAATTTTTTTAAATTATAATAATACTCTTCAATTTTCAAATAATTTAAAAAATATATACTAAACTCCTTTTAAAAAAATTAAAAAATTAACATTAACATTTATAAAAAAAAATAATAATAATAATAAATTAATTTTTAATTTTTTTTATTTTCAAATTTCATAATATTTTTTAAAATATAGTAGTATTTTTTATATTTTTTTTAAATTGAAAGGGTATTAGTGGAAATGGTAAATTTTAAGGGTATTTTTTAAAAATATTAAATGTTAATTATAAATATAATTTTTTTACATTTTCTTTAGTTTAAGAGTATTTTTTAAGACAAAATACAAAATTTATAAATATTTTTACTAATTTAACCGTACACAATAAAATATATTAATTATGATTTATGATTAGAGCTGTCCATTTAACTCCGTTAATTAAATGGGATTGGCGATGAAGATTATATTATTCATTTTTGTTCACCTCACTTTTTATTTATATTTTTTTTTTCAGAGAATTTCGACCTAAATCCGACAAAAATAAATAGACAATTTCGCAAAGATGTGGACTGAAATAGAAGGTGGGGACGTAGACGAGAAATGTTCCCCTTCTCCATCCCCATCTCATGGGATCTTTATTTGTAACAATATTAATATACGAGTAATTGTAATATAAAAATTAAGCATACTTAATCTAAATCAATCTCACGATAACTGAGCTCTCTAAAATTTTTATATAAAGCATATGAGCGAGAACAAAATATATTAAAAAAAGCCCGTGTTTGTTTGTCAGTATAATTTTTAGTTCTCTGAAACCTTACAATTCAGATTTCATATTCTGGACTGAATCCCGAGCATAGAGCAGTACTATTTTAATTTAAAATATTTTGATAATTTTGAAAAATATTACACTTTCACCTGCCAAGTAAGACTTTGACTCAACCCAAATTTAGAAAAATTTGGTAGAGAAATGATTTAAATCTAGAAGAGTTTGGTAGAAAAAATTGAGAGAGAATTTTATTTTTTAATTTTTAATTTTTTAAATATACTAATTATTATTATTGTTATTATAAAATTATTTTAATTGTAATTTAGTAATTATAAAAAATATTTTCCTAAAATGTGGGGATTGCAGCATTTTTGTTCAAAAACTATTTTAATTGTAATTTTTTAGTGAGAAAATTAGATTTTATTTTTAAAATTGATCAAATATTACATAAAAATTTATATTCTTTTTACATTAATTATTCGAAAAAAATATGAAAAATAATTACCCAAACATTACATTTATTGTAATATTTTCCTTTTTTTATATTTTTAAATTGAAAACATATTTTTGAAGCAAGAAAGTCAACAAAGACTTGGTCAAAGTCAACTCAATGTTTTTGTTTTTGTTTTTATTTGTCCTTTGCTACGCTCACAACCGTCAGCGTCAGAAAAATTCGTAGCTTTGGTATTGATTTTGAAATCTGCCTCAAATTTCTGAATAAATTATTTAAATTATAAAGGGTAATATTGGGATTTCATCTCGCATAGTTTGAAATTAATATATTATAAGTATACATAGGTTAAATTAGATAATAATAAAAAATAAAAAAATAAAAAACTTTAAATTTTGCTCGTTGTTTTAAAACAATATCTGTATTATTACAACAATCGGGTAAAAGATGGATACACAAATGAACCGAAACTGCATGAGTTTCATGTAAAACCTAGTTTTGCTTCATTTTGTTAGACGTGATGTCTAACGTCAACCACATTAGTCATGTGTTATGAGAAAAAATCGAAAATTTTAACATTATAGAAATGATTTCGCCTACTAAATAAGACTTGACTCGAGAAGTTTGAAAGGATTTAGTAAAGAAATTACGAAAATTTTGAAAAATGGTAGAAAAAATGAGTGAGAAAATTAAAATTAAAATTTCGTCTAAAGAATTTATTTAAATAATTATTAACTATTTTAAATGTAAGGTAGTCTTCATATTTATAAGATTCTCAATAATAAATATTAAAAAATATATTATATTAACATTTTTAAATTAATTTGAGTATAATTCAATGAGTTAAAACATATATTATAATTTTTTACGACAATTACTAGAAAGGGAAAGGAAGTCAACCAAAAAAAAGTCAAAGTCAACTTTTATTATTTTCTTAAATATCACGGTCAGAAAACCTGGCATCTTAGCTGTTGATTTTGAAATGTAGCTCAAGTTTCTAAAAGTTACCATAATTAACATTTTTTTATGGTGCAAATTGGAAATATTATGAAGGGTAATATTGGAATTTCCCTTTGTATAGTTTGAAATTAATATTTTTTTATATGATTATTGAAATTAATATTTTAAAATAATTTTTTAATTTAATATTTAAATAACTAACCTTCTCATCTCTTGACTTTGCAGCAAATTTTGATGGAACCATTTGTCATAAATTTTGTTTAAAAATAAAAAGAAAAAGTCTATCTATGATGTTTGATGTATACAAATAAATAATTATTGTAATTATTATTATTGTTATTATTTTGAGAGAAAAAAATCCAATAAATTTCAAAATATTTATTTCTTCAAGAAAATTAGATTTTACCAAATTATAAAACAGGCTTACAAATACCACTTTAAGGAAAAATAACATTAAATAAGCTTTTTAAATTTATTTAGTAATTAATTTGTGAAATTGCCATTTTTTTATTATTGAAATTAATTAGTTCATGAAGATTTTTACATGATTTTTATAAAATAAGTGAAAATTAAACCAAATTTAGAATTTCCGAGCCATAAAGACAAAATTCTAACTTTAAAAACTATAGGGACTAAATTGTAACTTTCTCGAACTATATGGGCTAAATTTGCAAATTTAACAAAAAAAAAATAATAATAATTTTGTCTATCCTTTGGGTTCCCCTTTGACCATGCTTCTATCTTCAACTATTTGACATCCAAAAAGCAAAACAGAGCAGTAAAATTCATTGATTCATTCATTCAGTTCACCCACCAAACATCACGAGATCATAAAGAGGCAACGACCAAGAACAACTGTACGTACCCATAGGCTCAAATGGATTCTGAAACTTCAAGCCAGACTCAACAAATTAGCCCTTTCCCTTGATCCCATCTGGGTCTCATCGATCTCCTGCAGAACAAGAAGAAACAAGAAGCACAAGTCAGAAAAAGAATGCTCCTCAAATTTCTTTCCAGCTTCGAACTTCTGTTTAACAAATCTTTGTTTGGACTGTTTCAAGGAACGAGGAAAGAGTAACGCGCAGGTCCCAAGATCGAAACCTGGCTCTGATGCCATTTGTAACAGTGGTAGAAGGTTTCTAAAATGCGTCTGCTAGGGAGAGGTTTTTACAATCTTACAAAAGTTGATTTGTTCCCTCTCTAACCGATGTGAGATCTCACCGAAGGAGAGTCTTAAGAGCCGCCTTTTTTGTCTGTTTTTTGTGTACAAGTATTACCAAACAAGTCTTTTCTCCACCATTGTCTTCTTTTGTCTCCTTGTTTCCCCCATTCTCCCTTCTTCTTCTTCTCCTGCAGCTGTTGTTTCTTTCTGTTCTGTACTCGGAGTTTTTCAATCTGGCATCGAGAACGTTCCTATCATAGTTCTTGTGGTTTTTCCTCTGTTTTTGCTTTTGTATCAATCTCTATAAGATGTGTTTTCAGCTGTTCTTTTGAGACCAGAAACAACTGAAAGCTTTTGCATTAAATTTCTTCTGGGGATAAATTGCAGAGGTTCAAAACAACGTGGGAATTGCCAAATTTCCAGATCTAATAGAAAATGAAGTGCTTTTTCTACTTCAAAAACAAGTCCAGGAGTAGGAGGCATCAAAGATCCGCACCTGAATTGAAAGGGGAGCTAGAATCTAACTTTTCGGGATGCAGTCAGACGGCTGCTTCTTCGTGCTCTCTAACATCGACTCGGAGTGTACCTGAATTGTATGAAGAGAAAGCACATAATTTGAGAGTTTTCTCATTTGCAGAGATGAGAGAGGCAACACATGACTTCAACAGGCTTCTTAAGATTGGACAAGGGGGATTTGGGAGTGTCTTTAAAGGCTCAATTAAGCCCATTGATGGGAAGGGAGATCCCCTTGTTGTTGCTATCAAGCAACTGAGTAAGGATGGCTTACAGGTATGTTTTTCTTTGAATTTATTGGCCGAATTTCTTCATTGTTGGAGATTCTGATTGGGTGATCTGGTTATATTCATTCCATATAATATATATGCATCAAGAACAGAGAATCATTACTACTATTCGTTAAGCTTTAATCCTATGGAAAATAAGGCAAGTTTTCATGAGGAAGTGATTTTTCTTTGTACGTACCATTTCTATTTTGCAAATAGGGCCACAAGCAGTGGCTGGCAGAAGTTCAATTTCTTGGTATAGTGGAGCATCCAAATCTTGTCCAACTCGTAGGATACTGTGCTGTGGATGGAACAAGAGGAATCCAAAGACTGCTCGTATACGAGTATATGACGAACAGAAGCTTGGAAGATCATCTCTTCAACAAGGCGCTACCGACACTCGCTTGGAAAACAAGATTGCAGATAGTACTTGGAGCAGCTCAGGGGTTGGCTTATCTGCATGAAGGATTAGAAGTTCAGGTATCATATCTTCTCAAATCGAATTCAATTTCAGGGCGTGTGCATTTAAACAAGATAGTTATACACAAACATACCACTTTTTGCTGTGACTAGATTTACCCTCATGTTCTTCTATAATGTGGCACAGATAATATACAGAGATTTCAAGAGTTCAAATGTGCTACTGGATGAAAATTTTCATCCAAAACTTTCAGATTTTGGGCTTGCCAGGGAAGGGCCAGAATTTGGGCGCACTCATGTTTCAACAGCAGTAAGTGTTTGTTTGTTTTTTTTGTTCTTCTCCCTTTAATCACTTACAGATGCTCACAGTGAACTACATCATGTACACTCAGGTGATGGGGACTAATGGATATGCAGCTCCGGACTACATCAAGACAGGCCATCTGACAGCGAAAAGTGATGTATGGAGCTATGGTGTTGTGCTTTATGAGATTTTAACTGGGAGACGATCATTGGAGAGACATCATCCAAGACCAGAACAGAATCTTGTGGAATGGGTTAAATATATCAATCCAGACAGCGAAAAGTTTAGTTCGATAATAGATCCTCGGCTCGAAAACGAGTACCCCATCAATACAGCTAGAAAAGTAGCAAAGTTAGCAAACACTTGCTTGGAGAAAAATGCGAAGGATAGGCCCTCAATGGCTGAAGTAGTAAACAGATTGAAGCAGATCATTAAAGCTAAGGACGACAATGAGCCTTACGAGAAAAGTCCTGATAACAGCGACAACAAACCCGACATGGAAAGAGAACCAGAGAAAACGAAGGTGATGGACTCGTGGAGAAGGCGGATGAGCCACCTGCAGAAACTGGGAGAGCATGTGGAGGGTGCAAGTAGAAGAAGATTTATGATAATGCAAAGAGCAAAAGTGCCTTAAAACTCTGTTTTCACACTTTCACAATCAGATTTTGGCATATAGACTAAGCTGTAATTTTGAAAGCAAAGAAAATGAGCAGAACAGAATATCAATCAAGAAATGAAAGGCAAACATAGGACACCAAATAGAAATTCTACTGCAGGAGATGAACAGAAGCTAATGTAAATAGTCTATTTGAGTTATGATACTCTATTGTCTGAAATCCTTCGGTTTTTGCCCTACGGGGCCCAGAACACAAACAAATTATCATATAGATAGATATAGATACTGACAGGATATGGTGGGGATCTTCATCCACCTGAAAAACTCAGGTATTGTGAACGCCGAAGCTTTGGTCCACTACGTATCGCCATCAGCCTCATGGTTTGGGAGAGAGGTTTTCACACCTTTTTAAGAAATGTTTCGTTCCCTTTTCTAACCGAAGTGGGATCTCACAGATGCTACCTGCAAGAAATTCTCACAATTTCTAAACAAAATTATTTTAATCATTAACAATCACTGAACATTAATATTGTATCTACTTAGTCAAGATGATAGTGAGAGATGTACCCACTTTTCCCTCTCCAAACGCCCTTTTCTTTAATAAATGTGAGGCTAAAGTTAATTGCAAGTGGACTAAATTAAATATGGCATCCTATAACCTTTTTTTTTTTTTTAAAACAAGAGGGATCCTACAATTTTTTTCATATAAAAAAATTTGATCCCGTACATATTTTCTTAATGATATTTAATATCTTAGAACTTAAGGACACAAGCTATAACTTGGAAAACAAAACATGTTCAAGAAGGTCATATATTTAATCTTATCTTAAATAGGATGACCACTATAGTTTGAACTTAGAAAACATCTAAGCTTAGGCTTAGGCTTAGGATTAGGATTTGATTATTTTGACTATTAGGCCAATTTATTTATTCCTTCGCAATTAAAGGAAAGGAAGGACAGTAAACAAATAAATATTTAACCTCTACTTTCCATTCATGGATTCTAGCCATAGTAGCCACCTACCTAGGATTTAATATCTTATGAGTTACTTTGGTAAACAAATGTGTCAAGCAGTTGTCCCGTGAAAATAATTAAGTTGCGCACATGCTGGCCCAAACACTAGCATATATATATATATATATATCTGAATTCAATTACTATGAAAACAACATTCAAGTTGCAGTTTCATCACTGGCTTTCACCCTATATGATATCTAATTTATAGGTCAATGGCGATTTGGGACTAAAAAGTCTTTCACATGGGCAGCCTAAGTTGAAATCAATAGACAAAACAAATACAGCAAAGGGCCAAACAAGTAATGAGTGTTAAGACCAAGTAAAAGAACATTCAAACTATGAACTTTCATTGCCATAGAATGTGTCAACCGAGTAAGAAATATATATAACTAAGGTGTTCTGGGTTAAGTTACAGGGTTAAATTATGCACCAATTTACTAAATAATATATTCCTACGAAACATCAGCCAAACAGAGATCAGAATACTCACACATCACGGTTCCCTCCATAACCATCTAGAAAGCAAAACAGCAGATTAATTGGAGTTTTCCTACTAGAGACAAGTTTTACGAATTATTACCTCAAAGGATGAATCCTCCAAGAACATTCTTCTATTTGTCGACGTATCGGGAACTTGGATCAATTGTTGTGCAGCTTCTCTAAGTACTTGGAGTATGAGATTTCTCGCTGGCTTGATGCTCCATTAAGTCTAATTTATTGGAACAGCCATTCAACTTCAAGAGTTTAATTCACGTGCCATTATCAAATTACAAAAATCTTGGATAAGGATTCATAGAGCACAAGAATGCTCTAATTAATGATCCATCATAGCATGTTCCAGGATGACACTAGACAGCATTAATCATAGTATTGCATGTTACAGTATTAGGAACAACCCCTGCTGAAATAAGCTCCTCAAGTATCGCCCCAGCCCACTTGATTTTTCGGGCAGTGCAGAAACCATGAATTCGTATACTGTAAGTCCTTATATCAGGTTCCCACCTACCATCTGACATTTTCATTACCCATGTCACTTTACAGTAACCATTAATCAATGTGCTGTAAGTGACAATATCATGAGATAAACTCATCTTATACATGTCCATGAACGTCCCAATGGCTAACTTCGTCTATCTTTGTTTGCATTCCCCACCAATTATCGTGTTTGTCGTAAAAATATTAGTTTTCCCACTTTTCAGATTCCACCAATCTAGGAATTGAACACAAAATTATTAGGCACAAACTTTTTTTCTCAAGATGTCAGACAATACTTCTATAAACAACCCAAGCCCACCGTTAGTAGATATTGCTCTCTTTGGGCTTTCCCTTTCAGGCTTCCCCTCAAGGTTTTAAAACACGTCTACTAGGAAGAGGTTTCCACACCTTTATAAAGAATGTTACATTCCCCTTTCCAATCGATGTGGGATCTCACAATCCACCACCCTTCGGGCCCCAACATCCTCACTGACACACCGTCCGATGTCTAGTTCTGATACCATTTATAACAGCCCAAGCTCACCGCTAGCAGATATTGTCAACTCTGGACTTTCCTTTTTGGACTTCCCCTCGAGGTTTTTAAAACGTGTCTACTAGAAAGAGGTTTCCACACTCTTATAAAGAATGTTTCATACCCCTCTCAAACCAATGTGGGATCTCACAACATCATAAGCATCCTTCATCAAACCAGACATACAGAGCCCATAAATTAAAGCTGCAAATGCAACTACATCTGGTAACACCCCCTACCCTTCATCTCATTCCACAAACTTTCAGCCGTAATGACATCTCCTGCCCTGAAGCACCCATTCAAAAGAGCTGTAAAAGCCAGGTTATTGACAGGGAATCCTTTCTCTATCATGTCGTACAAAATTATCCTAGCTTCATCAAGGTTCCCCTTCCTAGCTAAGCTGATAAGCAAAGAACTACACGTGGAAGATGAAGGAGTTAAACCAAATTCGCCACTGTACCGTAGGCATAAAATGCTCTCTCTTCTAAGCTTGCACTGCCGCATTCTGCAAGAATGGAATTAAAAGCAACCAGTTGGAGGAAATCCTTTCTCGAGTAAATCCTCTAAAAACATCATGGTTTCATCGTATCTACCAGCCCATGCACAGTCCTGAGACAGATATATCCCTTAATAATTGATCCCCATATCTACAATTTCAATAAAAATTTTCCTAGGTAACTAAACTGACCCCCCCCCCCCCCCCCCCC
>NW_019268517.1:1991833-2009783 GCF_002738365.1 Cucurbita moschata
CCCCCCCCCCCCCCCTGCAGAAGGCATCAATGACGGAACTGATAGTAGCAATACTAGATTTACAGCCATTTGTGATCATCAAATTCACCCAGTGAAGTGCCTGTGATGACTGCCCTTTTAAGCAGTTTGCATTTATCACAGTATTATGCCAATAAACATCTGGTTCAAAGCTAAATTTGCTCGTCACATGCTCCAACCTTTCTACAAAACCCAAGAATCATTATGTTAAACATATAATTATGAGGGAGAGGTCCCTTTCGAACCACTTCCCTACAACACCACACAACAAGACCTAACAGTTCCTTCACAGTCATCCTTAAATGCCAGCTTAAAGAACGCAAACGCGGTTCCTCAACATTCAAACAATTTCATAATCTTGACCGAAAAAAACAGGGTATAAATTTCTCAAAAGTATCTTCAAATCCTATACAGCTTAATCGCTTTGGATAACCTAATAGTGACCCTACGCCAGTCATCAATAGTCACTGAACTAACAGAGATGAATCTCAAAGTACCATCGTTGGAAGGCAAAAATTGAACTACGTAATCAAAAGCAAGATTATCCAAATCCGAAGAAGACGACGAACAATACTCGTTTAAAAACTTGGGGAAAATGTGGTTTGGGGTGAACTCAAAGAAGAAGACCAATGTAGTAATGTACCACAAAAGAGTTCTGTAGGCGACGCACATTGACAAACATTGTAAGGCAGCGCAGCTTCAAAGAGCTTTTCACTTACATTCAACCCGTAGGTTGATCGGAGATTACGCGGCGGAGGGCGAGTTACAGAGGCGGGAAAGAACTGGGAGAGGGAATCATGTACGGTCAGCAAGAACTGGAAGACGATATTTCGAAATGGGCCTGAGCAGTTGAAATTTGGGCCGACCATTGGGCTGTTTTGAGAAGCTCATGTACTTAATGGGCCTGAGACTTGGGCCGAATCCCAAATTATGAATTAATTAACAACACTAAATAGCTAAATTATGTCGTACACGTATCAAACATAAAATAAAATTTTGAAAAATAAAATATTAAAATTTAAAACATTAAAAAATAAGTGATATTTATCTAATAATTTTAATTATTATTAACGCATGGTAGACCGTTATTTTTGTGGTACAAATTAATTTCTCTTAGCATTATTAATTTTAATATTTATGATATAATTGTTTAAATAAATTAACTAATTAATTTTTATCTCCTTATAATAATATAATTTCCCGTAAGTAAAACTGGTGCGAGATGAATCGGTAGCCAGGGTACGGTGCTTATCTGTGTGCACTAACCTATATTCCACAAAGGGTGGTGGTCGATCAAGACAAGACAGTGGTCGTGGAAGTCAAAATCCGCTAAAGAGTGAAACAACTAACTTGTCGAATCAATTAGTTTTGAAAATTTACGACGCTGAAGTGTGCAACCTATATCATCCAATCTCACTCGTCTTGTATATTCGCATTTGAGTACGACAATATATAACAATTTTTTTTCAACGACAAAAAATAAATAAGTGTTTATTTTTCCCCTTTGCCAAGCTGTTTAGAAAGATGCATTATTAACTTTGTTGCTTTCAATGGCTGAAAAATACATGGAAATATGCAAAAGCTTATCTTTTTGTATAAAGAAATAAAATTGCAAAAGAATATTAAACGAAAGCTTTTTTCTTTTTTTTCTTTAATTTATCGATTCGATTTTAAATAATAAATGTCAGTTTTATTCGAAACTTCGAATTTTTATTTTTTTTCAAAATTAAATAAAATAATAAAAAAATGTAATGAAACCTAGAATTCCTAAATTATTGTTCATTAGTTTCGATTTTTAATACTGATTTCACAAAAGTAATCTCGAATTCCCATTTTTGTTTTAGTTTTTTTAGTTTAAGATCGATTTAAACATCAATTCTCTAGAAAAAAAAATTATTCTCGATAATCAAAATTGAAGGGAAGAAAAAAATTCTACCAAAATTGAGTGTTTTTTTTTTCTTAGGAGAAACTGCAAAGAACCACCCAATCTCAGGACTGCTTTCCCATGTTTTTTTTTTAATACACATTCAGAGATCAAAAAGTTATTTATGGATTTTTTTTTTCTTTTGGTTCTCTGGAAATCGGGTCCTGAAGCTGGTAATGAGAATTCATTCTCAGCCTTCACTCAGCCTCACAATTTTCGTTTTCCAAATTGGGAAAGTTGTTTCTCTGTAGAAGAAAATTTGTTCTGATTCGGATAGAAGATCTCAGGCCACCGCAACGGTGCCGGATCGAACAGTTTTCTTGCTAGATTCTTGTTTTCTGTGGCTTTGAGTGCTAGAAGAAGAAGTAGTAGAAGAAGAAGAACGTCTCCAGTTTTTCTCCTTTGCCTCATCGACATCAATCTGTTCTTGCCGGCACTCTTTGCTACAAAACGGAGTGTTTCCTCTGCAATACAGTAACAAAACTTTCAATTCTCAGATCAAAACATCAAAATCAGAACAAAACGACCACAAATCAGTCCGATCTAAACATAATTCAACTCCAAAATCACTTTTCATCACTCAAACAAACCTAAACCTAAAAAGCACCACACAAATTCGATCTAGCATAATTCGACGCTTATCAAGCCTCAAATTATCAACAGCTAAACAGAAAACTCTCAAATGAAACTCAAGATAACCACAAACTCTTTGAGGTCATGGAAATTGAACAGACCTGTACATGAAGATATCGGAGTTGCGTCCGAGCGGTTTCCGGCAAAGAGAACATGAATCAAGGAAATGAGGCTCGGGTATAAGGTAATCAGCGCAGCCGGCGTAGAATAGCGGCGCAGTTCTCATAGTGAACGAAGGAAAAGAAACGGAAAGCTGATGAAAATTCGCCGGAAATGAGAGCAGAAATCCGGGAGCTTAGAGTTTTAGGGCTAAAGCTCTGAGAAAGAAGACAGAGAGGAAATGGGAAGCCGAAGGGGAAGGAACACGCTGGGGCATTTGGGTTAATTTATAATTGATTGCCTGGAAAGTGAGGGAATCAAGTGCTTCGCGGACTACAATAAGCATACTTTTTTCATTTTTAATTATAATTTAGTTTGTAGGTGGAAAATTAATTTCGTCATGTTTTTTTTATTTATTTAATTTCCATCATTTTCAATTATTTATTAAAATAATTTAATATGTTTTTTCATTATTGGTTATTTTATGGAGTTGTTATCTTGCATTAATTTCTTTTACCTTTGCAATAATTATAATGCCTAGATTTACATTATTATATAATTATATATAAACATATTTAATTTAAAATTATTTTTTAACGAGGAACTTTAAAAAATAAATTTAAACTATTTTATACCTAATTTTTTTAATATATATTCAAATCGAACAGTAAATCTTAATTAAATATTTAAAAATAAATAAATAAATATTTTATAAACTAACATTTTATTTTTATAAAATTTTTAGTACTAATCCTTATCCAACATTATTTAAAAATAATAATATTAAATTTATGATTTGACATTTCAATTTTATTTTATAAAAAAGAACAAATATGAAATTATTTGATTGGTTGAAATTACGTTGTTTTCAATAGAGCGCAAAGCAGAGGATAATTGCCCATAAGAAAATCCTGGTTTTGAGATGGGTGGTTTTCTCTGTTCCGTGGTGAAAATCTATTGGCTGGAAATGCATGCATCCTTTTCCCCAACCCAATGGGCCAATAATTATAATATTTATAATTAATAATAATAATAAAATAAATTGATATTATTTGTTTAGTTTTAGAATTTGGTCCTCTATCTTTTTCATATTACTATATTTCGCTCTCAAATTTATTGTATTTATCGTCAAGTGGGGGAGTGAGCATAAAATCATCTAGAAGGGAGGCTTTATGTAATAAATTTTAATATAATATTCCTTAATCATGGGGTATTTACATTATTTGAAAAGGACTACTTGTGTAAATAAATAAAATATTTAATTATATTAATTTTTTTATATTGAAACGTGTACGAGAAATCGATCGATTAATAAGTTTAGCTCTAAAATAGGATGTTGATATTCAACGATACCTTTATTATAGTAAAAAGTCTCAACTAATTGACTCGGTTAATGATTTTGATATTTTTTGTGACACCCGAGTAAATAAGTGGTACACGAATAAACTGAGACTATATTCGAATGAGAATAACCTCGTATGACCCTAAATATATGGGTAACTTTAAAGTTAAACGTGCATAGTTTCAAGCAATTCTATATTCCGTGACCTCCTGAAATTTTAAATGGAAAGCACATGAGTGATAACAAAACATGCTAAAATGATGGTTTTTACTATGCCGAGCAGTTTTTCAAAACATTACAACCTGGTTTGCCGAGGTCATTAGGTACCGAGTTCGAAGCTCGGTTTTGAGGCATTATATATATATATATATATATATTGTTACGACTTTAAAATCAATTTGATATTTTAATATGAAGAACGTGAATATAATATTGAGGTAAAATCTTGTCAATGTTTTTGAGATCACGATAATAATAAGAAAATGCTGGGGAAAATAGGTAATAAACGTAAAGTTGGAGGTTCTAGTAGCAAATAATTAAACTTTCCTCATTTTAGTCCAACTTTACCCTTATATAACCCATAAACTACGAAAGAACCATTGCTTATGAAATAGTTTGAAACTGTGAGAAAATGGCATGACGTAATTAACTCAAAAAGTAGGGGTACAATTGGAAAAGTGGGTCTTCTTCCAGCCGTTTCGTTTCCTTTTCAAATGAATAATGAAGGGTGGTGGGACCCACAGCTAGGGTCGAAAACGACATAATTTGTTATTGGAAGGGCAAAATGGTAAAAAAAGCAAACGAAAAAAAAAATTTAATTAATAAATAAATAAAAGAAAAAAGGTGACCTGAACCGAAAAGAGGCTTTGGAGCTGACTGGGTGGTGGGACCCAAAAAGCGAGCGAGAGAGACGACAAAAAAAGACAACGATGCAGTGGACCCCGCCTGACTCATGGTCTAGCTGGCTCTGCTCCCAAGGTCCTTGTCCTGCGGGGCCCACACTCTCTACCCGCATCCCTTTGGGCAGCAACTGTCAGCACCCACCTTCCATCTTAAGCTGCCCGTTACACGTGGGACCCCATCAGAGACTCGAGCGGAAGAAACTGCACGTGCTACGTGGCAATGATACGAAACGGCTGGACATGCAAATTTCTGGTTTTGTTGAAGATAAGGATGAACGGTTCAGATCTTGCCACGGTTAAACTGCTCTAGACCAATAAATAATTAATATAATAAAAACAAATAATTATTTATTAATATTCTTTTTTTTTTCTTTTTTCTTTTTGTTTAAAAAATGAGTGGAAGAGCTTGGGGATGAGATCAAAAGGATTCTATTTCACGTGAATTTGGAAATAAAAATAAAAATTAATAAAATAAAATATTAAGTCAATGATGTAATTTAAAAAAAATTATAATGAAAAATATATATCCACGTGTAAGCTTGGTGATAAGGGCAATTACGTTTCAATTCTCAATAAAGTTTTTTAATAAATTAAATGCAAAGGACAGGTGGGGCTTGATAGGTAAATAACATTTATATTTAAATGTCTTTACAACTAATTTTGTTTCAAATTTTAAACTTTTCAATTGAATTGAATGGAAACAAATCATTGTGTGGATAACTCTCTCCAATAGACGCGTTTTAACACTACGAGGTTGATGATGATACGTAATAAGACAAAGTAAATAATATTTATTAGTGGTGAGCTTGAACTGTTAAATATATAATATATATGACACATACACGAGCAATTACTTCAGTATGATGCACGTGGGTATAAAATTTATGGTTTATTGTATTACTCATTATGTCCGATGTCCTAACGCCTCTAAACGAATAACTAAACTCAAAGGTCACTAAAAAATAAAGGGACAAAATATGAAATAAATGTATATCCAAAAATAATTTTTGAAGTTCCAAAGGTACAGATGTAAATGTTTGCAAAATTAAATGCATCTTGGAAATTGCGTTGATTTTGTTGGTCTTTTACAACGCAACGGTAAATAAATAAATAATAAATGGTTTGGTTGGGCAGTTAATTTCTGGTAACTTCTAGTGTACTTCTAAAGCAACTAGAAAATTCAGGTCCCAATTGGTGGGAGTAAATATGTAATAACTCAACAAGACAGCATCACTTGAAGATCTGGTCGGGTTTCATTTATAAACACGTGACTGAAAACAATTTTGTCTGTGAATTGATGGGCCCGAGTGGCACAATGGACGTGAAGCCCAGTTCCGAGTTCATAGTGAGTGGGCCCGGGGAAAGCCCAAGAGGAAGAAGCCCATTTGGCCCATATTTTTGTGAAATTGTTAACAAATGCAAGATGAATTAAATCATATCCATACAGATTCAAATGAGAATTCTTCCATGTTTATGAGGTCTACGCCACCAGATTATGACCAATAAGGCCAAGCAAAAATCCATCCCTAATATATTTATTTGTGAATGACTTGAAATTCAACACAGAAAGGGTAAGCCCAAGATGATGTGTTTCCCAGTAGGTATTTCGACCGAGGAAGGCTAACTCGAACTGTCACAATGAGGCAGTGTTATGAAGCAACGAACAATTGGAAATAGATAAACAGAAAGGTGGCCGATTTGCGAGTCGAGGAAACTATCCTGTAAGGGCAGCGTTCAGGGCACTGTGCACGTCGACTCCAATTTGGGCTTCGGCTTTCTCCAAGTCTGTTGAGGCAGAGTTCAACTTCTGGGTGAATTCGGCAAGACCCTTCTGTACTTGGTCGGGGTCGATTTGGTCTACAGGCACAGCTTCCACGGCGATTATGTCAGCGTACGAGTTGCCATGGATGAATGCAAAACCACTGCTCACGAAGTACTTTTTGGTGTCGCTCCCTTCGTGCACTGATAGAACTCCTGGTTTCAACTCTGCGATTGTAGCTACATGGCCGGGAAGAACACCCATTTGCCCAGTTGTGGCTGGAATTATTACCATGTCAACCTGTTCGGAATGGGGGGGAAGAACAAAGACTTTTAAAGAAGAGCAATGAATAATCTGACTCAAAACTTTGGGTTCCATTGCAATTTGTATCCTTAATCATAGCAACGTCTGTGATAAAGAGTGTTCATGAGCCCAAAACAGAACAATTGAAGTGAATTTGAAATAGCCTCTCATCAGTAAG
This sequence comes from Cucurbita moschata, assembly GCF_002738365.1. NCBI lineage: Eukaryota > Viridiplantae > Streptophyta > Magnoliopsida > Cucurbitales > Cucurbitaceae > Cucurbita > Cucurbita moschata. Next base: position 1,998,992 of record NW_019268517.1, read on the forward strand.
AGAAGAAAAATGAAGAATAAATCGAATCGGTGCACTAGGTTCATAATAAACTTGGAAGCATAAACTCTGAGTAACTTCTAGCAGCTCGAGTTTACAGACAACATACTTTTCTTTTTTGCCTCTTATCTATTTAACTGTAGCATTCACTAGCAGCTCGAGGTTTCTTTTTTGCCTCTTATCTATTTAACTGTGCTCTGAGTAACTTATCTATTTAACTGTAGCAGCTCAAGTAACTTCTAGCAGCTCGAGGTTGAGCAATGTGTATATACCCAAAGAATCTTTAAGGAAAAATTGGAAAATGGATAAATCGGTATGATTTTGTTTGTAGTCTTGGAAGTCGAGTAAGGGGAATTCTCTCCAAAGAGTTCCTTTTTATTGAAGAGAAGAAATCCCCAAGAAGCGTAGAGGAAAGAGTTTCGTGAGAATTGTCTTGAGTTCTTGCCAGCCCATGACGTGAGTGATCGTTGACCCTGTTCCTGGTTTTCTTATTTCTACATCATGAGAATAAATCCTACTAAAATCCACAAATCTGATTATTGTCTTTCATATATTTTTTTCGTGGCTCGGCCCAAAGTTTCTCTCGCCAATGGAAATGGAATTGGAGAGGACAGAGTTGACTCTCTAAACACGGAAAGGTGTCCTTCTATGAAGCAAGTCTAAAAAAAGCTTTGGAATATTATTTTGGGCACGCTCTCTAGAAGATTTGCTCACGCTAAGTTACGATCCAAAAAGAAGAAGAAAAGGGGAAAAATGGTGGGCCAATTCTCCCTAGGAGACTTTCCCTCTGTATTCTTTTATAGTTAGTTATTCAAACTAGTAGAGGCATGTAATATCTGATCTCCCTTTTATCCTCATCTCTTTGTACATGTTCTTTTGCTAATATGTGTTCTAAACCAAAAAAGGAAGAATAGAAGGCGTTAATGAACAGGGTTCTCTTCACCAGTAGCCCCTTTTGAATTTTCAATACCGAAGAGAATCGAATAAGTAAGTACCCATTAGAGGATCTTCCCTCTTTAAACTAAGCACAAGGACCTGGGGCTGGGATATAGAAAACAACAGCCACCGGTATAAGTGGACAGTTGCGGCATAGGATTCTGGATGAGCTAAGAAACAAATATAAACCCTTTAAGAACTGATGATAATATGAACAGATGAATGAAAATGCCGCCTTAATTTATCAGGATTTTGCTGATATAACAGCATTGGATACGACAAGCCTACGCTACAGATACGCAGATTTAGCAGTTCTTGATACTGCATATCAACAGCACTTAGAGACTCCTTGACCATGAGCAAAGAACATGACATTTACAGAGATTATACAATTTGATCTGATCATCAACATGTCCATGAATATAAACCTTTTAAAGAATTGATGATAATATGAACAGATGAATGAAAATGCCGCCTTAATTTATCAGGATTTTGCTGATATAACAGCATTGGATACGACAAGCCTACGCGCTGATTTAGCAGTTCTTGATACTGCATATCAACAGCACTTAGAGACTCCTTGACCATAAGCAAAGAACATGACATTTACAGAGATTATATAATTTGATCTGATCATCAACATGTCCATGAATATGAAAAGAAAACGTCGAATTTCCTCCAGCGTGAAAAGATAGTATAAGGAAATGAATGCCAAAGATAAAAAAAAAAAAAACAAGAAAAATCAAATCTATGAAACGTACTGATGAATTGAAGGAATTCATCTTTCATATCCAGAGGAAAAAATAAAGTAACAGCTTCCCGCACTCGTTTAAAATCAATTTCGAGTCCAGCATTCGTAACCATGGACACGAAATGCTAATTTACGTCCATTATTTTTCTCTAAACATCCGATTGTATTAATTACGAAGGTTCGAAACAATGAACAAGTCACGATTTTCCATCAAAATTAGCCGACAGAAGGTTAATCCAAGAGTCAATAAAAACATATAAAAAAAAATCCACAAAAAAATCAAATCAAATCAAATGCATCAAAAAATTGAAAATCATACACAAGATTCAACGCCTGGTACACAAAATAAAAAAAATCACCAGGCAAAACAAAATTCGAAAGACTAACCTCTTTGGCCGAGAGCTCGGAGGCATAAGGAAGAACAAAGTTGACAGTGAGCTTAGTAGGGATGGAAGACGGCGTAGCAGGACGAGGAGCCATGAAAAAGAGAGGAGTTCTAGGAGGATCAATAGTGGGGATCGCCTTCTTCCAGGCAGCGACAAAGGCATCGTCAGTTGAAGAAGCCGCCGGCAGATCGGCGGAGAAGGATCTAGCCCTTGCAGAGAGAAGAGGCCGGGTCAAAAGGGTGGAAGCTCGTCGGAACATGGCGGAGACTGGAGGGGGGGTCGCTCGGCTCTCGCAAGGTCGGAGAGAGAAGAAGAAGGAGAAGTGAAAGGGTTCCGCTGGTGCTGTTTGGAAGCTGAGAAAATGGAGGAATCGGCTCAAGGATTTTGGATCTGAGCCTCATAGATAGCCTTTTCCTCTCACTGTTGTATTGGGCTTTTGAGTGTCCTTTTGGGCCCATAATTTATTTCCCTTCATGGGCATTTGGGTAACAAAATAAATTACTTATGAAATTAAAATATATATATATGGTTAATTTCTTAATTATTAAGGTAAAATTAATGTATTTGTGAATAATTATAAATAAAAATTTTCAAAATTTGAATAAAAATATTGAATTAAGATAAATTTAATAAAATAAATAATTATTCGCTCCCGTGTTTAACTTGAAAGTCCCACATCGGCTAATTTAGAAAATGATCGTGGGTTTATAATCAATAAATATTATCTCCATTGGTATGAGCTTTTTTGAGGAAGTACAAAGCAAAACCATGAGAGCTTATAAACAATATTACAGTTTTTATCGGCGATAATTTTTAAAAGAAAATAGTAAAATACAAATTCAAAAAAGAAACGGTCTCCCAATTTCACATAGTTATGAGACCGAAGAAGGAACAAAGATATTGAAGCAAACGAAACGATCAAAAGAGTATAAACTCAGACCCCAACTATAGCACGGTACGATTAGATTAGATCAGCTTACTGTTTTACAGATGCTCCGATAACGGAAACTAGGTATCGATACAAAATAGAGAAAATTCTTTGTTTCACCGAGCCTCGTACGGGAGGGACTCTTTTGGTGTTGAAATTGCAGCACGGGATGAGCTTCTTCTCCATCTCGATGGGACTAATATGCTTAGTGAATTTAATGACTTAAACGTCGAACGGACCGAGTATATATATAAGAATTATGGTGTTTTAAAGGAAGTTTCTTGGAAGTTTAGGTAATGCATTCAGTCAACTTTATTTGCATGTGGGACCAACAACAAAATGTGCAACATTGATCCCGACAATTTATTTGCAATGTGGACCCCACGAAGTTATAGAGCAATTTGGTCTATGTTTGTAAATAACGAATTTATGGTTACTATACATGTATATATATATATATATATATATATTTATTTATTTATTGTTGGGCGCCAGACGCGGAACAAATATACTCACAACACTAATGAACGGAATTACACAAAGAGACACCAAGATATTTACGTGGTTCAGAGAGAAGAAGTTCCCCTACATCCACGAGTAGCAACCAATCATTAAAAAACCAAGTGTTACAAGTAAATAACTCACTATCACAGTACAAAAACTCTTACCAATATGTCACTCAACAAATACAATGTGACACCCAAAAACTGTCTCAAATCCCGATACCACTTGTTAGGAGTGGATGTTCCGAATGGAGGGAGAACTCTCTCATTATATAGCATTACAGAATCAAATCTCAGATATGACTGAGACTAAATCTAATTCAAATAACCAAATCAAAACTACCCGCGCGTCTATCAGGGAGAACTAGGCTTGGCTTGGTTAGTAGTGTTTGCCCCCTTGTCCTGTAAGCAAGCTACCAGCGCGTATTAAAGAGAACTAGGCTTGACTTGGTTAGTAGTGTCTGCACCCTTGTTCTGGAAGAAAGCTACCAGTGCCTATTAGCGAGAACTAGGCTTGGCAGGTAGGCCAAGCGAACGAGAACCAAGAAGTGCCTTGACCCGTCCCGCTGCTCTAGAAGATATCAACAAGATATTTAGGAGTATCCGTGCTGAAGGTACTGTTTTTTATGGCCAACTTAAAAGATCGACAGGAATCAAGAAGCTCAATCAAGGCAAAAGCTAGGTATGTGGACACTGTGACACTTTCACATGGCTGACTCCTCTTCCTCTTCTAATCAGAAGCATCCATCGGCACCATGCTAAGGTTCTCCTGATCCTCCTCCCTTTATATATAACAGCACGTACATAGCTCATCTACGTACTTATCAATCTATCACCCAAAGGGTTTAGTAATAAAGTAATATAAAATTCCGTCGAAGATCCATTGCTCTATCTTGCGTGCTCGTCTCCTAAAATGTAGAGAAAGTCGAATGATAGATCTTCTAGAGAAGACCAAAACGAATGAGCTCACTCGGTTTGCATAGTTAGATAAAGTTTCAGTGGATTCACGACATTCTAGTACCAATGGATGCCCCGAGACAATTAGTGTAACTTAGTCGATGAAGTACTTCTCTATTATATTTTCGCTCGTGTTATTGTAATAATTATAATTTTATTAGACTTCATTTATTTTATTTTTATTTAATTTAATTAAAAAAGAAAAAAAATGTATATATGAATAACAATTGATGGGCTTTTAAGGTGATTGGCCCATAATTAATTTGATTTAATGGGCTTTTGGGCTTAAAAAATTCTAAACAATTGGGCCCATTAGGAGGTTTCTTTTAGTAATTTTCAACTAGTTTCCAAATATTTTAAAAGTTATAATTTTATCCCGATCCCGATCCCGATACCGATACCGACCTATAAGTTATTGTTTAAATCAATGTGACATCGAGTTGAGCTATGCTGATATGGTATGATATGATAGCACGGTGAGTCTCGATATTTTGTTAGAGATACATACCTGACTTCTATCATCAGCTTGATTTGGTAAGCTTATTCCTCTTTAAATTCTCGAATCGGTATCTCCAAAACTGGGTGAGTCTCTTCACAGGCGTTCTTCAATACGAGGTCCATGTGGCCCTATATTGACCATTATCACGTGGACTTTAACCCTAACCCTAACCCTAACCACCTATCTCAATGCTATTATTTTTTTGCAACAATCAATTGGTTGGTATAATGTCCTATGTTCTTATTAAATTTGGACATGTGGCGTTCCGCCTGCCACATCACTTGATCGAGAGCAGACTCGAGCCAGATTTTGTTCGAGACCAAATTCAGTTTCACGTGTCAGACATACTGGTATGTCTAAAAACGTTAATTAAACAGTAGTTTAATGAATAAATCATCCATGGATCAAATTTAATTCGGTGCAAATTTTAAAATTACACCAAGTAAAGTAATTACAAGGGAGTAAAATTAAAAATTTACGGTAAATATTGAAAGTTGGTCTCCAACATAATAAACCTTGATTTTGGTGAGCTAATGGATAATGCGGGTTTGACTTTTAAACCTAAATATATTCAAGTGATTTGGTAAGAAAATATTTTAAAGTAAAAATTAATCTCTCTTGTTTTGTCGTCATTCCAAATAAGTCAAATTTAAGGAAAATGTTTGACTTTTCAATTTTCTTTATTTATCAATTAATTTTAAAAGTTGACTTATAAGGTAGGTAAATTTGTTATAAACATATACATTTTTACCCCTAATAAAATATATAATTTTGTCCAATTTTTTGTTTTTACCATTTTACCTTTTTTTTAGTCAACGACATTTAAACCTTAATTTCTTGATTGCTATTTTTTTTTAATTTTAATTACATAATATATTTTTATTTATTTTTAAACTATTTTTACTATTGTAAATTTTTTTAAATTAATTAACAAAATGAATTATGTTACATCAAAATATTTTATTCTTTGTTAATAATAAGAATTTAAAATTTAAAATTTAAAATTTAAAATTAATCCGTAAAGTATTGGAATAAACGTCAAATTACAATTTTATTTTTTTAACTTTCAATTTTATGTCCGGTAAATGTACTGATAACATTAAAGTGCATATTCAAAAGTGCTTCGTCCGAAATGATAAAGCTCTTTGCTACATGCAACGACACTCAATTAGTCATGTTGGCATGTCACTCGGCTCCTCGACGTACTTCAGCTCCAAAAATTGATCATGTATCAACAACTCAAAACGAGGATTTTTTTGCTCGTTATAGGGATATGACCGAGCATCTCACGACACAAGATGACAACGACCATGCAGTACTTGTACGAAAGTCAATATCCTCCTGTTAAAGACGAGTTTTGTTATCCATAATGTTTTGTGCATTGTATCGAGTTAAACCACATGTATTCCATGCAAGCCTTATCAATTCCTTTGAGTTACCATAGCATAACGTCGATAGATATTAACTGCTTTGCCCCGTTACGTATCGTCATTAGCCTCACGGCTCTAAAACATGTATTCTACGGAGAGGTTTTCACACTCTTATGAGAAATGTTTTGTTCCTCTCTCCAACCGATGCGGGATCTCACAGTACAGGCCATAGTCGTTGTCATTGCTAGCAACAACGTAAACATACGAGGATGTTGATTTTGATATCAATTTTAAACCGTCATTTTACGTATAAGGAATGTTTTGTTCCCCTCTTCAATCGATATGGGTTCTCACAGTATGCTAACAACGTCGCATATGTTTCCCTCTTCAACCGATATGGGTTCTCACAGTATGCTAACAACGTCGTAAATATACGAGAATATTAAATTTGATGTAAATTTTAAACCGTCATTTTAAGTATAAATAAATAGTATAAAAAAGTGAGAGAGAATAGTTTAAGGTAATAAAAGGGAGACATGCGAGGAGTGTCAATGAAGCAATGAAATGCACAAAGTCCCAAGTGCGTGGAAATGGGGAACAAAAAACAAACATTTTATTGATTATTTATTTATTTATTTACTAAATTAAGAATCTTGAATATACCCTTTATTATTAATTATTATTATTATTATTATTTTGTAATTAATCATATTATATTTTTATATTTGTTTAATTCTTTTTAACTAATATTGGATAATAGTGTTCAAATCGCTCGATGAATTTTAAAAATACCAAAATTACCCTTAATACAACTCGAGAAGAATATAGTGTAACAGATGAAACATACAAGACTCGGGATGTAACAGTCCAATCCCATTTCTAATAAATATTGCCCGTTTTAGCTCGTTACGTATTGTTATCAACTTCACAATTTTAAAATACATCTGCTAGAGATAGATTTTCACACCCTTATAAAGGTTTCTCACGTCTAGAACAAATTCACCGCTATATCAAATAATCCTTTCCCGCTCAAATTTCCATCAAGGAATTAGTTGTCTATTTTATTATATAAAAATTAATATTATTATTTTACCAAATTTAATAAAACTTAAAAAATAATATTTTAATTTGTAAAAAGAAAAAAAAGAAAAGGTTATTGGGTGCGTGCGTGCGTACGATAACAATTTAATAACAACTGAGGTGTCAAAAGATCGGCCGTGTGATGATTACATCGGAAAATGAAGGACGTGGGTCCCACAAAGAGCAGCAAATTTTCTATTATATCCTATTAGTGCAGCTCACGGTTGGAAGCGTAGGGCTGCATTTACTCTTCTCACCCACATTTATTTAATTAAATATAATGTACAATGGCAGATGTGAAATTAAATTAACTATAATAAATGCTTTTCCTCCAAATACGCCAAAAAAAAAAAAAAAAAATAAAACGGGGCGTTTTATTGGATCATATATTTATTGAATTTTAGAAACCTACGTGTAATTAATTAAAATTAGAGTAAATTTAATAATATAACTTACGAAGAATTAATTTTAAAAAATATTTTTTTAATTTTTTTATTGGTAAAATTACTTTTTATTTTTATGAGCATTTATACATTTTTAAATATTAAATTCTAACATAAAATATGTACTTTCGAGAAAAAAAAATCAGGTTCGGATTCTCGAGTTATAGGTCAATTTTTTATATTTTTTATCAATACGAGCATGAATAAGCTATTAAAAGTTTAAATTTCCCGATACAAATATTGTTGGACTCATAATATATTGTCGCGTATTAGATTTGAATATATAAAATAGAAATAGAAAATCGCTCGTAAATTAATAAAATGGTATTATGAAGAAAATATTCCAAACTTTATATGGAGTTTGGTGCAACTAAACTATATTATTATAACATTATTATAATAAAATATTTATTATATTTTTTAAAATTGAACTAAATTACTTTATGAAATAATTTAGAAATAATCACTCCAATTAAATTAAAAGTGGATTAAAGGGTAATTTTCTGAATTTTCTGAATTATTTTTTTAAGATAAGGAAATTATTTCCCTCCGACACACACTCTTCTCAGCTTCGGAGTCAGTGTTATAATGTTTTTTTTTTTTTTTGAAAAAAAAAAGAAAAGAGAAAATGACGTGGCGCTTGTTTTTCTCAACTTAATTATCACGTGCAGCTCACGTGCTGCTATCCAACTGAAATTCTCTCTCTTCGTTCCCTCGGGCCTCAGCTTAATGAAACCGAGAGACCTGCCCAAAAAGAACTGACCGCTGCATTTACCTTGTTTTTCCCTCTCCTCCATTTCTCTCTCTCCCTCTCTCTCTCTCTAAAACCAGAAGAGTTACTGTTATGGCTTCTCCGCCGCCGCCGCCGTTGCCGGACGCTTTCGGAGGCTCCGTCATTGAGTACTTTTCTTCCTCTCCTCCTCTTCCTTCGGCGATAGCAGCGACGGCAGCGACTCATTCTTCTTCGCTGAAGAATCTCAGTCCTAGCATTTTAATCATTCTTTCGATCCTTGCTTTTACTGCTTTTGCTTCTGTGATTCTCTGCCTCGTTCTGCGATACCTTAACCGGCGGTGTCTTCTCCGTCTATCCGCCGTGCCTGTATCGTCCTCGTCTTCGTCGGTTTCGAGCCGTCGGATTAATCCAGCAGAGCAGAGTACGACTCGGTGTACCAATTCGTTTTCGCCGATCGATACGCTTCCTCTTTTTTCTTTTTCCTCCATCACGCGTCGTTCTTCCACTGCCGCAGCCGATTGCGCCGTTTGTTTGTCAAAATTCGAGGCGGAGGATCAGCTTCGTTTACTTCCGCTCTGCTGCCATGCTTTTCACGCTCAATGCGTCGATACATGGCTTCAATCGAACCAGAGTTGTCCTCTATGCCGCTCCGCCATTTTCGCCTCCGAATCCGACGTGATTAAGGCTTCTATGGCTTCCTACACCGCTGAAGGTCGCGCCGGAGACAGTTTCAGACTCGAGATTGGCAGTATCAGCCGCCGGCAAGGCGCATCCGATTCCACCGACGGAAGGAGATCCTACTCAATAGGATCGTTCGAGTACTTCGTCGAAGAAGATTCAGAGGTAAATTTCACCAATGCTCACAGGAGGAGCGTCTCCGATAAGGAGGACATAGAAGCTCCGCCTCATCCAGAGCGAAGTCTCGCGGCTGAAGTCGGTTCCGGAAGGAGTTGGTTAAAGGACTACGTAGACAGGCTCTCGAATTCCGTTTCATCTCGAGCGCTCTCCTTCCGAGGCTCCGGTAGATTCTTCACCGGAAGCAGCCGTCGAAGTGAGATCGTGGTTGGCGGAGATTGGGAACAGGAGAACAGTCGCGTCGGCGAGGAAATAAGCGAAATGTTCCGGTGGTTCTCAGGGGTATAAACGTAATTACATCCAACAACCCTTCACGCAAAGGATAGGCCATTTTGGAAATGGTAACCGCCGGCCGGTACGTAATTTTTTTCCTTCTTAAACACGGACGGTGAAGATTCCTCTTCTTTTTGATCCTTTTGATTATGTCAACGGCCGAGATTCACGCTGGTAATTCCTGTGAATATATATATATATTCTTGGTTGGCATTAAATCAAAAGCTAAAAAAAGATTGCTGAGATTTTGTTTAATTATTATTTTCTTAATACCTCGTTTGGCAGAGAGATTAAAGTAAAAAAAAAGTTCCCCATCGTGGCAGTGAAGCTAAAAGGAACAGTGAAGTGATTTATGAAACTAGTTTACAGATCAATGAGCTTTCCATACCCTTTTTTTTTTTTTTTGAAATATTATGTGAATTTGAGAGTAAATCTTTGTGTTGATATGTAATGAGTGAATTGTGAGATGTGCAATATGAATATGATATTTGTGTGGAATTGTTTAGGAATCATTGCTTTGCTTGTTTGTGAAATTGTTAGCCAAAAAAGAAAAGAAAAGAAGGGAAAATAGGAAAAGTGAGTTGCTGAAAATAAAGAGGCCAAGATTATGGGTTCCCTTGAGCTTTCTTAGATTCTTGCTACTTCTATGAGGTAAACAAAATCTCTTTCTTTCTTTCTCCATTTTTTTTTTTTTTTTGAGGATATGGTCCAGATGTGATATGATGAACTATGGGTCTTATGTGTGAATACAACGGGATTTGTTCTCGTTTCTTAACAAATGAGAATATTCTCAAGAATCTTATGTTCTTCGGATCTCTAAAAGAATGCTTATTAATGAAAATTCTTGTGATGCCAAAGTAAAGAAAGACCATATCAATGACTTAATAATCGTAATTCCAATGTTAATTGACATTCAATGAATTTTTCTAGAAAATATGTGAAGATAAAACATGTTAAAAATATGAAATTAGAAGTCGAACTCTTATCTAAATCTTGAGTTTGAGTAGTTAATTACAAATAAATTTAATTTTGCCAATAAGAATAATTCAATAAAAGTAAAAAAAAAAAAAAAAAAAAAAGA
>NW_019268517.1:2009881-2038302 GCF_002738365.1 Cucurbita moschata
AAAAAAAAAAAAAAAAAAAAAAAAAAAAAAAAAAAAAAAAAAAAAAAAAAAAAAAAAAAGGACACATTTCATTGGTTGAAAAATTAGATGTCAAAGGAAAAAGTAAAATCAGAGACAGTGATTGGGGAATGAGGCATGTGAGATTGGGTTTCCAAATCTCCCAATGCAAAATAGTAATCTTATATTAAAAGAGAGCCAAATAATGGACACATTATGAGAGTTTGGTGACTGGTTTCTAGAAGCTAAATGCACATTATAAACATATTTTTAAAAATAGAGTTTCTATTCTCAATATTATTAACTGCAAAAAAAAAAAAATCATTAATTCCATAAAACAATTAGTTTTTATTTTTTAAAAAATCAATAAATATATTTTAGAACATGACTTTCATCAAATTTATAGACAATTATGTGGGATTAGAATACACACATAAATGTGTTTTTTCAGAAATTAATTAATTTTTGTAATATGTGTGTGTGTATATATGGGAATGTGGGACCCAAAATTAAGGGATGGGTAATCCAACCCATTAGATGAATGTGGTTCGGTTGAGGAGGACTAGAGAAAAGGGCCAAAGATGGTGCCGGTTTCAGTGACGTCATCTTTCCGGTAGTTGTGGTTGCTCTAGCAATCACCATTATCCAATCAATTTTTGACAAATGGTATTTATTAATTTTTTTTTATCTACTACTTTTTTTAAATAAATAAATCACAGTTTGATAATATTTAATTTTTAGTTTTTAAAAATGGTATTTATTTCTTAACAAATCACAAAACAAAAACAAAGGAAAACAATAAGCAAAAGTAGTCTAACCAAATAGTTATCGAACAGAACAGTTTTCTAATTGAGGACTTAAACTAAGTTGTAAATATGAACAAACATGATTTTCAAAAGTGTAAATATGAACAAACATGATTTTCAAAAGTCAGATGGTTATCAAATGAGGCCCAAATTATATAGCTATGAGATTAGCAAAAATAAACTTATATAGCTACGAAATGACATAAATTCATAATCCAAACCTAAACGAACCTATTTAGTTTTTGTTTTTCTTCGGAATGCTTTTAGGGTTTGATTTTCCTGATAATAATTTTAACTATATATATCATGTTTAGGGTCACAAGATCAATCAAAATGAAAATGAAAATGAAAATGAAAATCATATATATATATATATATATATATATATTGCAGAAATAAGACAAATTAACGAGGAAAGAGAACTGATCTGAGTGGATAATCGATGATGTTCATCCATCTGCGTTGTAGGGTTGGAGAAGGTTGGGTTTGTGAAGCTTCTCTACTCAACCACAGCTAATAAATCACTAGCTTTGCAGAAGCAGTGCTTAGCATCTGTGCCTAAATCCACCTGACAACCCACCACCACCAACATTCACCATAAATCCGTCGTAAATCCATTCAAACATAGCTCAATTAGTCGGTCCATATATCCTCGACCAAAAATGGTAGACCATAATTTTAGGATTTTCAAAATCGGTAAAATGTGAAGCCAAATTATTAAAAAGTTCAGAAGTTCATTTTAAAGCTGTAAAATTACCCCTAACCTATCACGAACATTTCAAAATTACTCTTCGAGTAAAAGAAAAGTTACAACATTGTACGAAAAAATCAACGTATTCGAATGTTGTACTCTTGGACTAAATCTATTCCAAACAAGTGTCCTAGTCATGCGTTCTACGTCACCGTCACATCAATTTTCTATATGACATTCTAAAGGATTTTAATACCAATTTTCTAATAACGCATCAATATTCCAAAATTAAAAGAATTATAATTTAGCCAACATAAATTGTTAAGCGAATGATCTAAAGAGAACTACTAGTAAGATAATATATGTACGTGTAGCTTATCTCTAAGAGAACTCATGTATAGACTTACCCAATATAAACAAACTTAAAATCTAAAGCAACCCACTAAATTTTTTTTTTACACCCTTAACCATCAAAGATATGGCTAAAAGGCTAAAGTTTTCTTATCTCTAAGGTCGAGTTTCTTCAATTCCAGTACTTTGGAAAGGGATGATTCCTTAACATGCGTTTTTATATTATATTGGAACACAATTATGGTAACCAATACTTATTAAAGCAAATATGATAACTCCACCAAACCAAACGACTTACCTCATAAGCATTTATGTCGGATAAAATAACCTGCAAGGTAATAGACATTTGCTCCTCTTAGATAAAAACAAGTCGCACAAGTTTGCACAATAACAATGGTGCATTTGGCACCATTTTAGGACAACAAATAATGCTTTTTCAGTACAACAAATGTGAAATATGGAGATTTGAACCTCCGAATCCTTCACATGGAGATTTGAACCTCCGATCGAAAAGGATTCGTATCGCCTTAAAATTTTGTGTTTCGATCCATAGCTAACAGAGTTCATTGAAGATTTTAAAAAAACACTGCAAAGACCATTTAAAAGTACTTTCTAAAGGTGCTTATGAACACTGCTACCCTTAAATAAGAACACTACGAACTCACCATTGCTGAAAAAGAAACCCAAATTTATAAAACGAATAAACCTTAATTACCTTCTTTCCAGGTGCAAGATCACTTCCTCCAACTTCTGATCCAATGGATAGAATCTGATAGAAACATTGTGTTGATTATCAAACAGGTTTCCTCACAGGAATTAAAACAGAGAAAATAGCAACTGTAATGGAAGGAATTGTCTCACCTCTCCTACAAGGTGTCGCTCAAATTTGACGGCTGATTTGGGAAGCAAAACTCCACCAGCTGATTTCTGCAACAGAACATCTCAAATTTATGGAATGTTTTACAGTTTTCAATACATCCAACAATTTCTACTACACATTCATTCGCCATTTTCTTAAGCTTAAGCTTACCTCGGGAAGCTCCTCAAGACGGAGGAGAACTCTATCAGCTTGAGGAACAACCTGAAATCCACGCGCATCATAAAATAACAAGAATAAGCATTGAAATCCAAATCACAAGCTCAATAGCACATAAGAACGAGAAAATCTAAAATCGCTGAGGAGATTTCGAAAGAAAGAAAGAGAAAAACCTTCGTAGGCTCCCATTTTTTAGAAACCGCGCTGACTTTCAACGAACTTCTTCGGAATCCACCTATTCAAAAGTCAAGAAGCAAAATCATCCAGAAATTCAGAAGACGGAATGGGACAAGAATTGATCGAGAAAAAGAACGAGTTCTCAGCGTGCCAGTGATTTGTTGCCGGGAAGATACAGAAGATGAATTAGCCCAGTCGTTAAAGGGCTTTGGCACTGTGACGAACGTAGACGCCATCGCCATGGATAGTGAGTCGAAGAAGCAAAGTTCTGTGGAGGCGAATGAGGGTGAGCGGGAGAAACGTTTTAGCGAGGGAAGAGAAATTCTAGAGCGTTCTTAATAATTCCAAGGAAAAACAAAACTGAAGTGAATTTGTACGGAAATTTCAAAGGATAAAGGCCTTGAAATATTAGAAGTTCTTTGAGAGCTTAAAACGCGTCTCCAAGGGAAGGTTTTCATACGATTTTAAAAAATGTTTCGTTCTACTCTTCTACTGATGCGAGATTTCACAATAACAAAAGACTCGATGGCGTAGTTAGCACTTTAGACATCCGTTCACCTCTCGGTAGGACTTTTAAGAAATCCAGAGAAAATTTGTCCAGTTTTAAAGGGGAGCCAAGGAAATGAAAATAAAAGAAAACCAAAATGGTATCAAAACCAGACACGAGGTGGAGGCGGTGTGCCAACGAGGAGGCTGAGCCTCGAATAGAGGTAGGACACGAGACAAGACTGAGCCCTGAATGGGGTAGGACACGAGACAAGACTGAGCCCCGAATGGGGTAGGACACGAGACAAGGCTGAACCCCTAATGGGGGTGGGCCACGAACGGTGTACCGTAAGAAAGGAAGCTAGCCCCAAAGGAGTGATTTTGGGGGTCGCACGTTGATTGGAGAAGGGAAGTATCAGGTCCCACGTCGATTCGAGAACGAGAAGGGAACAGTATAAGGATGTAAAGATCTCTCAAACAGATGAGATTTGGAGCAATGAACAGCCCATGTTTAGCTGCAAGTTTCAATGATTTCTAGACAATAACTACAAATTCATCACAAATGCCCTTATTTTCTGAGCAACAACAGTTTAAAGCCTCAGCTCTATGCCATAAACAAGGACGCCACTCCTATATATTACATCTGCAAGAGCCCCAAGTGCTATACTAAGTCTGTAGAGCCGATTTCGTTGTCAAAAATCTACGAAACTGAACGCATCAACTCAACTAGAACAGAATTAAACGATATCGAAGTCAAAACTCGAACAGGCGCAACTCGACCATCCCTTCTTTTCTTTTGGGAGAAAACCAGAAAACAGCTTTTCCTGATTCAAGAAGCTTGAATGAATAGTTTAGGCTTAATATTGTGTCCTCGACATGGGGTCCGCGCTTGACGGAGGTAGAGCCGAGCATAAGCCGGGAATCTACTCGGAAAACGATCGGGCCTGCAATCTGCAAATGGGATTTCTTCTTAACATCATGAGTTTCTTATATCATGCCTAACAGATGAGATATATGAATGGGGGCAGCTGCACTAGAATCACAAACTTAGAAGTTATTACCTGCTGTTGGAAGATCAAATTGAGCCTAGGGGTAGATTTTGATCTCTCCAGATCATCAATAGATTTCTTGAACCCATTGAAAACTCTTTTGGCAAAGGCTGAACCCGACGAAATATCTAGCCGAGCATCTAACCTCGTGAGGTCACAAAAATCCTTTCTAAATGACCCGTGTTGGTAAGTATAGCAAAGTGAGCCAAAAAGGTCAGCATTCAGTGGACTTCTTTTGTTATGGATAGCTAAGTTTCCATCTCCGTTCGTCCCAACCGTGTCACTGCCTCCGAACCAAGCGCTAAAGGTGCCACCTGATATGCAAATACTTAATATGAAAAATACAGCAAAACTGGATGCTTAAAATAACGTTTTTGAAAGGCAGGAGACTGACCAACAATTCCAGATATGGCTGCATGAGGATCTTTAAGGCGCACATCGTATGATGGTTCGGCCTCGTCTGTCGTCTCAGTTACGCCTTGTTTCTGTTCTTTTCCCCCCCAAAGGTACCTATTCTTTTCTAAAGAGAATGCAGCCTTTGCACATAATCCAGGCATAAGAGTAAGAGGTGGGTCGCCACCATCAGTATGATAAAGAGCCCGGGGAACGCCACCATTCTTATGCAACCCGACCCGGTAACGCAAACCAGATTCAGACTTAAGAGACGATAGATCCAAAGACAGAGACTCGGGCACTTCCCAATATTGACCTTTATGATCAATGAAGAGCTCTGGCCAAGCTGCTTCCAGATTTATATCATGATGAGGAAGCTGAGGAAGCATGATTAAAGATGGCTTATAAAAAGGTAGTGATCACCATTGAAGAAGTAAACTAAAGAAAACTAAAACGTTTTCGATGTTCTCCGATGCTTAATATTAACGGGGCATTAAAAAAGATTGAAGCTTAAGAACTTCATACATATTATAGCTTGGCCTACAGATGCAAAATATATTGCCAATAGGTTATAAATGGTGTTTAAATCATGCAAGATCCTATTTAGGCATAAGATAAATACAGCACCACAGATAAGTAAGCAGACTCCATGAAGAAAGATAGAATCCAATCAGCATTATACTGAAATATGAATCAAAGGGCTGATCTCATTATTTAAAGAACTCGAGGAAACGCGTTTATGATTCATCTCTTTTCCTTTCGTTATCATTTAATGAAACATAAGAGACAACAATGCTCACCCTGTGATAAAACATCGCTTTGTGGCGACGTCCTTTCCTGTCACCGTGCTCTTCCGTGCTGGCAAATACAGATGAAAAGGGAGTAGGAGAAAACTGAGAGCATAATCCATATGAATAGAGTGTCTTGTCCAGAACCATGGTAGCAACATCTTTCAAGGCAGGGAGGAGCTCAAGGTTGTCTAGATCAGAAATAATGTCTTCTTTTATAGAAGATATCACTTTCTTCGGACGGAATTGGCCAACCAATCCAACCCACCTAAAATGTAAATATTCCATTAGATGGTACATCTGAGATTTGTGAAATCAGTAGCAATCTAAACAATGTCAGAGGTAAACATGCTAATCTTGGACCTTTTTCCTTTACAAAACTTGCTTAAACAAATGAGAAAGCAAAACTTCAATACTAGAAACCAAAAGAGTATGTGATAGGCCACATGTAAATGTATAATGTCGGGGCGAGAGATTCAAACATTTGACTTCTTTGTCAATGGTAGAGGGAGGGATTCAAACATTTGAGATATACCCATGTTGGCAAACCGTAAATTTAAGTCAGAAGAAACGCTTTGAGTGGGGGGTAAAGTTAAGTTGAGCTATACCCACGTTAGTAACCGTAACGCTTTGAGTAGAGGTTAACTTTGTAGATACCTTAACCAGTTGAACTATACCCATGTTAGCAACCGTAACACTTTGAATTGGGGGTTAAATTTGTAGATACTTTAACCAATTGAGCTATACTCATATTGGCAACTATAACGCTTTGAGTGGGGGGTTAAATTTGTAGATACCTTAACCAATTCAGCTATACTCACGTTAGCAACCGTAACGCTTTGAGTGGGGGGTTAAATTTGTAGATACCTTAACCAATTGAGCTATACTCACGTTGGCAACCGTAACGCTTTGAGTGGGGGGTTAAATTTGTAGATACCTCAACCAGTTGAGCTATACCTACGTTGGCAACCGTAACGCTTTGAGTGAGAGGTTAAATTTGTAGATACCTTAATCAGTTGAGCTATACTCACGTTAGCAATTGTAACGTTTTGAGTGGGGATAAGTTTGTAGATACCTTAACCAATTGAGCTATACCTACATTGGCAACCATAACGCTGTGAGTGGGGGTTAAATTTGTAGATACCTTAACCAATTGAGCTACCTACGTTGAAGTTAGGAGAATAAACTAAGGTGAGTATATAAACTAGGTAGTATCATAGGGGATTATGGTTTTGGTAAGCTAAATCTGGTAGTTTGGGATGCAGGGGAGCACTTTCTAATCATCCAATAACAGTGAGCTCTGTCAGTATGTTCAGCATGAATTGGTAATCTGAGATTCTCAGTAGAGTAATGACTGTAGAAATAATTAAGCCAGTCAATCAAACATTTGATTCATCTCTACCGTCGAGAAATTCACTGAACAGTCCAAAAATGAAATGCAGGAAGCATAAAGAAAGAAGCAGCCATAACCTAGGAATTTACGATCACAAAGCTCAATAAACCGAAGAGAAGAAGAATGTGCCATTGCTACTTACCAGTCGGCGGCGGGAAACTTGAGCAAGAGCGACTGAAGAGAAAAGGAACCTAACTCCTTGTGTGCAGTGGGGGAGAAGGAAGGAAGAATTCCGAGGGGAAATCCATTGCCGAGGAAGGAGACTTGCTGAATCCGCAAGGTGCGGCTGGCTCGAGCTCCGTCGAGAGGGAATGGTCCGCCGGGGACAGCCTTGGCGGTTCCGACGAGGGTTTGAGAGGAGGAAACGTCGAAATCCCAGAAGGCGGAATCCATGGCGGTCCTGAGGTGCGCCATTGATGCGTTTCTTGTTTTTCTTGGAAGCTCAGAATGAAATGGGTTTAGAGTGTAGGCTGGCGCTGAGTTTACCTTCTTCCCTTATCTGCTGCTGCCAGCCTCTTGCATTTTTGGAAGTTGCCTTGCCAGTGATTAGTGGGTTTTCATTTCTTTTTTGGAGGGTACGCCTCGACCCAAGAGGGTTTTTTAAAAAATAAAATAAAATATATTTATAAAATTAAAAAAATGATTAAATTATATAATATTTCTCTAAATTTTTAATTTTTGATTTGGCTCTTAAACTTTAATTTTTCCTTAAAAATGAATTATTTTAAAAGTTGAAATAAATATGTGACATTATTTAAACACTATTTCTATAAATTAATATATAATTAAAATGAAAAAAATAATAATTATGTAAATTATTATAATAAATTCTTTTGAGATAAAATAAAATTTTCATTTTAACCCTTAAAATTTTTTTTTTGTCTTAAAAAAATAAATTTAGTAAGAAATATGCGATTTTATTTACAATATTATTCATAAAAATTAATTATATAGATTATTTTAACAAAAATTTGTAGCTAAAATGATTTTTTTAAAAAAAAAATTGATTAGGTAAATTATTTTAACAATATCGTAAATAGTAATAACAATTACAAACTTCTATGTAGTTTTAAATAATAAAAAACATATATTTAAAATGATTTTAAAACTATAGAGTAAAAATAGATAATCTAAGAATCTAGAGTTACAATTTAAGGGTGTTTTGTTTATTATTTTTATATATATGATTGGACTAAATATATGTTTTAATCAGTAACTTATTTAATTATTAAAATGTCCAGAATATTTGGTAATTTTTCAATTAAATCCATTTCAAACAATAAACGTAGAAATTGACATTTTAAAATATCTACAAGTTTAAGAAGTTATTATATACTTTTTAAAGTTCGTGATCTTATTTATTAAATATAATATTAAATTTTCAAAGATCTAGTAGACACTTCCAACCATTCAGGAACCTATTATACACAAACATGAAAATTTATAGACTACACTAGCAGAGAAGATCGAAGCTCGAAGGCAAATGATGACTTCTTCTACTCGAATTATGCAAATCTAGTGAGTATCAAAAAAGCACAAGGCAAAATGGTCACATTTATATCAGAACTTTGAAGACAGTATCTCATTGAGATCCCTAATCTAAAAAGCTACGAGTATCAACCGCTTAAAGGTAAAAGCAATGCATAAGAGAAGATCAAACTTTTAAAGATTAAGAACTCATTAAATTCATTTAAAGTTCGTAATCTTACTTATTAGATACAATATTAAAATTTCAAAGATCTATTAGACACTTCCAACCGTTCAGGGACCTATTATACACAAACATGAAAACCCATAGACTACACTAGCAGAGATGATCAAAGATCAAAGCTCGAAGGCAAATGATCTCTTCTTCGACTCGAACTATGCAAAATCTATTGAGTATCAAAAAACCACAAGGCAAAATGGTCAGTTTATACCAGAACTTTAAAGACAAACAATCTCTCCTTGAGATCCCTAAGTAAAAAAGCTACCAAGTATCAACAGCTTAAGGTAGAACCAGTCTGTTCTGTATAGAAGCAATTTAGAAGAGAAGATCAAACTTTGAAATCAAACAATCTGATTACCTATGAAAAAGATGCCACAGATATTAAGATGCATAGCAAGCAAGTGCTTAAAGTTAGAACCATTGTACGCCCTAAAAATTTGTCTGGACACAATGATTTATGTTCCAAGCAGTTGCAATTATTTTTCATCACGGTGTGAAGAACACGACTCTTGACAAGCGTCCAAGAAGGCTCGAAACAACGATGTAGAGATGAATATTCATTGGCTCGATAACATACTCCAAAAAACCAAAAAAGAAATAAAGAGAAAGATGCTAGTACTTTGTCAACTAGCCATTGGATGGTTGTATACGTACTCAATTGCAAGATTACAGGAATCTATTTTATCAGCCTCCTTGTCTGGGATCTCTAGCTTGAACTCCTCTTCCAAGGCCATTACAATCTCCACAGTGTCCAAGCTGTCTAAACCCAAATCTTTCTGAAAATGACCATCAGGGCTCACCTGCAGATAAATAACGGAAAACCCAATAATTGCAGCAACATTTCAGCCAAAAGCTATGATTGAAGTTTAGTGGGGAAGAGATGATGCTTGGAAGTGACAAAAAATTAATAGTAGAAACTGGGCGACATAGTTTAGCTGCTTTTGATCGTTTCTAACCTTAAAATGGCTCGAAAATGAGTGTAATATTCACTATATGGCATAGCCGAGTTCTTGGGAATATCTCAAAAAAGTGTGTAATATCTACTATAGCATAGCCTGGTTCTCGGGGATACGTTAGGAATACAACACGTTAAGGTCAAGTCATAAGGAGGTAAACCACAATCCAGTGATCAAAAGACCAAAAGGAATATGTTAGCAAAAGTTCTTTGGAGTCTAAGAGCAATATGAAAATAACGCCTGGGACAAGTGAGATGAGAAAATACATCTTTTGAGTAAACGGGTTACAATCTATAAGATTGATTATACACAAATTGACACAAAAGAAAAAACAAAAAGGCAAAAGAAGACGAAGAAGAAGTAGATATGATATGTTGGCGAACAAAAGGGAGCAAAAGAGGAAGAACAAGATAAGAGAGACAATTTTATGTCTGTGTGCAATAAAGTGAAGGAGAACAGCATTGAAGTGTCCAAACTAAAATGATATAGACATCACAAAAAGAGCAGCAAGATGCACTCGTACACTGTCTGAGTGAGCTTGCTTGGCATACACCAGCCAAGATGCATCCTTAAAATTGATATAACCACCCTTTGGCAATTAATGATTTGTCATCTATCATCGACTATACCCAAAATGTGTAAGATTAGAAACCGTTGACCTCCGCGAATTCAAGAAATTTAGGTGTCAATAGTTAGTCCTAGTGAACCTAGCCAAGCAATCCACATAAACGAAGGGAGATATATTGTGTGCAATACGGCAATCGACCCAAACTTTCAGCCAAGAAGTTAAATTTCCAAAAGATGCCGAATCAAATATTAAATCAAATGGCATTTCAGCAAAAATTATCAAGTTCCACATTCTAGATTAACGCTTGATCAGGGAATATATCGTCGTGAGTTATGGTTTGCCCCAATTTTCCATTCGCACAGATAAAGCATAGGAGATTAAACCATAAAAACGATTCGGAATCCACCAGGATCGCACATCAGAACATTAAACTATTGAATCGGCATATTACAGAATTTCTACACTTTCAACCTATTATTCCGCATTCCCAAATCAACAAAAGCCGTTTCAACAGTCTTGAAAAAACAACTCAATAAGCTGAAAAAACAAGTGATGGAGGTATAAGACCGAATCACCTTGGACGGATCGACTTTCGGATGGCACTTGACAACCGAGAGGACTCTCTCAATAACCTCCTCCTTGGTCAAGTGATCATCGTGCGATGAAAATAGCCGGAGCGACGCAACGGAACACGACGCCGGTTGGCATTCTCGGCGAGCTAGGGCAAAAACTCGAACTGGAACTCGAACATGGCGAAGAACGGCTGCCCTCAGTGCCATTTTTTATCTCTTCTTCCTGCAGTGACTCTTCGATTGCTCGAACTTGTAGATCCTAAAGTGAAGGTGAATTTGGCAGGCGCGAAGCACGTGCGTCAGGAAACTTTATGGGCTTTGGCCCAACAGTCTTCCAATAATCCAATGACCGATCGGCCCAATCTAATTTCGTCCGTACAATTTCTCTTAAATTATTAACTTATTTTGAATTTTATTTAAATAAATAAATAAATTATTTTTCACTGATATTCTCCCTTTGACCCATCTACTAGGGAAAGGTTTTCACACCCATATAAGGGGTGTTTTGTTCTCCTCTCTATAACCGACACGTTTTAAAACCGTAAACCTAACGACGATACGTAATAGGTAAAAACGGACAATATCTACTAACGACGGGCTTGCACGGTTGCAAAAAGATATAGACTTAAAACATTTTAGATATACGAACCCCTGAGTCACAAACACGAACATCTCATGTCCATTCAATCTCAACCGAAGATCAGGGTTCAAACAAATTTATTTAATATCAAAAGTTTCCGAGACAAAAGAACAAGTTTCTTACACAGGAGCCGAACACGATCAAACCCACTTTAATAGTCTCGACACGTAACTCAAAACACATTCACTACAAAATTCAAAATGTAACAAATAAATTAAAATTAAAAATATATATTTTTCAAAATTTTAAATGCATTTATTTAAATTTTAACATAAATAAATAAATAAATAAAGGTTTGTATTGGCACTATCAAAACGAAGTCAAAGTCATTCTTCCCTATCGCAAAGGTAAACCTACCTTTTCTGACGCTAATAATAATTTTTCAATAATAATAAATAACAATAAATGAATCAAAAACCATAAGATTTATGTCATTTATCGCAATTATAATTCACATTTACTACATTATTTAAATATTCATCTTTTATATTTATTATATTAATAAATAAATTATCTAATATATATATATATATATATAGTTTTAAATTTTTACTTTTATTTTTTAAATTAAACCCAAAATTTATTAGACTCCATTATTTAAATATTCATCTTTTATATTTATTATATTAATAAATAAATTGTATAATATATATATATATATATATACATATAGTTTTAAAATTTTTACTTTTATTTTTTAAATTAAAACCAAAATTTATTAGACGACATTATTTAAATATTCATCTTTTATATTTATTATATTAATAAATAAATTGTATAATTTATATATATATATATAGTTTTAAAATTTTTATTTTATTTTTTAAATTAAACCCAAAATTTATTAGACTACATTATTTAAATATTCATCTTTTATATTTATTATATAATAAATAAAAATAAAACCCAAAATTTATTAGGGGGAGGGGCCTTGGAATTTAAATAAAGTGTAATTTGGGTCAAAAGTGCAATTAATGTAAAGAAGCATCAAAAGAGACTCAGCGGTTTCCGACCGTTAATAAACGAGATGGAGTCAGGTCCCTAGGATCTAGGGGCCCCACCCACCCATGTAATGACGTGGATTACTTTAATTAAATAAAACACGTAGTCAAGTTGTAAGGTTCTGTTTGAGCGTGTCACACCGCATTAAAATCCTCTCCACCTGCCATCTCCACCACTTGCCTTATAGTCCACGTCACTCTGCCACGTGGCTCCATCACTCAGTACACCATTTTTCCTTTTTCCTAGGACCCGCCATTTAAAAATTTTAAATAAATCAAAATATAATATCTTATAATATTAAATGCTATATATATTAATAATATTTTAAAATTAAATATATGGAAAATTAAAACATTGTAATATATATATTTAATACGCTCATTTCCAATATAGTATATAGTTTTTTATTTTATATTTTTTTATTGAATTAAAATATTTATATTTAATTATTATTTAGTCCAAGTCATTATATGTACTTTATCTATTTGCACGCAATATAGAAGTCCAAATATTTGTATATTGACATAGTCACCAATATTAATTACGTTAATAAATGTGACAAATTTATATATTTATTTCATTATTTTTCAAGAATAATTAGTTGGAGTGGGAAGATTCCAAGAGCAATGGCTAATCATGTAAATATAATCAATTGACTTATGGTCGACATCACTCGTAACATCATTCACAAAAAATAATATCATATAGTTTTTAAATTTTTACGAATTTACGGTCATTTTAATGAAAAAATTCGAAACTATTTCAAATAAAAGTAAATAATAAAAAAAAGACTGAGAACCTATGTGCGTACATAGACTAGGTGTTAGGAATCACGACTCTCCACAATGGTATGATATTGTCCACTTTGAGCATAAACTCTCATGACTTTACTTTGAGCTTCCCCAAAAGAACTTATACCAATGAATATAGTATTCCTCATTTATAAACTCATCAATAATCCTTAATAATCCTCCCCTCAAACAAAGTACACTATAAGCCTCCCCTGAGGCTTATGTAGCTCTCGAATAGCCTCCCCTTAATCAAACCTCGACTCCTTTCTCTTAAGCCCTCGAACAAAGTATATCATTTGTTCAACACTTTAGTCACTTTTGACTACACCTTCGAGGCTCACAATTCCTAGTTCGGTATTTGGGGATTCTATTGACATGGTTAAGTTTAGGGCATAGCTTCTGATACCATGTTAGAAATCATGACTCTCCATAATAGTATGATATTGTCCACTTTAAGCATAAGCTCCCATGACTTTGCTTTGGGATTCCCAAAAGGCCTCGTTCCTCACTTATAAACCCACCAATAATCCTCAACACTAGGTTAGGAGAATTTGTTGACCAACTCAAAATTGATAGGATCGATGACCCGAAAAACTAGAATAGAGTTAAAAATTCAATCCAACTGGTCGATTATTTTTAATTATTTTATCAATAATAACTAAAATATCATAAAGTTTAAAGACAATTACAATTTTTCATTAATATTGGTTACAAACGTCCAATAACCTTAATTTTCATATTAATTAATTTTTTTTTCTTAAACTTATTTGGCATAATTTAACCCAAAAAAGAACAAGGAAATTCCACAAATCCCAAATCCCAAAGTCTAACTATTCACGTTTGTTTGTTTTTTTGGGGTGTATTGATTATAAATTAATGCAAATGGTCATAGGAAGAATAGCAAAGAAACTAATCCCCGACATCGCGTGGCCTTTTATCGCAGAGGAAAAAGGATTTAAAATTTTTAAAAAGAAAACTGGAGGGGTAGAATCGTACATTTGCCAATAGTATCACCATCACCGATCAATTCTATGGTCAAATGTCAACGGTAGTCGATATCAACGGTTGTGATTGACTCTTCCAAAGTCCGCTATCTTCCTCGACCGATTCGCACAGAGATGAGGCTTCCCCGGAACCCTAAGATTGCCGGAGAAAGAAACTTCCGGCGGAATTACCTTCTGATTCCAATTCCGGTTGGGACTTGCTCGTACCAGAGGACTCAAACAAAATGCGAATCCTGAAACGTTCTGTTTGTGCCCTAATTTCTCTCGTTTAGCCGATCCAGGAATCGTCATTGGAGATTGTTGAAACTTCTGAGAAATTGGAGAACGACCGTGACTTTCGCACTCTTCTTCATCCGATTCCGATATTATCGCCGGCGACATTCCGCGTTTAATCGTTTGACAATGATGCCTCCGTTCGGCACCAGCGATCGATTCCTCGACTGTCGCAAGGCTCGATTGCTGCTTAATCCGACGGCCGTTCAAGATCGTCGAGAACCACGACGGCGATAAAGAAGCCGAATCAGAACCGTGCGATTCGTGAGAAGGACTTTTATGCTTCTTCTCGAATTTCTCGGATCTAGATTTAAAAAGCTTCGACCAGAGCGAAAATTTACTCCTCTTTTTCCGATCGAACGAACCTGTTGTAACGAATGTAGAGTTCGCAGTGTTATTCGTTCTGTAATCAGGTCCGATTTGCGGAGTACTGTAAAATCGCTGATGGCGATTTCCTTCGCGATCGAGATCGCTCAACAAACCTTCATCCGATTTCAAACGATGATCAAAAGGAGAAACAGAACGAAGAAAAACAAGCGGCGGTGGCGGAAGAGGTCTATCGTCCGCCGCACGATTATCACCGGCAGCGGCGGCACGGATCTCCGATTGCTTCTCCGCTTGTGCCTGAGCAGCGATAATCAAAAAAAGACGCTCCCGTAAACAGGAAGCACAGACGCCGATGCTACTGCTGCAGTCAAACTGGTGCTTCTTGCACCTCATTTACTAACGAAAAAAGAAAAATCGAACTCGGAGCGGCGTTTCAATGGCGGATCGTGAAGATTTCCGGCGAATTTTGAACGATGAGAACGAAAAGAACTCGGATGAAGAAACTTCACTGAAAATGGAAATGAAAGTTTGCAAGGCGAGAGACGCTGGTTGGTTTACAGTAATTATTTATATTTATAAATGGATTGTGCTTTTTCGAAAGACGGAACCTGACAGCCTTTTTTTTTTTTTTAATATATAATTTTTTAAACATGAATTAAAATTAGGATAAATATGAATAATTGTTTCCCCGTATCTGTGTCGTTTGAATTTCACACCTCCCGCTGTAATTTTCTTTATTTGGCAACGATTTTCTTTCTAAATAATTCAAAATATCTATTTAAAAAAAAAACGGTATATTAATTATTTATTTATTTTTGTTATAATTTCCATTTTTATTAATAACATTTATAAAACTAAATTATATTTCTATTTTAGATTGGGTTGAATAAATGCTTACCCGACCAACTTAAAATTTCGAGTTTGTTGTATAGGACTCGCAACCGAACTAGACGAGTTGAGTTCGATTATCAAGTTATTTTTTTAACCGAACTTACAATACATGTTACATTAATAATTAAAATTTCACAAAAACTAATTATCAGGCATTTGCACGTTACAATGCATCATTAACATCGGTTAAAAATGTCAAATATTTTCGTAATAATCTTGATAGTCGGATAGGATTAGATTAGGTTGTAACTTCATTTTTTAACCGGTTGAGCTGACCCAATAAAAAAATGACGACTCGAGAATCGACCCGAATTTTGGAAGTTCAAAAAGTTCAACTCACCTAGCTTTTATGGTTTAGATTGGGTAGTTTAAGTTGGATCGAGTCATCCTGGTCATTTATTAAAAAAATAAATAAATAAATAAGTGGCCGTTTAGAGTTGAAAGGGTAAACGGCGTCGTTATTTTCTATAATTAGTTATATAATAAGTTATGTACGGACAATAATTTTATGACAAATCATGGTAGGTTTAAAAAACAGTTAATAGATAATAAATTCACCTTCATATAATACATTTTAGTTTTAATATTTTATTTTGATAATTTTTATGATTTAATAAAATTTTATAATCTCGAACCTCGTCCAATAGTCAGCTCCTATTTAAAAAAAAATTCCTCCGTATCTAAAATTATTCTTCTTTAAACTCTCAACGAACATCGTTAATTTAATACCGAGAACTGGTTTGTGTTCGCTATTGAGTCTACGCTCGTTCTTTTCAAGCTTGATTCCGCTCGTATGCTCGTTACATTGTTCGACCGAACTCGTTGGTTCTACGCTCTATTCAGTCGAAACCCAATTCAACAGCCTTTTTTTAGATATTTCGCTCTTACCCCATTTACCTTTAGGAGCCCTTAAGTGAGAAGCTTTCTTCTCGGGAAAATAACAATGGAAAAAACGACTCTTTCAATAATTCATTTGGTTTGGTAAAATTCTAATAGTCTCTATTATCTCGAACATTCTACTGAATCTAAATATTAATTATAATATTTTATTTTAAAAATAACTTTAAAAAATGCATTAATGATCCACGAATTATATTTTTCAACAAAAAGAAAGTTTCCATTTCCACCAAAATTTGGAATTTTGAAAATGAATTATTCAAAGCTTTATTTTTGTCATTTAATAAATAAATATACGACAAACACTTGTGAGCAAATAGGTAATATAAACATATAATTTAATTAACAAGTTGGAAAAATTATAAATAATAAATAATATTTTATTTCGTGAAATTATATATAATTTTGAGAACGTCTCATTTAATAATTATTTGATATTTTTATAATGATAAAAAAATAATTATTTAATTTCTTAATAAACTTTAAAAAATAGTAAATACTATAAATATCTTAATAAACACAAAATTTAATTATACGACTAATATTGGAAACAAACGGTTAAAAATACAGTTAAATTTTTATCACAAAGTTTACGATACTAGCAGAATTATATATTTTTATTTTTTTAAAACGTTTAAAAATATTTTTATGAATTTTAAAAAAAGTTTTATAACACTATTTTTTAAATTAAAAAATTTAAGAGTACTGATGAAACTAAAACTTCAGTATATTTAAACACATTCGAACTATTTTTTAAACGCTTCCGAAAGTTTAAGGGTATTTTTAAAATTTTATTTTTTAGTTCGAGAATATTATTACAATTTTGTATTTTAAATATATTTTTATTAACTTATATATATATATATAAAAGTTTATTTGCAATTCTACACTTCAACATGGTCAATCTTGCTTGTGGAGTTATTCAAATCTCAAACAAGTGTTATTGCGTTAAGATATTTGATCAACAAGAATCGTTCAAAGTAGACATGATCAATCTTGCTTGTGGAGTGATTCGAATTTCAAACAATGTTCTTGCCTTGAGATATTCGATCAACAAAGGTAATTCGAATCTTACTCCCATTGTAGTGATTTTCACATATCATTTGGTATCAAAACTTCAGACTCAAGATCGGATTACCTTGTTCATCAAATCTCTTAAAGCAAAAATATTATTTGAGATTCGAATCACTCCACAAGCAAGATCGATCATATCTAGCTTTAATGATTCTTGTTGATCCAAATATCTCAATGCAAAAACACTTGTTTGAGATTCGAATCACTCCATAAATAAGATTGATCATGTCGAACTAAACTTTTATATATATATATATATATAGTCTGATTAACGTATTTGTTAACAGCTATGTGAGAGCACCGAATATGAACATGAAGACCATGTACGGCGGCCATCATAATTGGGAAGTGCCTTTTCAAAGTGCAAGTGTGTACATGACTATAGTATGAAGGCCCAACTGCTTGAATTTACGCATAAATAATAAAAAGATACATTTTTTAATGGAAAAAATAATCACCATTCACGAAATTAATTAATTTAATAAAAAGATATATTTTTTTAATTAAAAAAAATAATCACCATTCACGGACTTTAATTCGAGATTACATAGTGTTTAAAGATTAAAATAATATGATAAATCAGTTTAATTTACACATTTGAATTAGGTTGGGTAAGATAAATTAAAATTTTATTTAAATTTTCCTAAATTTATATTAAGTCGAATAAAAGAAGAAGAAATTCAAATGTTTTTTTTTTCTTTCAAATATAATTATAGTACAATTTTCTTATTATAATTTTATTTTTCATATTAATTATTATTTTTTTAATCTTTTAAGTTGACGTCAAATGGGAAGTCAACTTTTTTTTATATATATAAAAAAACAATTTATTATTTTTTTTTAAGAAGTGCCTTATTTTTTAATTTTGGTTCTTTTATAAAAATAATGACCATAGAAATAGGAAGAAAAATAAAAAAAATAAATAAAGCTCGATGTATAAAAATAAAAAATAAAAAATTTGAATAGAATAATTCATCATCTTAAAAAAAATGATGTCATAAATGATTTTATTTTATTTTAGTTTTTAATATTCTTATGTTGATTTTACACGCTATACATATATATAATTATTTAAATTTTGTTAGTACTGTAGTCGAGAAAAACGTGACAACCAGCAAAAAGTCGTGACTTGTAGCGAGGAGAGTTCCTAGTTTACTAATTAATCGATAATTTTTCTTCTTTTATCGGAGTATGAATTTAATATATTAACTGTAGAAAAAATAATTAAAATTATAATCGAAGTTGGCTTGGTAAACCAAGTTAAAGTCAAAGTAGAACGTGTTTAAGAGTTTAGCTAAAAATATTTTTGTCAATATCAAGAGTAGTTCTAGAATGTTATTTCATTTTAGTCCTTATATTATTAAAATTTCAAATTAGTCCCACAAGTTAGTCACGTTTTAAAAGTATAGATACTAAAATGAATAATTTAATAATACAGGGACCAAAATAATAAATATAAAAAAAAATTGTTTGGGAAGAAAAAAAAGAAAAGAAGCAATAATGAGAAAATGAATGGATTAGTTGAGTAGGATAATTTAGGGATTTGCAATAACTGGTCCCCCAACTATGTATAAATTTGAATTTAGACCACTAAAGTTGGAGTTATTTCCTTTTGGCCGCGTCACGGTTTAGGCACGTGCTACTCTGGCGCTGGATTGTTTGGTGGCTGTGGTGGGCCCACCTCAGGAGCGGGCGGCCCACTAGACAATAACGACTTTAAATCCCAATCCTCACTGCTTGAATAGTCTAGCCCGCCAGACGATTTTTTTAAAAATAAATAAATAAAGTCATATTTTATTGATGGTTTTCTTTTAATAAAAAATAAAAATAAAAAGTCAATTTTTTTTTTTGTTAATAAAAAAAAAAATCACATTTTTAATTTATATATATATAGTCATCTAGGTTTTAATAATTTTTTATTTACTTATTTGATGAACGTTAAAATTTGTCAACTATAAATGTAAATGATTCAACTCTTAGCCAGCTGACATTTGTATAGATGTTCGTATGTTTGAGTTGTAAATTTTTTCAATCCAATTCAATCTAACGATAATTTTGTTAAGCTTAGTTGATTCAAATGGTTCGGGTCGTTTATTCAAATTTTTATTATTTTTTTAATAAAAGTAAACAAACATTTAATTCAAATTTACCGCTCAATTTCAATAAATAAATAAATATATATATATATCATCCTTTAATCCGAGGTCACCCAACAAAAAAAAATTTTTAACGCACATATTTTAAAATTTTTACTTTCGAGTTGCAAAAAGTTATATATATATATATATATAGGTATAAATAGTAATTGTCGTTTTTTAAGATATAATCATCATTTTTTTAAGATTATTTTCATACCTCTCATTTACTCGATATTTTATTTTATTATTATTTAAGGTATATCTTTGGGTTGATTTTAATTATAAGTTGTTATTGTCGAATTTTGTTGACTTTTTATGAGTTAATAATTGGAGACGGGAGAAAATTAGAGAATAATGGATAATGATTATAAATAAAATAAAAGTAACATCATAAAGTCAAATTCTTATCGCTTAATTATTTTAAGGAAAAAAAAAACCGAGTGAAAGTGCGACGGGTCAAAAACCGAATAAATTGCATCATTTTCTTACTTTATAATATGTTATAAAGTAGTTACGCCTAAATTCTCCTTTTAAGAAAAGCTTATTATAAAATAATAATAAGAATAATAATAAAAGGTAGAAAGGTAAAATAGAGCACATGCTTCACATTTACATATGAATGGGAAGCTAGCTGCCCATACCCTTTTATTCTTCAATTTTATTCCATTCTAAAGTTAAGGTTAATTAATTGTAATTAGACTTAATTTGAATTTAATTTCGGTGCGTACTATTTTAATATTTTCGAGGGGAGTTCTTAAAATTTGAATTATTCTTGATATTTATATCGTAAATATCAGGACACTGCTTTACCTTGTTTACAATTCTTCAAGTGATTGAGTTATAACTTGCTCATATAGAGCGTTTTGAAATATTTCGTTCAAACGCTCGAGACGAGAGGACGTAGGAGGTTGATTTAGATACTCTATACTCACTTATACAGAGCGGTTTGAAATAGTTCGTTCAAACTCTTGAGATGAAAGGACGTAGGAGGTTGATTCAGATACTCCACACTCACTCATACAAAGCGGTTTGAAATATTCCGTTCAAACGCTCGAGACGAGAGGACGTAGGAGGTCGATTCGGATACTCCACACTCACTCAGACATAGTGGTTTGAAATATTCCATTCAAACGCTCGAGACGAGAGGACGTAGGAGGTCGATTCAAATACTCTACACTCACTCATACAGAGCGGTTTGAAATATTCCATTCAAATGTTCGAGACGAGAGGACATAGGAGGTTGATTCGAATACTCCACAGTCACTCATACAAAGCGATTTGAAATATTCCATTCAAACGCTCGAGACGAAAGGACGTAGGAGGTCGACTCAAATACTCCACTCTTATTAACAAATATTTTAACATTTAATTCAGCATCTAATAAATTAGGCCTAAAATATAACCGTTTATTTTTAATATATATATATTTCATTTTTTGTTCTATTATTTTTTTTAATCCCTTCCTTTTGTATTATATATAATAATAATAATAATCATCATCATCATTAATAGTTCTTTTTAATTAATATATTGATATTTATAATTTTACGACTAATTACTAAATAAAATAATCATTTATCTATCATAAGATAAATATTAATTCGATAAAAATCGTGTCACGTGATAATTTAACTCGAAATTCGAAAAATCCAAATGAATTAAAAGGGAAGTTGGGCCTACTTAAAAAACCAAGGCCTACCAAATAAGATTAAATCCGACACAAATGTAACTAAAGTCCGACCTACCCAAAGTACGAATACAACAATTTGGTCAGTGTTGCAATCGTTACCCTAAATTTAAACAACGTTCCAAATGTTTTCCCGATAGATATAGTCGTGACTGACGAAGATACTTATGTGTTTGGGCGATGGTTCGAGATGCTCATAAGAGAAGGATGCTTGCTACAAATTTGTTCAAATTTATGATCGGAGCAGTAGAATAAATGTATCATCGTAACCCAAAACGGCATAAATTTGAGTTGAAGTACGTCTCGAGTGGGTGAACTACACTGTCATTTTTTTGTGCTCGACGTGTTTTTAATTTTATTGAAGCTTTGTATACTAAAAAAAACGTCATATATAAATTTTAAAATCTATAAATTTAAACGCACTAATTAAATAATTAATATATATAATTATAATTATAATTCATAGAAAATAAAATTCAAATATTATTTTGTAACTCAACCATATATTATAAAAAATTAAATTTCATTAATATAACATATTGTTTAATTAATTATTTATTAATATTACAATACTAATAATAAATAAATTAATATAAATGATTAAGTTTAGGAGAGAAATCAATACTAAAATTAGGATTTTTTTTGGGAAAAAATTAAGGAAAATAGTTACTATAATTTGTTCATTCCAAAATTGAGTATTATACGCCAAAATTTATTAATTATCAATATTACATATTGTTCCCTCCATCACGTTCAATCTCTTTCTCGCTCGATCTCACTCCGGGAAGCTCTCTGCGTCTGAAACTTTCCAGTTGTGTTGGAGAAGCCATTGGAATCAGCTGAATGACGAAGTGGAATTCTCTATCTGCTTCGCTTATGAAGCGGCTGAAGCTTCACTACCAGATGAAGAACAGTATTCCGGCGATAGCACAGGCGAGATCCTTCACTACAAGCGAGGGGCATCGTCCTACCATTATTCATAAACGTAGTCTCGATATTCTTCACGATCCGTGGTTTAATAAAGTAAGCCTTTCGCTACTATTTCGATATTCTTCTCGTCTGATTTGCTTCTGTTGTTTTGTATTCGTCGTTATAATACATTCTTAGCGGGATGCGGAACTTGACATCGGTATTAACTGGTATTATTAATTTTTTGATTGAGCCTAGTGATTTGTGAAGATAACCTGTATTCTAAATCAATATCGGAGGAATTATCAATCACTTTTTGTTTATTTAGTAGCGAAAACAATTTAACTTAAAAACTGTTTGACAATCGAATCAACTACTGCTAAAACTAATCGACTAATTCTCCAGCTTACCACATGATTATTGATCGTGGTTTGGTTCTTGAGTATCCAAATGTTACTGTCGGATACTGGATCGAGTTGGGGTAATTTTGTGAGGATTATTGATACAGAGTTGGCGGCGATCCAGGGTTATTAGATCAGTGTTTATAAAATTCCAGCTAATTAGATGGTGTGTCAAAGTATGTACTGGTCATCAAGTTTTGCGCAATTATTGGCTGAAAGTGAATGGTTCTGTATGGTCGGCACTGTTTATATTTATTTTAAAATTATCGGTTAATGATCTGCATTCGTTGCTTTAGTCAGCACTGTTTGTGAAATGAGAGTTGTAGTTAGCATTTGTATTCTTAAAATATCGTAGAGTGACTTTCTGCAACCTTCGCCAATGATAAACATGAACACGCTCGC
Source organism: Cucurbita moschata (assembly GCF_002738365.1). Taxonomy (NCBI): domain Eukaryota; kingdom Viridiplantae; phylum Streptophyta; class Magnoliopsida; order Cucurbitales; family Cucurbitaceae; genus Cucurbita; species Cucurbita moschata. The sequence continues at coordinate 2,033,289 of NW_019268517.1, forward strand.
ATATGTTGATGTATGGAATGGAACACGTATGTCCATATGTACATTTGCATGCGCGCGCGCGCACACACACACAGATAGATAGATAGATAGACATTGTTTGAGAGTACATTCAAGTGCATTTTCCCATATTTTGAATTCCTGACGTGATGGATGATGGAAGAGGATTGGGGGACTACCTAGTTCTTTCAATATCAGTTGTATTTTATGATCTTTTTCCCAAAGAAATTGTAATCTCGACTTGTGTACTTACATTGAAAAATATTTTCATTAGAAACTATCCCTCTGGTCCCCCCAACAACTCTATCATATGGAAAGAATCCAATTCATTATCTTGGACTCATTGATATGGCATATTTTTTGTTTATTGTTAATGGTTGTGAAATGAAGAAAATGCTGTCGCCAAGTACTAGATTAAGTCTTGTGAAAAGCCAACTTCTATTGTACTTCCAACCTAAAATGAAGTTTATTTCACTGAAAGAAGGGAAATGATTTACTTTAAAGAATTCCTTTTCCTTTTAAAATGGTCTACTTATGTACTTCCAACCTAATGTGAAGTTTAAATCTGTTATGGGAATTGGAAAATTACATCTGATGTAGTTGGAGCTTGTTTTATCAGTGTTTGGATTCTTATTTTGCTTTGGTATAAGTACCATTTATGGATCTCCCTTCTTCTTTATCATCATAGTAGGGAACAGCCTTTTCAATGACAGAACGGGACCGGCTTGATCTTCGAGGACTTCTTCCACCAAATGTAATGTCTTCAGAGCAGCAAATTGAACGATTTAGTAAGTTCTTGCGATTTTAATTTTCCATGGAGTCATTAAGAATAAAACCCATTTATTATATAATTCTTAGTATGGCCTTTAAACTCTTATTGTACATTGGTGCCTGTTACTTGACATTTGGCTTCAACATCGTGTATGTGTCTTAAGAGTGTGCGAACATGAAAATAATGAAAATAGTGCTCTTTGTTTTAAGTTCCTTCGTTGTCGTCTACTTTTACTTTTGTTTAATTTTATGTTTCTACTTGTTGAATAATTCATAAAATTGAAATGATTGTTGACAAATCTCTCTTTATTATGGAACAAGATTATTCTTGTTGTCATGCCTGGTGCATGTTCCATATAGCAGCTCTGAATTCCTTCTATTAGTATTGGAGCAACATTCCTAAAGTTTTTTAATATAGTTCTTCTCGAGTTTATAGATTGTATCTAAATCTACATTCATTGCATTCCGTTTAAATTCTAAAATTTGTCTTCTATAGATAATATATAGCTTTCAAATTTTCATCTTGTTCTTTAAATTTATCGTGCATTTGAACTTCTGAGATCAACAACAGTTTTCTTGCAGCTCTGGTCACGGCTCTTCTAATTTTTTTTTCCTTCCAAATCTACGTACTTCAATCTACACGACATAACTAACTAAATAATTTACAGTGGTTGACCTGAAGAGGCTTGAAGTTCAAGCAAGAGATGGGCCTTTAGATCCAAATGCTTTGGCCAAATGGCGAATTCTGAATAGATTGCATGATAGAAATGAGACAATGTACTATAAGGTGAGTTAAGATTGCTCATCTATTAGTGCACACAATGTCAAGGAATTTTTACGGACTTGTTCTCTTGAATTCATGATCTAAACTAGCCAGTGTTTGTTTTATGCATCTATAAATTTTATTATCTCAGTCTTGTTTTTGATTACGAACTATTGTTAACATCAATCAAGTTAGGCTAAGTAGCCATGCTCACTGAAGGGGAAGGGCATTTCTTCTAATGGAATAAATTAAGCTTTCATTAGGTTATTCTGTTTCCTATGTTTGCTTTAGTAAGTAAGAGATCTCGTGGACCATGTTTTCTTTTTCCCAAGGCATAATTAAATATGCCGCAAAATTTTAAAAGATTAATGACACCGTCTACCAAATGTGTTCGATGATATCTACCTTTCTTCTATTGTGGACAAAATGCAACTTCACAATTTATCAGTCATCCATCACATTCAAATTATTCTTGAAAACTTGAATCAAATCGAATTTTCACGTGGTTTCATTTCTCAGTGTACATATATTATTCTTATTTATAGTGTTATAAAGTATTTTGTACCGTCATATCTTTTTAATAGATGCAATTATTTGTGTTATGATTTGTATGGCATATCATAAGTCATCTAATTAAATGTGAATTTGTTAGGTTTTGGTCGCTCACATCAAGGAGTATGCGCCAATAGTATATACACCAACCGTAGGTCTTGTTTGTCAGAACTATAGTGGCTTGTTTAGAAGGCCAAGGGGAATGTATTTCAGTGCAGAAGATCGTGGAGAAATGATGTCAATGGTTTATAATTGGCCTGCTGAACAGGTTTTCTTCATGTAACTTGGATGATCATAACAGACAAGTCCTCGTACCAATTCAAATTGTTCAGAAGCCAAATAATTTTGACTCTTCAGAATTGGAACTTTATATTAGTTTAATTGAACACGACTTTTTTGCAGGTTGATATGATTGTTGTTACGGATGGAAGTAGAATATTAGGTCTTGGAGATCTTGGAGTACATGGAATCGGTATTGCAATTGGGAAGTTGGATATATATGTTGCTGCTGCTGGGATAAATCCTCAGAGGGTAGATTCTTGCTACTACATTTCTTAGTGTTTAGCCCCCTAGCATGATTACCAATTAGCTGGTTATGTTTAGGAACTTATTAAATGGTTCAGAAACTTTTATTCATGTTCTATAAATGATCTAAGCAAGGCCATTCGAGTTTGGGCTATTGTTTTGGTTTGGTTTTTTTTGGTATTTTTATTTTTCATTTTCAATTTGGGTTGTTACTAGACTATCATTTTTGAGTTGCCTTTAGGTGGATATCTTTTCAGTGTTTGTTTTTCTTTATAACTTGACAAGCAATGGAAATCTCTTCTTGCAACAGGTGCTTCCAGTCATGATTGACGTTGGAACCAATAATGAAGAGCTTCTGAAGAACCCCTTATGTAAGTGCCTCTATACCATTAGGTGGCTAGTGTGCTAAATTCTCTCTCTTTTTTTAAATGTCTTATTGAAAGTTTGATTTTTAATGATAATAATAATAAAAAATCTTCAATTTGCTGATCAATCATTCATAATATGTATAATATTTTTTTCCCTCAGTATTTTTTGGATTATACCTGTCCTTGTTTCGTGTTTGAATTAAGACTGTCTTAATCATCATAAAATAATCACTTTATAGTTGATACTGCAGTGAGGTGATTTCTAAAGTTTTAAATATTGGGGATGTGCTTCATTCAAATGAGTTTAACTATGACTATTTAAATCTTGTAATGGGTAACATTGTTATATTTTTTTCATGATGGACCAACATCTTCGAAACATCAAAAAATTGCTCAATACCCTTTAGTTAGGTACAATTTTCAAAATTTCATGAATATTCCACATCTTCATAAGACCCCATTACAATGTTAGTGTGATATTTGGGGATCATACTTTCATGCATTAGCTGTTGGTTTTTATTGCTATGGCATTTTGGATTGATTCTTTTTCATAGATTTGGGATTGCAAGAACACCGATTGGATGGGGATGAGTATTTGGCCGTTATCGATGAGTTCATGGAGGCAGTGTTTACTCGCTGGCCACATGTTATTGTTCAAGTAATTCAACTGCAACTCTGGTGAAATAATTGGATTTTCTACTTTTCTTGTTTTCCATTATATTTTTAAAACTTTGCAATAAATATTTGGCAATTGTTCAACAGTTTGAAGATTTCCAAAGCAAATGGGCCTTTAAGTTATTGCAACGATACAGAAATACCTACAGAATGTTTAATGATGACGTTCAGGTTGACCATTCTCTCCCTCTTTCTTCTACTCGGCTTTTCCTTTCTTCTAATAGTTTTTCTGTTTGTACTTTGATTTCTTGTACTATACTATTTTTTCAACTTATCTAGATTTGTTTGACATTTTCCGTTCTTTAACTTATGAATATTTTTACCAAAACTTTATGGTGACTAATATAAAATATACTTGTTGGTTTATATGACAGTACCTTCTTTTTCGTTTAGAATGTGATGGCATAACATAAGCTGGCAAAATTACAGTGGCATTTTGATTCTAAAAGCTATGCTTTATCGTTCAACCGTCATGGGCCATGATCAACCAACACTAACAATTCATTGTCAAATTCTCTCTAGGGAACGGCAGGAGTTGCTCTTGCCGGGCTTTTAGGTGCTGTGAGAGCACAAGGAAGACCGATGATCGACTTTCCAAAGCAAAAGATTGTTGTTGCTGGTGCTGGAAGGTAGTTTCATTCCTAATGTTGTTATCTAACATTATGAGATAAACTTCAGAATTTTGTATGATGATAGTGTTCTTAGAGTCCCAACGCATGCTTCATTTAGAGAAATATACAAAAAATAGTTTTTAGTTTTATTCATGATCTTGTTAACCATACAAAACTTTTAACCATGTAATCTTTCTCTTCTGTTCTAATTTGATTTCTGTCATGCTATAATTGACACTAGTACACCCAAATTTTTAGTTGATGTGTTAAAACTTAAGTTTCTGCATTTTTCTTTTAATGATGCAGTGCAGGAATTGGGGTTTTAAACGCGGCAAGGAAAACCATGGCAAGGATGTTGGGAAACAATGAATCAGCATTTGAGGCTGCTCGAAGCCAATTTTGGGTGGTCGATGCCCAGGTGATCAATCACTAATCTTTCTTTGTATTTAAAGTTCTTGAGATAAAAGTTTTTACGTTTAAAATCTAACAGCAAACTTATTACTAGACTGTCATGTTTTGATCTTTTATGTTTATAACCATACCCGGGTTGGGAATGAGATTTGAGATGAGAAATAAAAAACCCATGTTTGGGGGAGGGGATTTAATTTTTTGCTTGGGAAAACTCTTTTCCTAGGCATAAAAAAAGTGGCAGGGATTTTAAAACCCATACAAATGGATAGGTTTTCTATATCCTTTTTTTTTTTTTTTTTTTTTTTTTTTTTTTTTTTTTTTTTTTTTTTTTTTTTTTTTTT
>NW_019268517.1:2038459-2049598 GCF_002738365.1 Cucurbita moschata
CTTTTTTTTTTTTTTTTTTTTGTTCTTTTATATATATTTTTCTTTCGTATTATTTATTCTTTCACTTGATTATTTGTCATTTTTTACTTGTTCATTTATTTATTTTTCTTTGTTCTTTTTCTAAATATGATTTTTTCCGATTATTCATGTTTAATAGTGTTCTTTCTTTTATAACTCTGTTTTCTTTTTTAAATTAGATGTATTTTATGTTGAAATATAATTAATTGGTTCAAATTTAAATTTAAATTAATAATAAAAAACTATAATACTATTGTAATAGTTATTTTATCCATACATCTTTTTTAAAATTCTTTTTATTGTTTTCTTAATAAATTATTATAATTATATTAGATTTACAAGTATATCTCATTTAATATAAATTACTTCACCATATACAACATTTAATTTTTGAAATGAGAGTGGTGCTAAATATTTATTATTAAATTTTTTTATAATTTTATTAAAATCATTTATTTGAGGATAGTTATTAAAATTTATTACAAAATAAAATTAAAAACCTAAATTTTAATGAATGAAAATTAAATCAAAATTTAATTAGTTAAAATTATTTTAATAATCTAACTTAATTAACAATAGTTAAATTATCTAAAATTGTTGAAAAAACTTTATTTATACGAGATTCTGTTCATGCAACACCAAATACATTTATTTGATTTTCAGAATAAATAAAATCTTGAACGAAATAACCCCTTTATGATGTTCTCTTTCTCCTTCTCAAACCTGAAGTTTTTAATGGCCTTTGTATAATTTTTTATCCAACGTGTAATTTTATAAAAACATAGATACACTTACTTTTTGATCCATGTTGTTCATATAAAACCAAGGGTTGAACATATTGGGAAAAAGACTTTGGTCATTAGTTCGAAAACTTTTGGATCTGACCATTTGGCTCAATAAATATCTCACGAGTTTTTGGCCTACTAAATAATGTAGGTGTGGCTATACTTCCTAGTTTCGGAAGATGAGCATTTTACGGCCAGCAAGTTTTTTGTAAAGATAAAAGTATTGCTTGTTACTTAATGCACTTATCTTTGATTTTTTCATAAAAAAAAAAAAAGGAACTTTGTGCACGTATATTTGTTTCATCTATCAGTTATGTCAAGAAAAAAAATTGTGAGCTTTGCTTGTATTATTGAATTCAGCGAACATTTTCCCGTGCATGAATATTTCTTGCTTACAAATTGCAGTGAGACCTTCATTATCTAAGGTTACATCCATTATACTCTAGGATGTTGTTTTGTCATGTTGCTATCCCTCTACTGGGTACATCGTATGTCAATAGCACCTGGGTGTTGTGGGAGCAAACAATCCCCATATTTGTTAATTGTTTCCTTGTTGTTGTCAGGGTTTGATCACAGAGGAACGAGAAAACATTGATCAAGATGCAAGCCCATTTGCAAGGAAGGTCAAAGAAATTAATCGTCAAGGATTGAGGGAAGGTGCAAGTCTAGTGGAAGTGGTCTGTAAATTTTCCTTCCTCATTTATAGCTACTTTTGCATAGAGTAATCATGTCTTCCTTCTTATTTCCACTATCATCTTTGTTTTGACGTTGACTTTTAGAAATTGTAAGTTGTTCATCGTGGGATTTGAGTGGAGGAACTTAAATAATTACTGTAGGAAATTACTAAAATCTTTTGAGGCAACATAATTTCTATGAAATAGATCCTTCTTGCGTTAATTTATTTCAGTGCGACTTTTCTATTTTATTTGATTCTCAGTTTTTTAATTCTACTGCCCCGATATGGTTCAAATTTGAATTTCTTCCATTTTCTTGAAAATGTTAATATTAGGTACAAAAAGTGAAACCTGATGTGCTGCTGGGATTGTCTGCAGTTGGTGGATTGTTCACAAAGGAGGTATTAAACATGGTTCTTTTGATACAAAATATTTCTGGTCACTATTCACTTGTCTCCTTAATGTTTTCTTTTTAGAGATAACAAACTTGCTGTTCTTTGAGTTATTTGTGCCTTATAATGTGTGTTAGATTTCCTTTGATTCAAACACTACCTACTACCTGCAAGAGATGGAGAAGAAGGGGGAAAAGAAAAATGGAAGATTTCCCTTTCTACATCACTTTTGATTAAAATAAAATCAGTTTGATTTATATCTTACCTTTTAGGTAAGATTCGGTGGGAGCCCCTGTGCGACTTAAAAGAACGATGGCTGAAAATAGAAATATAAGGAGAGTGAAAAAAAAAAAAGTAAATAAAAAAGATGTTGAAAACGGCAGCTCTAAACTGATTTGGATACCGTACATAGCTTAGGATTTAAGAAATAAATGATACCAATCACCCAAATGTGAAACTTCTGCAATTTTACTTATTGCGTTTAGGTATTAGAGGCTCTTAAAGGATCAACGGCGACAAGACCTGCTATTTTTGCCATGTCTAATCCTACAACAAATGGTACGGTTGTACAGTTTATGGATCTCTCTACTTGTGCATAGGTCACAAATCTCGCCTTTTGGTTAGTAATACTTACAGTTTGTATTGTTATCTTATGTAGCCGAGTGCACTCCTGAACAAGCATTCTCAATCTTGGGTGAAAACATCATATTTGCGAGTGGAAGCCCATTCAAGGATATTAATTTTGGTATGTAAAATAAATTCATCATATGCTTTAATACTTTTCTCTTCTGTTCTCGGAACATTTTTTCTCACGGTGTTGGAAAAACAAATAAACGTTTACTAGCTGCAAGAAGACAGGAAATTTTTTGGATTCATTCGGCGCAAAATTATTATCTTCAAACTAGCAAGTGACATTGTGCGGCACTTTCAAGAGACGGAAAATTTTGCTTTTGCTTCTTATTTGGATTTTTATTCAAGGACAGAGCTTTGAGTGTTTAATGTGAATGGGTGTAGTGTTTTTCTTTCAACTAAATTTGAGCAGCTAGTGCCTCCTTTTTTTCGTTATGCATCAATAATTTGAGAATTAATTTTGCAAAAATGTTTCTTCTCTGTACAATTTCTTTCTTAAAAAACAAAAACAAATAAAGATATAGACTTTAGTGTTATTTATCTTCATTATAATAACAATAATTCTGTCTGTGGCAACTATAATTTGGCAAGTTGTCCTCTCACGATTCTCCTTTTTGTTCATCAGTTATGAAACTGGTTGCTTAGTTCCATGCTATTGCAACCTTTGATTTTATTCAATTTCTATGAGTTCAAATATATTAAAAATCTTTCCTTTTCAACTGTTTCTTAGAAAATGTTCTAATATAATTACAATGTTCTCCAGGGAATGGTCATATTGGCCACTGCAACCAAGGAAACAACATGTATCTTTTCCCAGGGTTAGTTTTCCAAGTTGCACATTGCAATGGCGATTTAGATAATATTTGATTGTATTTGAGGTCTATAATGTGGGTGCATGCATGTTTGTACAGTATTGGGCTCGGTACTCTTCTATCTGGCGCTCCTATCGTATCTGATGGCATGCTGCAGGCTGCTGCCGAGTGGTAAGCCTTCTCCTGTACATTCAACTTTTGTTGATGCAAATGTCAAAGGAACAATCCTGAAGTTATAGACGGATGGAATTTAGTCATTTTGCAGTATAGCATAGTGTAACTTTTTGTTTCAAGTTTGGACTTGGTTGGTGCGGTAGCTAGAAAGAACTCCTGACTGGAAAAGGGTCTTTGTTTTTTCTAGATGAAAGAGACATTTTTTACCAAGTATAATACACACGGTGAAGTCCCACGTCGATTGGAGAGGAGAAAATCTCTCCCTAGCAGATGCAGTTTAAAAACCTTGAGGGGAAATCCAAAGATGACAATATCTGCTAGCGGTAGGTTTGAGCTGTTCCAAATAGTATCAGAGCCAAACACCGGGCGATGTGTTAGCAAAAATGTTGGACCCTAATGGGGGTGGATTGGAGCCCACGTCGATTGAAGAAGGAAACGAGTGCTAGCGAGGACGTTGGGCCCCAAAGGGAGTGGATTGTGAGATCCCATATCGATTGGAGAAGAGAACAAAACATTCTTTATAAGAGGAGAACAAAACATTCTTTATAAGGGTGTGAGAATCTCTCCGTAGTTGACATGTTTAAAAAATCTTGAGGGAAGCCGAAGGAGGACAATATCTGGAAGCGGTGGGCTTTGGCTATTGCACTCCCATACCGCTTGAAGAAAGGAGTCAGCATTCTTGAATTGGCATAAATTGGGGGAGAAAATTGTGGGAGAATAATTTTGATTCTTTTGGAATAAGGTTAAATTACTAATAAAATTTAAATCTTTATTTATATTTAATATATCATTTTAAAAGTTTCGAATTTGTCCAATATTTATTAGGCAGAAAATTAAAAATTTAAGGATCGAATAGACACAAATGTTGAAGTTTAGAGGCCAAACTTGTAATAAAACCTTTAGAGGTCTACAGTATTCCTTGAATAATTTAATAATTTGTCGGTTTCATTCAAACCTAATTTCGTACACTATGCACTCTAGATCTAGTAGCATTTGAGTCAGAATTTTCAGCCCTGTACAGATCACAATGACCACAAAATAAAATGAGCAGGAATATCTTCAAACTAATGATTCTGTCATTCTATTTGTAACAACAGCCTCGCTGCATATATGACTGAAGATGAAGTCCACGAAGGAATTATTTATCCATCAATTTCCAGGTAATTCATCATATTTATTTGATGTTTATATACTTCTCTTTAGGATTGAGATGATAAAATGAGAAGTTTCATGTTTTTGTTTGTAGAATCCGTGATATTACAAAGGAAATCGCAGCAGCTGTTATTATGGAAGCGATAGAAGAGGATCTTGTTGCAGGATACCGTGATGTAGATGCTCGAGAACTCCAAAAATTTAACAAGGTATTTTTAAGAACTTTAAAACAGTAATCACTCGACGACTCTCCACAGTTGTATGATATTGTCCACTTTGAGCACAAGCTCTCATGGCTTTGCTTTGGGTTTCCCAAAAAGGCCTCGTACCAATAGAAATAGTATTCCTCACTTATAAACCCATGATCCTCCACTAAATTAACCAATGTGGGACTTACTCCCACTAATCTTCAACAAGACGTTCCATGCATGATTCATACTTTTTAGGCATTTTTCGATGAAGTTGAAACTATTGTTAAGTCAATTCGAACATGGTTGAACTAGATAAAATATATATTCTAAATCGTGAGATCAAAATCTTGAATCTCTACTTCGTTAAACTCAAAAGATGAAAAAAAAAACGATTGTTCAAGCACATAACGGGATCGTACTTGTAGTTGACTAATCATTCAAATCAAATTATAAGTCAAAGACATCACCATGAGTAATGCAATTTTCATATTTGTTTTCTTTTCAGGAACAAATTTTGGAATTTGTGAAGATCAACATGTGGGATCCAGATTACCCTACAGTAGTTTACCATCAGGATTGATTTATTGTTGTAAGAGCAGAATAATAAATATTGTTTCATTCCAATCAGTATTGATCTGTTTTTGAAAAGAACAGAATAATAATAATATTTCATGTAACTGTGTATAATGCCACACGTTACAAGATTTTCTAATGCGAGGACGCCACAAAGATCAGAGTTGTTTATACGTTCATGATCTATCTTTTTCCAAATATTTTCAGAGTTGGTAATTTTATCTCCCATGAACAGCATTTATATTCAAATTATGGGTATTTGTTGTATGATCTCGATTTTAATGCAGTTTTAATGCAATTTTTGGTGCTATAATTTTGTTGGATTGAGTTTCTTATGAATATTTACGAACTCCAATCGCCCAGAAGGGACCTATCTTATGATCATAATTGCTTTAGATCAGGTTTATGAGAGAAGCTGTGAGACTGTAAAGGAGAGACATGTCTTATTTCTTGAATTTGGTTGAGTCTTTCGAGCAGAATCAAATGAAAGAAAGATTTGCTCACTCCTTCACCTATTCTATTGGTCTCACTCTCTCCTTCAACTCTAAACAGCTTGGTTCTTTCTCCTCTTTATTCTTTTACAGGGTAAATAGGTAAAGTAGCTCTTCGATGGAACTCGGTAAAGTGTCTTCGCTCCTCTTGTTACGTGGTTGTTCATATTTCTTCTTCTTTGAAAGAAACATCTTGTTCTTAGTTCAACAATTTATGATCTCTGGTGAATCTCTCAATAGGATTTGAACCTATATGAAGTTCTGACCATCTGTCAGAGAAAAAAGAACGAATTGATCTTGTAGGATTTTCGAGAAATTCTTTGATTTCTTCCGGATCATCCGCTTCTCACGTTTCGTGAATAGTCGAGACATGAGGAATATCCAGAAAAACATTTCGGGAATCGGTCTGATTCTATCTCTGTTCGTTCCCTTTGAAGAAAGCCTATTGAGTCCAAATGTTTTGAAATGTGATGATTTAGTAGCATTTATATTTGTAGGAATGACCCAAGTTTGGTTGTTGGCATTTGTATTTTGTTTTAGCTGATCTAATGAATCTACAACTTTCTTTACTGAGCGAGACTTCAATCTCTTCGTTTAAAAAAAGTTCCTTTAAATAAAGGGGTTGATTCCCTTTGCACGGTACTAAGTGGTCCATTCTCCACATCACCATAAATCTAGAAAAGGGTAGATAATACTCTTTGGGTCCATTCTCCACATCACCATAAATCTAGAAAAGGGTAGATAATACTCTTTGTTCGAATGATTGATCATGAAATTTACTGATAGAATCAAATAGTTGATTTACCGATGGGACCGAATATTTACTGATAGGAGACCTTTGAACTATATTTAACTATATTTAGAGTTTAATTAATTTTCGGTGAATTGTTTATTTATGGATGTTTTCCAATATAATTATAATTACGTATTGCATTAAATAAAAATGAGAAGAGGACAAACAAACGCCAGATTAGTTCTTAATTTCTATACGAACATTTTAAGCAATTTTAGAAGCCGATCGGATCGGGCTAAATGGACCGAACCGGTCCGGCTAAGACAAAGCCGTTAACAATACTTTAATTTGAAAAAAAAGAAATAAAATAAATAAAATAAAATCGTGGGATGCAATCGTCGTTACCAACAATCCCGATGACGAACAAATTTATCACCAGCTTTTTCTTTGTGGGAACTTCCCATCCCGTGGGGCCCACCGTTACAACATTCCTATAAAAAAAAGTCTTTTTAAATATTCAAATTCAAAATTTGAAAATTCGCACGTGACTTACACGCGCGGTGTATTTTAGCTAAAAGCCCCCATCAACAGCTTAACAATTGTCCGGAGCAAAAGCGCATTTTAGCCGTTTTCAACGGGCTTCTGACGACTGTCCAAAAAGTAAAGTATCGAGCACCCAGGCCATTTCTTCCACAGCTCTTTCAATTTTTGTCCATTCATCTTCTGTTTGATTCTTCGAAACAGTTCTCAAATTCTTTTCCTTCTTCTTTTTTGCTGATTCTCTCTCGTTCTTACCTTCTTGTTTTTTGGGTTTTGTGTGCTTGATTTCGAGGGTTTTGCGAGGGAGGTGATTGTTTTTTTTTTTGTTGATTTCTTTGAGTGGTGTTTGAAGATGACGACCATGGAGAGTTTGATTGGGCTGGTGAATCGGATCCAGAGAGCTTGTACTATGCTCGGTGACTATGGCGGTGGTGATAACGCCTTTTCTTCTCTCTGGGAAGCCCTTCCCTCTGTTGCTGTTGTCGGTGGACAGGTTCTACTTCTTTTTCTCAATTTTCTCTTGATTTTCGTTTCTTCTTTTGTTACTTCTGTAGCAACTGTTGGAAATTCTTGTCGGCGTTCGATGAACTATTGTCGAGGAGGAGTTTCGGCTTTAGTATTTCAAAGTGGAGTTAGGTTGCTGAAGAATTCGTTCATGGCTAGGGTTTTAGGGAGATGGAATGAGTTTTTCACTAAACACAATGAATCACTTCTGTTCGATTTCTCACTGTTTGTTTATTTCTCTCATGAACAGAGTTCTGGAAAATCTTCGGTTCTTGAAAGTATCGTTGGTCGCGATTTTCTTCCGAGAGGTTCAGGTGAGGCATCTGATCTTGGTTCACTTCGAATTGCTTAGTTTACTTGTTAATTTACACTGCTTAATTGGTTAATTGTTCATAATTGCAGGTATAGTAACGCGGCGGCCATTAGTATTGCAGCTTCACAAGACAGAGGAGGGGTCGCAAGAGTATGCTGAGTTTCTTCACCTTCCCAAGAGGAGATTTACGGACTTTGGTATGCTGCCATTTCACTGTGTTCTTGCTTGTCTGCATATCGATTTTACTTGTTCTAAATTGCAAGTACTTTCCTAGTTGTTGTTATTTGTCTGTTCTATCTTCTACTTGGATTCAACATTTCCTCTTGTTGTAACGTTCTACAGCTGCGGTCCGTAAAGAAATTCAGGACGAGACCGACAGAGTAACTGGGAGGACAAAACAGATATCCCCAGTTCCTATCCATCTTAGCATTTACTCTCCAAATGGTATCTCCTTTTTGCCCGTTGATTCTTTAATGAATGGCTCATTTACCATGGTTGTGGGAATTCGTTCGATCCTCGGTTGCCTGAACAATGTCAATTTTATATATATAATGGTCTTCTTGGTGATCCTTCTCTGGTTCAATTTGTTGGTGTTCATTGTTACTTTACTAATAACCCATAATTTGTATTTGTATCATTTATAATGGTTTCTTTTTTTCATTTGTTTGCCTTTTATTGCTATGTTCAATCTTAATGAACAACAAAGCTAATCTTTTTGGAAGTGATTAACCAGAATGGAATTTTCAGGACAATCTTAACACCTATTTACTTATTTTATACACCGACCGTTGTGAGGTTGATCGAGTACATTAATATTGAAATGTTCTAACATTTGGTTTCTTTCGTTTTTCAGTTGTCAACCTAACTCTGATTGATTTACCTGGTTTGACAAAAGTTGCAGTAGGTATGTTTATATCTTATGCTGAAAAATATTTGGTTCAGCAGGATTTGTATATTTGTTGATAATAGATGTATTTTTTTCTCTTTAAATTAGAGGGACAGCCCGAAAGTATTGTTCAAGACATTGAGGTCATGGTTCGAACTTATGTTGAGAAGGTAATGAGATTATATATTCCATTTCAGTAATAATTATTTTGTGATGAATGGTCAAGCCTTGCATCACATAAAGTTCTTTGGGTACTCAAGTTATGGTTCTTGCGTTCGCTTTGTTTCTGTTTACTTTTATAACAACTTCATAATTGCAATTCTGAACACGTTGTGATGCTTACCTCCTCGAATGTTAATTATAAGTGTATTACATCAAATGTGATATTTGTTTTTTGCATGTTTTTTTTACAGCCTAACTGCATTATTCTTGCCATTTCTCCTGCCAATCAAGACATAGCCACTTCTGATGCTATAAAACTTGCCAGGGAAGTGGACCCATCCGGTATGCGCTGCTTGTATTTTCTTCCTTTTTCATCTCTCTCTCTCTCTCTCTCTCTCTCTCTCTCTCTCTCTCGTTGCAGAATTGGAACTGTAAATTTTGTAGCTTTCCAAGCTTATGATCATGTTGTTGCTTGTGCAATCGAGTAGGGGAACGAACTTTTGGGGTGTTGACAAAGCTTGACTTGATGGACAAAGGAACTAATGCTTTGGATGTAAGTTTTAATTAAAGCCTTGCTAAAATAATATTTAAAGCAACAAGATATGAGTTGTTAATGAGTTTATAAGTGTAACGGCCCAAGTCCACGTCGTTTGGGGAGAAGAACAAAACATTCTTTATAAGGGTTTGGAAATCTCTCCCTAGTATACGCGTTTTAAAAACCTTGAGGGGAAGTCCGTAAGGAAAAGTCTAAAGAGGACAATGTTTGCTAGCAGTGGGCTTGGGTTGTTACAATAAGAATACTGGAGATTCAATGTTGCATATATATCCTTAGTTTTTAAATTAAAGGAGGAATTAAAAACATATATATTCTTTCTATTCCTAAAGGTTTTAGAAGGAAGATCATATCGACTGCAACACCCATGGGTTGGCATAGTGAACCGATCTCAAGCTGACATAAACAAAAATGTAGATATGATTATTGCTAGGCGTAAGGAGCGTGAGTACTTTGCGACTAGTTCTGACTATGGACACTTAGCAAGTAAAATGGGTTCAGAGTATCTCGCAAAGCTCTTATCAAAGGTTTGGTTATAAGTTCCAATTTGATCGTCTTTAAATGAAATTTTTGTTGTGCTAGAAAAGGCAATCATTGTTATGGTGCATTCTTGTTCTTCTAGCACTTGGAGTCTGTGATTAGAGCTCGCATACCCAGTATCACTTCTTTGATTAACAAAAGCATTGATGAACTTGAATCTGAGATGGATCATCTTGGCCGACCCATTGCTGTCGATGCTGGGGTGAGAAACATATTGCTTTTGTTATAGATTGTGAAGTGCGTCCTGATCGTTACACTTTTACTTACCTACTTCATCTCAGGCTCAATTGTACACGATTTTGGAACTTTGCCGTGCTTTTGATCGGATTTTTAAGGAGCACCTGGAAGGAGGGTATAGTATATAGTGCTTTATAAAATTCTTATCTTCAGTTCTTTATGATTTTTCTTCTGAATATATAGAATGTAGGTACCATATTTATGAACAAACAATGATTTTTTAATTTTCTCCCTCAAAGGCGAAGAAAGCTAGAGATTTAATAATTTTTGTTACTCTTCTTAGGCGACCTGGAGGTGATCGTATCTATGGGGTTTTCGACCACCAGCTTCCTGCTGCTTTGAGAAAGCTTCCCTTCGATCGCCATCTTTCCATGCAGAATGTGAGAAAAATTGTCTCGGAGGCAGATGGTTATCAACCTCACTTGATTGCTCCCGAACAAGGTTACCGACGACTAATCGAGGGATCTCTGAATTATTTCAGGGGGCCAGCTGAGGCTTCTGTGGATGCTGTAAGTCGCTTCTTTTAGCTTCTCTTTTAATCAGACGTCATTATTAGTCTTTACGTTCTAGTCATTTTTGAGAGCCTCTTACATATGAAACTTCCATTTAGGTTCACTTTGTTTTGAAAGAACTTGTGAGGAAGTCCATTGGAGAAACACAGGTAAATTATACTGGTGCTCTAGCTTTTGAGTTCCTCCTCATGTTATAAAGACTATATAATATATATATATATATATATTTTTTTTTTTTTTTTTTTTTTTTTTTTTTTTTTTTTTAAA
>NW_019268517.1:2050093-2050793 GCF_002738365.1 Cucurbita moschata
TTTTTTTTTTTTTTTTTTTTCTTTTCTTTTCTTTTTTTAAAAAAATTTGTTCATGTTTTGATTTGGACTTTTAGGAATTAAAACGCTTTCCCACTCTACAAGCTGAGATAGCTGCTGCTTCAAATGAGGCCTTGGAAAGATTTCGCGACGAGAGTAAGAAGTCGGTGATACGTCTCGTTGACATGGAATCTTCCTACTTGACTGTGGATTTCTTTCGAAGACTTCCTCAGGAGATAGAGAAAGCCGGAGGCCCGGGTGCTGCTGCTGCCACTGCCCCGGCAGGGGATCGATACGCAGAGGGTCATTTTCGGCGGATAGGATCAAACGTTTCCTCTTATGTGGGAATGGTATCAGACACTTTAAGAAATACTATCCCCAAAGCAGTGGTTTATTGCCAAGTCAAGGAAGCCAAGCAGTCGTTGCTTAATCATTTCTACATGCTCTTAGGGAAAAAAGAGGTAAATGTTTATTTTTTTCTCTATTTCTTTAATTATAAGAAACTTTCCTTTTTCTTGCCTATTTTTCTGTATGACCTGGGGCAACACCTAATTATGCTTATTTTCTCAAACATTTGCCAGTTGTCGGTAGAATTCATGTTGCTGTTATTGTTGAGCTATGTCGAGGTCTCGACATGTAATTTTAACTGTTATTTGTTGACCTATGCTCGTTCTTCCTAATTAAATGGGGGGGGGGGGGGGGG
>NW_019268517.1:2051257-2100545 GCF_002738365.1 Cucurbita moschata
GGGGGGGGGGGGGGGGGGGGGGGGGGGGGGGGGAATTCAAACGTTTGCTGGTTGTCTGTACAATCTATGTTGTTGTTACTGTTGAGCTATGTCGAGGTCTGTACATGTAATTTTAACGGTTATTATGTGTTGAGCTATGCTCGTTCTTGCTAGTTAACGTTTATTCGGGAAGTTTGGGAGGCGCAATGCCTTTGAATTTGGGAGTTTCTTCCTTTTTTTTTTCTCGGATTCATTCGAGCGATTAACGATCACTAGTGTTATTCACTAGGATTTGGTAAGATTTTTAGAAATCATCATTTATTGTTTTTCCATTCAGGCCAAGCAGCTTTCTCAATTACTGGATGAAGACCCTGCACTAATGGAGAGAAGGCAGCAATGTTCAAAGAGGCTCGAGCTCTACAAGGCAGCCAGGGACGAGATCGATTCAGTGTCGTGGGCACGTTGACGCCGATGAGATATATCAGACGCCTTGTATGATATATATTATTAACTGAATTTGTTGGATTTATTACTATTCTT
The DNA here is from genome assembly GCF_002738365.1 of Cucurbita moschata. Taxonomy (NCBI): domain Eukaryota; kingdom Viridiplantae; phylum Streptophyta; class Magnoliopsida; order Cucurbitales; family Cucurbitaceae; genus Cucurbita; species Cucurbita moschata. Next base: position 2,051,777 of record NW_019268517.1, read on the forward strand.
TTGTAGTCATCATCTTATTATGATGTATTTTTAGTTACTGTGATATGAAGTCTGAACAATGGGATTAGATACTTGCTTGATGGTTGTATTGATCTTGCATCTCTTAGTGTAATATATTTTTTTATTGGCCTTCCTAGTTTCTGTGGATTGAACATATATATATATATATATATATATATTTGTATTTTAATCTTTAAATTATCCGTCAATCCAACTACAAATCAAGCAACATAAATGATAGGTTAACCTATAAAAAATTATTAGGATATATACCTTTCTATATAAGTCTTCTTTTTATAAATATAAATTTATTTGATTTTTTTACTTGAAATTTATTATTATTGTTTAATTAATTTTAATCGAAATTGACTATATGGATATTTGTTGATTAAAAAGGCAGCTTCCATTGTGCGTGTGTTCAAGATCTAGGAACGAATTCACCGCTGTATGGCTGACCGGCAATTACTAGTAATTTCGGTTTCATGTAGGCTAGTTGCAGCCTACAATCCAAACTGAGGACGGGTTTTTGGAGTTAGCTCACCCTTGCGGGATCACGACCCTTTGTCCCGGCCATTGTAGCATGTATGTCGCCCAGGGCATAAGGGAGCATGATGACTCACCTTCCTCTGACTCGACTTATCACCAACAGTTTGCTCAGAATTCCAACCTCGACAGTGGTATTTTAACAACCAATTGTTATGAAATGGTATTCAATAATTTTTTTTGCCATGTTAACAAACTACAAAATACTTCGAAGATAAAATGGATGAGAAAAAACTTTCATTTAGGGGAAAAAAAACATTTGAATTTATATATTCAAATGTTTTTTTTTTTTTTTTTAAGTTTCTGTTTTAAATTATTTATTTAAATTTTCAAAACTTAACCTAATTTTTAAAAAAACATAAGAAAATAGCAGTTAATAGAACAAAGAAATTTGTGAATGTAAAAAAACAAATAATTATCAAACATCACTTAATATTATATAATTATACATTAAAATCAGTTGTTATATGGTACATTAAAATCGTTGGGAGCTCCCATCTTAGACATTGCACTGGTGTTTTGAAGACCCAAAGCTACTAATTATGTGTGATATTCCGCTATCCATTCGGAGTACACAATCAAGTTCAATGACACAACGACCATTACCCGCCCCCTCACGATGTCGGGGAGATATCATGGACATCGATCTGGTAATTTAAAGTCGTAGTAGTAGCTATATTTATGTGCAATTCTACTTTCTTTTTCTCAGCACTTCCTGGGGGACTAATTCTGTTAGAGTTGCTAACATGTTCCTATTTATCATTTCTTATTGTTGAACATGAGATCGTTGATTCTGTTAATCCCAATATCGGATATCGGTTCAATAGGCCGATCTTCTTCTTCTGAAAAAGTAGAGATGGATGGTTCCTTACTGAATTCATCTGGAGAAAATAAAAACTTGATTTCAGAAATCTTGTGACTTAAGAAACCAGATCATGATTTTCATATGAAATAACAATATGGTGAGACTAAACACTTTGCAATGTATTTATCTATTAAAGCTTGAATTTCCTCGGCTTTTTGTGGGGATACTTCAATCCCCGTCTTTTCTATTTTTCATTGTCGATCGATGTAAGTAAGTTTCTTATTGATATATACACAGAACCAATGCCCTGATTCAGTTCTAATTCATGAGACTAAAAGAGCAGATTTTGGTACTCTTTTCATCAAGTCCTTTCGGAGATTGAGGGACTCTGTCACAAGGTAAATGAGAAGGTAAAGCATATGAAATTCATTCGTTCTCTTTTCTTTCGAAAGAGGTCTTTGTTTTTTGTTTTCCAAATTCTCTCATGAGCAGCCCGGTCAGTTGTTGATGTCATCCGACGGTCTGGAGGGCTTTTGATTATGTGGGTGAATCTAAATTGGCAGTTTCAGAACATATAAAAGGAGGTTATACCGTCGCTGTTAAATTTTCTACTCGGTGTAAGAAATTTGTTGGACAACAAATGTCTATGGGGCTAATGATTATAGAGAAAACATGGTGTATTGGAGGTGCTTTATAATATTACTCAATGAACAAGCGAAAGATCCCCTTTGGGTAGTTAAACAAAGGGCATGAGGAAGTTTAACAAGTTGGTTAAAGATCTTGGTCTTATGGAAATACCTCCTTCTAATGGAAGTTTACTTAGTCACAGGTAGGTCATGATTCCTCCAGCTCTGCTTGATCGATTCTTAGTCTCTAAGGAATGTGATTTTTCTTTTCTTTTTTTCTTTTTTTTGATAATTCTAGAGTTTCAAGGCAATGCTGGTTGAAGTTGTTCTCGGTTTTCCATATTCAATGGGTGGGCTCCAATTCCTTCAAGGATACATTCTTCATTTGCTAAATAGGGTCGTCTTTGGCTCCTAAATCGAAGTTGTTCTGGTCCATCACGGTTAAAGCTCTTCACCCAAAATTATGGTCTGAAAGGAATCAAAGGTTCTTTTTTTTCTTCAGCTCATCTCAGCATTCTTCCTAGTGTTCAGCAGATTATTCTGTTCAGGGTTCATCTATTAATTGGAATATTTTTATTTTTCTGTTGCTTTTATTTGTTTTATTGTTTTTCAGTTTTTTCTCCATGCTTTTGTAGAGTTTGTAATTTTGGAGTTTTTTAGTCTCTTTTTATTAAACCAATGAAAAGTTTTGTTTCCTTTTCTCTCGATTCAACTTGAAGTTAAGAATCTTCCAGTAATTCATGGTTTCAAAAGGCAGGGGTAAAAAAAAAAAGAAGCATAAAATACCTTCTTTTTTTCTTTTGCCCACTGCAGTTTGTTATTTTTAACCTTACCATTTCAATTTTATCACATTAAATCATTAGTAATGCACTGAATACCTGAATTTCAATTCCATCTAACTAAAACTCCAAACTTCATTGATTATTATTGAGGGAGCAGTAAGGATCTCAGCAATTAGACTCAAAAACTTCAATAATAATGAACTCATGCATCATTTCAAACTCTCAAAAAGGCTGAGACCAATGTAAGAGAGAAAAATGAACATAAGTTAAAGCATCTAATCAAAGGAGGGCAAACAAAGTAAACGGAATAAAGGAAACTAAGCTTACCAAACATTATATTGAAGGAAGTTGGCGGTGGAGTGGACATAAAGTTGAGACCAATGTAAAATAGCCATGCTAATGCTATAGAAACCATGACATAGGCAGGCACCGCCAGAGCCCAGTACCTACGCAGAAATCATTGCCCATTTTATTCACCCAACCAAACAATCATTTTACTACAACGTTTTTACTGCCAGGAAACAGAAGTAAGGACTGTAAGAGTAATATTAGATATGACATCGCATTCTCTAGACATGGAGCCGTATATACATGAACTTGTTTATTCACCAAAACAGGAATCTGTTTATACCAATTTCCCATTATTATACATTTAATCACATAAATTTTCTAAGGAGATATTGTAATCTTTCACAGTACTTCATAATTATTTTTACTTCATAATAGTTGACAAAAGATCGATATCGACAATTTTTTTTTTTAAAGAAATCCTTAAGAAAACTAGAATTTTTGAGTTGTGGGATGAAAGTTCGGTGGCTGTTTTGAAGAGATATTGTGGGAAGTTCTCCATCTCAATCTGGTGAGTTTATGCTAGATTTTGGGAGCCTACACCCTCCCTCCAACCATGTTCAAGAGGAGTTTTGGAGAGAAATTTAAGATCCTTATGGAGTAACAGGTTGGTGTATTAGAGCTGGTTCGGTTTCACGAGATTGACCTTTAAGAAAATCTATCAGTGGAGTGTGCACTGTGAGTTTGAGAATAGGGGGATTCAATAAATTGATTGAAGAGCAAAGTCTGATTGAGAAAACTCCTATCAATAGCGGTGCACTAGAGGCAAATAAATTTCAGGAGATTGTCCTTGACAAATCTTTAGGTTAAATGGAGTTATTCATGAAGCATACAACTTAATGCACTAAGACCACGATGCAGTTTTAATTTAACTAAGAAGGATGACTTCCTACGTCTCCATACTCATAGAATAATTTCAGTTAATGCTTATTTTGTTCAAACAATGTAGCCCTTAAGGGAAGGCAAAATAGTGCCGTTCACAGCAATGAAATAGTGTCATTCATAGCAATGAAGAAAGAATAACGAAGGATCGGGATATTGCTGACCTGCTAGGATAGTAGAAGATTCCAACGGAATGCAGCCAAGAGTCTGGAACATATGCCCAGATCAAGTATACACCTGTTCACAAGAAACTCAGAAATTTAAGCTCAAATAATTCTTCAGAGGTAATAAATTAAAGGAAAAATGATTCAATATTCCAATACTGTTCTGTAATTAATTGGATCCCAACTGTTTTTGAAACATTCCATTGTTAAACTACATAATCAAAGCTCCCTAACGCAAAGCAAACATATGTAGTGACTCAACAGGCATGTACATGAAGCGAACCTGTAGCAACCACTGTTGTGATGGAACCCACAAACCCATAAACTTCTGAAGGTTTGGGGCCATGTTCTCCCGATAGCCCAAACCCAGGTGCTTTGTCATCTCTGTCCAAGGAGATCAAAGTTCTTCGTTTCTTTGATAGACTGAGTATTCTTCTAGGGCTACTAACAGAATGGAGATCTTCCATATGTTAAACTTCTCAGCCCGGATATATATTCGGTAGTTTGAATTCTAAACTATCCTAATCCAAATTTCTCAATGTAGACTTCTTCTCAGCTAATCTTCAATTAGTTTCCTGCACTTGCATAAATTGTATTTTGACTGTGTATAATTTTTCAATAAAAATATAAATCAGATAAAAGATGTGCCAAAATTTTAGGGGCCAAATAGTTCAATTCAAACAGGAAGTGAAGACAACAGTTGATGATCAAACATCTGAACGTAGCTTGCAGTTGAAAAAAAATCATAAAATGGAGATTCTGAACTTTTCATCGACATCAATTTCCTAGACATAACAGGTGAAATCTTAGTCAAGTTATTCCTTGTTTGGAGCATCAACGATAGTCCCCATGACACTTTTTTAAAGCCAAACAAAAATATGTCATAACCGGGAGAACTCAACAAGGAGAGAGCTGGAAAAAAACAAGTGATCAGATTTTCATGTTTGCTGTGAAAGCAAAAGAACGCGATAATACATATTCCGTTAATCTAAACATTCTATCAGAATCATCATTGATATTTTTCTCCCTGAGCTGATCGCGAAGACAGTTGATTTCTTAGAAATCAATAACTAAATTCCAATTTCTAAAGAATTTATCACGGAGATAATATAAAATTATAATTTACAAGCAAGTTGCACAAATATTCACAATGTTAGCACTACTATCAACAAAGATGAGAAAGAAAAAAATTAAAAATTAAAAACACTGACGCCGTTGGCCAAAGGAAATGCGATCCAGAACTTAAAGACATCGCAGTTCATTCACGAGTGTTTAAAGTTCGATGGCCTGGAAAATGACAGCAACAGATTTTCTCAAGCGAGTTACTCAAATCAAACCCATCGCAAAAGAATGACAAAGATAAAGATTGTCTGGAGATCAAAATTTTCTATTCTCCACTCGTTTTCAGTAATTCAGACGGCAAATACAGCGCGATACATGCTTGGATACAAGCGGAAACAGCAAATCGGCAAATCGGCAAAATGTAACGACCAATTCAATCGAAAATTTGGAAAGCAATACAGAAATCAAACGAAAGTAATGCAATTGAAATTCTTCTGACATGAAAACAAGAGATCGAAATTCATACCGTCGAGAGAAGAAAGCGCGCGCGGGAGAGGAGGGATATCGCAGGAGGAAGAGAAGGGATCGACTGTGCCAAAGCCACTGAAAGCTTTTTTCTTTTTTCATATTCATTTTATTATTTTATTTTTTCACGTCTAATTTATTATTATTTTTAAAATAATGTATTTCACATCTAATAGCTTTCATCATATACACTTAATATTCATTGGGTCTTCCCTTTCGAGCTTCCCCTCAAGGCTTTAAAACGCATCTACTAGGGAAAGTTTTCTACACCCTTATAAATAGTAGTTTGTCCTCCTCCCCAATCAATGTGGGACATCACAATCCACTCCCAAGGTCATCGTCCTCGTTGGCACTCTTTCTTTCCTTTAATCAATGCGAGACCGCCCCCAAATCCACCCCCTTTGGGGCCCAGCATCCTTACTGGCACACCACCTCGTGTCTACCCCCCTTCGGGGAACAGCGAGAAGGCTTACACATCGTTCGGTGTCTAGCTCTAATAAATTTGTAATGACCCAGATCCACCACTAGCAGATATTGTCCTCTTTGGGCTTTCCCTTTCACGCTTCCCCTAACTATGATGTCCCACATTGGTTGGGAGGGGAACAAACCACCATTTCTAAGGGTGTATAAACCTCTCCTAGTAGACGCGTTTTAAAGCTTTGAGGGAAAGCCCGAAAGGAGAAGCTCAAAGAGGACAATATCTGCTAGCGATGGATCTGGGTCATTACAATATATCTTGATTGTATCCCAATAGAAGAAGACTCCCGATCTTCTTTTAGTATAAATAGGCATCAGACTCCATATCCCAACAGAAGAAGATATAAGAAGACTCCCTTGTCCTCACCCCACCCTGTGGACATATCTTTGGGTTGAGACGGTTCGGGTCAAATTTTCTTGAAACTAACCACCCTAACACGACTCAATTCAATTCGGTTTGGGTGCTCTCACCAATATTTAGTAAGCTATATCTTTCGTAAGGTCGACCATTCAATACTCAATATCTATAAAATTTAGACTTTTGTAGAAATAATAAAAATAAAAAAAAATGTTGAGCTGGTCCAACTAAAAAGGTTTGAAATTGATATTAAATTAAAAAACGGAATAAAATTTTATAATTAAATTTACATTTATTTTAACAATTAATTTCCTCATAGTCAAAACTATATTTAAAGGCGATCCAATCGCCCCTTACAATTTACTCTAAAAGAATTCATAAAGGAAGACCATAGCCGTTGCAATTACGCGACCCTTAAAAAAAAAATAATAATAATATAATAAGGTAATGAAATGACATAAATACCCTCCACCGACCGTAACGCTCATTCTGAGGCAAAATTTACGTGCCAATTCTTACGGTCAATCCCTTCTCTATTTAAACCACCCACTCGTCCTCCGTTTGTTTCCGCGTTTTCCCTCGTCTTCTTCAGATCTCTTTCTCTCTCTCGATCTTTGGCGCGCTCCGTTTTCAACTGTAAGAATCAGAATCTTGCTCTCTTCTTTTTCGCCTTATATCTTTGTTAATTGCGTTACTTGTTGTTTGATCTCTGCATTGTCTTCTGTTTCCGCTTGAATTTTGTTGCGTTTATTTGTTGATTTGCTTGGTTTTGCTGCTACCGTTTGGATCCAGCCGTGTTTTTCTTCTGGTCTTGCGATTTCGTGTGGAGAATCGAGAAATCTTAGCTTTTGAGGCTTTTCTTGTGCTGTGTGGTTTTAAATTAGTTAGTTTTTTTTTTTTTCATTCTCTTAGATCTGTCTTTGAATTTATTTACCGCCACTTTTCTGGTAGGCTAAGAATGGAAAAATTGAGAATGAACTGCGAAGTCTTTACTTATGGCTTGCATGTTCTTTCGCCTGTTTGTTCTGTAAATGATGCTTATTGGCAGTACTAATTGTGTTATGAATGTTTAACAGTTGTGCATGTTTTTATTTCTGGATCCTAAATGCTTAGCTTATGTTTTTCGTGGTGTTTTCTTTGTTGAAATAAATTACTAAGGCCAGGCATGTCGGATCTGCAAAAAATCGATGAAAGCTAATATTTATATTAATGTTTTGAAGACTAAAGAGTTTTTGTTTTTTCTCCTCTTCTTTTCTATGTTCGAGAATCTAGAGGATATATAGACTAAGAAGATTTGATTGCATGTATCATTTAAGTTTTAACATGTTATGCTTTCAGCCTAATGTTCTTCCATGTTTATCTTGCCTGTCTCTCCTCCTTGCTTTAGTGCTGAAACCTGGTTTTGACATACTTTTATCTGGCTTCATGTAGTTAGTCAGTTAATTTTTAAATCAGTGTGATGGGGACTGTCGTTGATGCTGCTCCAATCAAGGTATAATTTGACTACGTTTTTACTTCCTATATTGAGAAAATTTATGCCAATTGAACTAATCAGAATCTCCATTTTATGATTTTTCTGGAGTTATGTGGGGATGGTTGTCTTTGCTTCCTTCTTGGATGAACTATTTGACCTGAAATTTCAGAAAAGGTTGTTCTGATCTACATGGTTCAAATGAAATTGCAGGCAACTAATGGAAGCTTAGCTGAGAAGAAGAAGCCTACAGTTGTCTTTGTTTTGGGTAAGTATACTTTTCAAAGATTAAATGCATTCGTAGGTGCTTCCTTTCTACCCTCCTTATGAGAAGAACTTCCATTTATTTTTTTATGCTACATTTTGTTTTGGGTTCTAAGTGGTAGTTGGATTTTCTAATTACCAGGTGGGCCAGGTAGTGGCAAGGGTACTCAATGTTCAAATATCATTGAAAACTTTGGGTATACTCATCTTAGTGCTGGTGATCTTCTTCGGGCAGAGATCAAATCTGGTTCAGAGAATGGGTATGATATATGTCCTCGTACTTATGTTTCCAAACTTGAATAAGTATTCATTCAATCCTTATTTGTTTATTCATGCATAGTTGCCAAAGGTTAAAAATTCCATGCTTTTGGTGTCTCATTGCTTCAATTGAAGGAAATTCTGAATTTACTGTGAATTCCTATTTGTGCTAGATGTCAGGAATGCAAATTACATATTGTCTACTGATCCTACCACTTGATTTTCTCAGGACAATGATTCAAAACATGATTAAAGAAGGGAAGATTGTTCCTTCAGAGGTCACAATAAAGCTCCTTCAACGAGCAATGGAGGAAAGTCATAATGACAAATTTCTCATTGATGGATTCCCTCGTAATGAGGAAAATCGTGCTGCATTTGAAGCTGTTGTAAGCCATTTTCCTCTTTTCTCTGAGCATGGTTCTTTTAAAATTAAATTCCATTCTATACAATTGATTGTTGAGGTTGTTGTACAATCCAAGCTAGTAGTTCCATTTCACGTGACACAATAGTATATTTCATTGATGTTTTGCAGACAGGCATTGAACCATCTGTTGTTCTGTTCTTTGATTGTCATGAGAAAGAGATGGAGAGGCGCCTGCTGAGTAGGAATGAGGTTCGAAGGGATTCATTTCTCCTGTATTTACATTTTTTCTTTGAAATTTTAATTTGACGTTAAGAATTTCCTTTATGGATATGATTCAGGGAAGAGTGGATGACAACATTGAAACAATTAGGAAGCGGTTTAGGGTTTTCTTGGAGTCGAGCATTCCTGTGATTGAGTACTATGAATCCAAAGGAAAAGTTCGGAAGGTTCTGATTCTTTCTCTTCAAACGTCAGTACTTTTTGGTCTATTTTTATTTTAAATTTTGAATCATGTTCTACTCTTCTTAGATTGATGCAGCGAGGCCTATTGAGGAGGTTTTTGAATCGGTTAAAGTTGTTTTTACTCCAAAAAATGAAAAGGTAAGTTTTGATGATATGCTATGTGTATATTTTTTTTCATTAACACTTCTTGCAATTGCTTGATAGAGAAGCTGAAACTCAGCGTTAGTTAGGCTGATGAGAAAAGTCATCAAATTTGGAGGGCTTGGGATGCCTATATAGTTCGGCTTCTTATTGGCATCAGAAAGAGATGCCAACAGAGTTTGTTGTGATTGTAGCCAAATTTCAAAATCTGAACCATGCTTGAGTACCAAACTCACACCTAGGGTCTGTTTGTTTGTAGGGAATTTGAATGTCCAACATCTTTTCATGCCTGGTATTTAGATGCCGGGCAATTTGGAAGCCCAATGTCTTCTCATAGTCCTGTTTGTTTTTTAACTGGAAAATTCCAATAGATGTTTTGTAATACAAATTAGATGAATATTGCATCCGAAGACTAAAAATTTAAATGTTGAACTTTTGCGGCACTGAATCTTTACGCATTAGACTGTTTCCTTCCGACCTTTTGTGGCCCTGAATCACCCTTGTTTTCTTTTTTGCTACAGTCTTGTTATGCGTAATACATTCTGGCATTCAATTCCTCATTACTGGTACTAATATTGCTGTGCTTTGCCTTGTTGCAGGCTAACTGAAGATCAACTACCCAGTAGTTTTGCATTAATATCTGCTTTAAGGTAAGCCTCGTCACAAACTTTGCTGATCGGCTTTTCTGGATGATACGTTCTTTGAAAAAAAAATTAAAGAAAAAAAAAAATTCTTGGCCTGTAGAACATTTAGGTTAGTTGATAATAAGATTTGTGTCTGTTATCTAATAAATCAACTATGTCTAGTGTGAGCTCTAGGATTTCAATTTCGAATCATACTTGATAGACTAATGTTGTTATTTAAGGAAGAATATATTTGACTTTATGATTGCAATGTATAAAGCTGCATAAGTAGCATTTCCCCATTTTTAAACCCTTCGTGGTTGCTTCAATTCCATGTTTCTAATTTTTTTTTTTTTTATTCTATTGGTAGGTATTGATTTTGGTGGCTGTGTCAGAGTTGGATGTTTAGGTTCTATTCTATACAAGGAGTTAACCATATATTCTTATTATTGTTACCGTACTTTGTTACTAAGATTTGTAATAATAGTAAGTAGCAGGTTTCTTTGCATCTTACAAAAAAGAAAAAAGAAAAAAAAAAAAGGTCTATGTCTCTATATTCGTATTGAGATTGTATCCATTGATTTAAATAATAAAGGCAAGCCTTGGTTCTCTACTATTGATCTTTTATTAGCATTGTCTCTTCCCTTTAATGCATTGCTCCACCCCATCCCCATCCTCATCTACACAGCCTTCAGCCATTTTTTGGCATCTAAAACTAAAAGCAGCCTCATTATAAAACTTTTGACAGCTTCTTACACATAATACAGACAAGGATTCGCCGGTAGATCATTGTCATGCTCATCTCAATTGAAGGGGAGAAAAGAAATGATCCGTCTACAGCTAGACTGTAAGAGCTTCAATTTTTTACGCCTTAAAATGCATGGAAATTTTGAATGATAGCTAGTCCAACTGATCTCTTTAATATATTTGACATTTTTTAAAAAATATTATCAACTTTGGATACAAAATTCTTGTACTTCTAATAGATACCAGTCCAAATAGACTAGATTTTCCCAAGAATTTAATAAGATTATCAACCTATTATGATACTTTTTGATGTTTAGAGATCTATTAGATATAGGTTTAACTTCAGCTCTTAAGAGAGTGGGTAATAGATGAGTTAAAGAGACCTTAGAAAGACTATAAAGACATTCCAGATCGACTACAGGACTAGGACTATAATACAAGTCATGAGCGATAGTGAAGCCAAGTCGTGAGCGATAGTGAAGCCAAGTCGGATCAAAGCCAAGTCGGATCAACTTTTGATGTAGAACGTTCAAAAACTATCCATCTTCTAGCAAACAATTAAGGCTTGCGAATTAAGGCTTGCCTCGCAATTAGGAGAGCAATTTGAATGAATATGAATGCATATAGATAGAAAAGTTTGAGACATTGGTGGTTGTTATTAGATGGATATGATAGGTTAAACGAATAAGATACCATTGTCCTTAATGGCATCAATGACAATCTCAATTTTGCCTTCAATTTTTGCACTCTTTGGAGGGTCGTAAGAGATTACAAATACATCAGCTTCTTTACATCTCTCAGCAATTAGGTTCCCAATAATCCGACACGCATTGTCATCAGTGGGCGATGGCAATGAATACCTTAAATCCTTGCAATTGGTGCTTGCTGCCGACACCACTTTGCTTGTTCCTCGATGCATCACTTTGGCATGTATGAACCTCCTTGAAAAGTATACATCCAAAACAAATGGTCTCATGTACATATCTGTTCTTTGCTTCCATGATTTCCTGTTCGGTCTTTTTGAAGTTTCTCCTCTAGATCTTCTTGTCCAGGCTGCTTGAATGATAGAATTCTACAAAATGAAAACATGTCGAAACCTTAGATAATGTTCTACTCTTACGAAGTACGACATTGTCCTCCAACATGTGGTTTTTAGACATTTATTCGTAAAGATATCCACATTTCAAAGGATCAAATGTTAGGATTCACGGATCTCCACAATGGTATGATATTGTCCACTTTGAGCATAAGCTCTCGTGACTTTGATTTTTGTGTCCCTAAAAGGCTTCTTACCAATGAAAATATTTTTGTTGCTTGTAAACTCATGATCAACTCCTTAATTAGCCAACATGGGACTCCTTCCCAACAATCCTCAACACGAATAACTTACCCTCCGGGTAAAGATAAACCTATCATTCTGATCAGGAATCCTCAAACACGAATGAATGATTAACGCTGAAAAAGAATTATAGTTTCCATTATTCCACCTTTTCACTCCGCCCATTGCTTTTGTTCATTTCAGTACCCATAATTCTACTCTATTGGGCTAGAGAACATCTCATCCTATATTGAAAACCCCCTTTTCAATTATAAAAACAACAATCTACTATCATTTCTTCATCATATATTGAGATCTTCTAAGAATTTAAGAATTAATAGCAAATAGTATCTTTTTAGCCGATCTCTATCTCATTCATTAAGCATTTCTTGAGATTTCAGGAGCAACTGTGGAAGTGGAAGCTTGGAATCAAAGTTTGGGTGTTCTAAAAGCTTAGGGAGAACAACCCAGATTCCAACTCCTTAACTAACTCTCAACTATTCAATTACAGTTTCGACTAGACATTCCGTCGAACACCTTGGCTGCACAATCCCAAACGCCATCCCTCTCAAAAAGAAGTGGAAGGCAAGGATTCGAATGCTATTTTATTCAATTTCATTCCCTCATCAAAACAACCACCAACAACTTCACAGATTTTTCGCGATGGGTATCGTAGAATTTCCATCATTCTTCGAAGTGGAGATTTTATTTTTATGAGATAATTTTTTTTTTTTTTCTCTGCAGAAAGAAACTGGGGTAAAGAAGAGAAAACGTACTCGATTGTGCGTTGAAGGAGAAGGAGGTTTAATGGCGATTGAGAGCTTGGAAAACGAAGAAGGCCATGAAAGAGAAGTAGTAGGTTTTTGAATGAAACCTGAAAGTAATGTGGCGGAGGGTGGATGAACTGAAGCTGACCACGACGACGACCCGGGAATTGATGAGCTTAACGTTCCCATACTCCCAGTTTGGCCTCCAGGATTCGCTTCAGCTTCAACTTCCACTGGTATGTCTCCTCCTCTAGTAGAATCTCTTGATTTTACTCTTTTTTTTTTTTTTTAATTATGTCTATATAGTTGCATTCTCTCTCTAAAAGAAATATTGGGTAAACTATATGCTAAATGGTTAGGGTAAAATTTGACCTTTTTAACCTTACAAAGTTTCAATTCTACTTAACTTCTGAAAAAATTGGTGTTAAAATTAAAACTTCATCATATTAGGAGTAGATATGAAATTACTGCACATATGATGAGGGTTTTGATATAATTAAATTGTTTAAACTTTGAAAATTATTTGAAAGACCCTTAAATTTTTAGATTTTATTAATATCCTAGGCATTAATTAAACTTTTAGAAATTTTGAAAAGTATTAACTGATCCTCCCGAAATTAATAGTAAGTGTATTTTTAAAAGTACGGAGTTCATATTATTTTATCCTAGTTAAATTTGGTCTCACTTTTTGTTCTTGACATCATTATTGGGGAAAAAAATAAAATAAAATAAAATAGAAACGAGCAATTTAGCCAAATATATGTACACATGTTGATGTTTGCTTGAATTTACAATTCTACCATCATTCTTAACTACCTAATGAGAGATAAAGGTTAAAATCTTTTAAACAAAACTCAAATCCAAATAATACATAAATACTCATAGGCTTTATAGCATTTGAAATTTATGTATAATATTTTTAATTGATTTGTCTCGTCTTTATATCCTTTATATATTATTTTGTTAGATTATAAATTACCCTTAATTAGAGTTTTAAGGGCCCATACCCATATAATATCCAGATACATATATTAAACACTCATAGGTTCATATTATATTTTATTATAGTGATACCCCTAACCCATTTTCAAACAACAGAAACATAATATAATATATAAACTAGATAATTAGATGATTACGTGGAGGCACAGGGGGTGGGTGTAGGGAGAGGCTGAAAACCGTGTCCAAGTGTTGCCTTCCACACTTGGTCCACGTTGGAGATTGAGTACCCACACTCGTGCTCCGTCCACCCTTCCATCGCATGCACAACGCCAGCAATACGCCATGCGCTCATCACTCTTCTCGCCAGCCAATTCTGTAAGCATTTATTCATGTATAGACGCCTTTAGCATTTGTCTTCAAAAAGTCTAAAATTAATATTTGAAAATTTTATTCCTAATTTGTTCTTCATTGTTTTGAAATTTGAAATATTAACCATTTTCCACACAGGTACTTTACTCTATTAAATTCTAAAACAAAAAGCTTTAAACTAATAGGTTAAAGTATATTAAATATTTTATATTCATCGTTAATGTAGCATATATTAATAAGTTTATTCCTAAATATTCTTTTTAAATAAAACATTTGTGAGAAAATTTGCGTAAATACTCTAAATATCTCTCAACTCTATCAAGTTTTTGTTAGAAATTACCCATCTACACAATAGTATGATATTGTCCACTTTAAACATAAACTCTCATGGCTTTATTTTGGGATTTAGAAGGGCTTTCACAAGATCATAAATATGTATTCCTTGCTTATAATTTATGATCATTTCCTAAATTAGCTAATGTGGAATCACTTCCAACAACCAATCAGAAGAGATTACAAGACACGGTAGAATACTTGCTGTCTATTTCTTGAGATGAAAACTTAGGTAGAGTGGAGGAGTATTTATACTAGAGTCTATGCAATATAATCCTATCAAATTAAATCTTTTTGGAAAAAATATTTAGATCTCTCCTCTAAAATATCTATATATTTTTGTTCTATAATATCTACTAAAATAAATATACAATGCGCCACTACAGTAGCATAATATTTTAACAGTTTTTAATCCCAACCTTGAGTAGGGGAGCATTTATAACAGTTAACAATTTATTTTTAAAATATTTAATCATAGGGAGCATTTACAACGGCTAACAATTTATTTTTAAAATATTTAATCATTTATTATTAAAAATTTTAAATTTTTTTCCTAAAATATCTAGTTATATTTTAAAATACATAGGCAATTACTACACTCAATCTATTCTTAAAATATATAGGTAATTAACTACGCTTAATCCGTTCTTAAAATACCTTAATCCTTTTATATATTTTAAAATATATAGGCAATTAACTAGACTTAATTAAGTGGATGATATTTGAACAGAGAGTACCTCGCAGGAGTGGAGATTCTGAATAGGAGGAGGAGCCTTCATTGCAGGGGTGCAGTGGTAGAAGCAGTCTTTGCGTATAACCTTTGGAGGTAACTGTGAGAAGGGAATGAAAGTGGTTCCTTTTGGTGCCTTCAGTTGTTCTTCATTGGTAACATCATCTCCCACTAACCATATCTGCGTCAATTTATATTTGTTAACATTATTTGCTTGAAAAACAACAAGAAAATGGGTGAAAAGGTTTTTGGAACTCACATTTTCAGAACAGCCTTTTGAAACCATTAGATTGCTCTCAAATTTGGCGTTGGATGATTTGTTGAGCTTCCTCAATTCTTCTTCACGTAACACACCTACCTGCATAACCAAAATCATGAACCCTAAACTTTCACCTCATTTCACCCAAAAACTAACCTATGAAACACTAACATAAAACATTTTTTATCGATATCGAAGGAATTACAGACATAGAAACTACCGCACTCTATAGTGCTGGATGCTAATTGGATTTCTTCGGATGAAAATGTTGGTAGGGTAGAGATTATATAATATATTCATAAAATACCTTAGTATCAAACTATTTTTACTTGGTATCTTCTTAAAATACCCAATATCATACTATTGTGGAGAGTCGTGTTCGTCTAACATTCTATCAGAGCCATGCCCTAAACTTAGTCGTGCCAATAGATTAGTAAATTCTCAAATGTCGAACAAAGGACTCTAAAAAAAGAAAAATGAGTCAAGTCTCCTCGAAGGTACGAAGGCAGTAAAAAATGACTAAGACTCCAAAGGAGTCGAGCCTCGATTAAGGGGAGGCGTGCTTTGTTCGAGGGGAGGTGTTGGATGATGAAAGTCCCACATCGACTAATTTAGGGAATGATCATGGGTTTATAAACAAATAATACTAACTTCATTGGTATGAGGCCTTTTGGGGAGGCCTAAGCAAACCCATGAGAGCTTGTACTCAAAGTGGACAATATCATACAATTGTGTAGAGTCGTGTTCATCTAACACATAGAAACTATCTTGGGATGAAAATGTTGGGAGGGTAGAGATTATACAATATATTCATAAAATATCTTAGTATCACACTTAGATATTTAATTATACAAACTAATTTCATATAAATTCCAAGAACCCTGATCAATTACTAAATTTGTTTATGTTTTTCATTTTTTTTTTTTTAATAATAATGTAATGAGAAAACAAGAAGCAAATTTGAAACGTAATTCATTTTCTTTTTTCTAATTAAAATGGACAAAACGATAATATTCTCAACAAACGGCCCCAGAATAATAATAATAATAATAAAGAAAAAAAAAAGTTGAAGGTTATATGCAAACCTGAAGGCCTCTTTGGCACAGAGAATAAGCAAGAGCAGAAGCCACTTTTGTAAGTTTGCCTGTCAAGAGAACTTGGGTGGCACATTTGGGGATACTATTGAGCACTACAGCCACGGCCAGGCTACTCCCATCCACCACCCTCACTCTTAGCTTAGGGTTCCTTTGAACATATAGCCCTCCATATATGTTCAGCTCCTCCCCCTGCAATTTCCAATTTTTTGTTGGCGTTCAACTGAACTGAGAATTTATTCATTATGATCAGAGATTTGTGAAGAAATGAGTCGATTATTACCTGATTCAACAGACCTAAAGTCAAGACTTTACAACCCTTTTGCTCTGCCTCTACTATTGCTTCTTCAATCAAGCTGTTTATTGGTTGGTTTTGCCATTGAAACAAGTACTGCACATGAGTGAGTTCAAAGCTTTGTTTATTAGAGAATAAACTATGCATAATAATCTTAAAATCAATGCTTAAATTACTGAAAAAAAATTCAATAAAATTGATTCTACCGTAACGGAACAAATATTGTTTATTTTAGTCCGTTACGTATCGTCGTTAACTTCAAGGATTTAAAACGCGTATATTAGGGAGAAGTTTTCACACTCTTATAAGAAATGTTTCGTTCCCCTGTCCGACCAATGTGAGATCTCACAATCCACTCTCTTTGGAGGTCTAATGTTCACGTTTGCATACCGCCCAGTGTCTGACTTTGATACCATTTATAATCGCTCAAGCCCACTGCTAACAGGTATTATCCATTTTGACCCATTACATATCACCGTCAACCTCACGATTTTAAAACGTGTCTGTTAGGGATAGATTTCTACACTCTTATAGGAATATTTCGTTCTCCTCTCCTGCTGACGTGGGATCTCACATTGGTCGAATAGGGGAACGAAGTATTCTTATAAGGGAGTAGAAATCTCTCTCTAACAAACACGTTCTAAAATCGTGAGGTTGATGACAATATGTAACGGGTAAAAGCAGACAACATCCGTTACCAGTGTGTTTGGGCTGTTACAAATGTATCAAAGCTAAACATCGGACGGTGTGCCAGCGAGGACACTAGGCTCCTAAGGGGAGTGGATTGTGAGATCCTACATGAGTTGAAGAAAAGAACAAAACGTTTCTTATAAGAGTGTAGAAACTTTCCCTAACAAACGTGTTTTAAAATTGTAAGACTAATAGTAATATATAATAAACTAAAACAGACTATACGAGTTGGGTGAATTACACCATCAGAGAGGTGTAAGATCATTAATAAAGCAAATAATAATTAGACAGAACCTGCACATTGAACTTGGGGATGGCCCATGTTTGGATATTGAGCTTTTCAAATCGGTTCCTCTCAACGACAAATGTGCGGGCATAAATCCATGTCAACAACATTGACCCCATGGTGATGGGAGACAGGAAGTGGAGATACCAGGTGGAAGTGTGGGGCCTGGAAGCCAACTCAGGAAATCCTAGCCGTAGATGATAGATGGACTCGGGAGTTGTAAGATGAGTCAGATGAACCACGTCAGCAACCTCTTCCTCTCTCTCGAGGGATTTTTGGTACAGAGAATCAGAAGATTTGTCCACTGTGCCGTAGATGTAATCATAGATTGGCATAAAGAGAGAGTAGTTGGTGCGGAATTGGGTGTGATGCAGCGAATGAAACCTGTCATTGTAACACTAAATTAATCCACTTGACACTCACTCCCAATAATCCTTAACAATCCTCTCATCAAACAAAGTACATTTTAAGTTTAAGTCTTTTGGAGCTCTCGAATAACCTCTCCTTAATTGAGGTTCAGCTTCTTTCTCTGGAGCCCTCGACCAAAGTACACAATTTATTTGACACTTTAGTCACTTTTGACTACACCTTCGAGGCTCACCATCTTTGTTTGATATTTAAGGATTCTATTGCCATGGCTAAGTTTAGGGCATGGTTCTGATATCATGTTAGACGAACACGACTCTCCACAATGGTATGATATTGTCCACTTTGAGCATAAGCTCTCGTGGCTTTGTTTTGGACTTCCCCAAAAGGCCTCATACCAATGGAGATAGTATTCCTCACTATAAACCCATGATCTTCCACTAAATTAACCAACATGGGACTCACTCCCAATAATCCTTAACAAAAGTAATAACAATATGTATTTAGATTAAAAAAATTAATCTAAAATCTAAAAACTATAATTGAATACTATAAAGTTGAGAGGCATAGGGATAACAGATAAAAGAAAAATATAAGGGTTCCAGACCTAAGATATAAAGGGTAAATTTTAATCGAAGTTAAACTTAAATAGATGAATTTGATCCCGTAAAATCCCTCCCAATCAAATATTTTGTTTTAGTTCTTAAACTTGCATGAAAAAAAAATAGTTTTTATCATCTCTAACAGTATTTGAAACATAATTGGTCAAAATATATATTAGAATCTTGAAAATAAACAAATAAATATGTCAAATAATGATATTTTACATAAATAACTTGAGTTGAAACACAAATAATTAAAAATCTAAAAAAAAACTGTCATAATACAACTCATAAACACCTCATGTATTTAATATATGAAAGAAAGAAAAAAAGAAACAGCAAAAAAGAGTAAAGGAACCAACAGAGAAATATTTTGGAACTCGGTGATGGTCCCATGGACATGTCGGAGGCAGCTGTCTCCGTTAAATGAATGCAAACAAATGTACTTTTTCTTTCCTTTTTTTCGTTAAAAATTTATTTTTTGTTTTTGCAGAGAAGATTTTGTTTATAGACCTTCATAATTATTTTATTTTATGACTATTCTTTTTTTATTTCATTGAAAAAAAAAACACTGAATGATATTTTTCAATGATGTTCTTAGTAAAAATCTTTACACCACCGTGCTCCGTCTTTAAAAAATGATGCAAGGCCCGATTTTAGTAGCTGAGTTTTTTTTTTCTTTTCTTTTTGTGTTAAATGCAAGATGGAAACATAATTGTAATGAAAATTATTAGACAAAAGATATTAAAAAAATCAAAATAATAATTTTAATTTTCATACAAGACACTAAAAATATTTTCGAATTATACAGAAATAAGTGTTTTTTTTTAAATGTAACAATAATTTAAAATTAGTAACTACTTTTAAAAAGAGAATATATTTATTAAAGATGAAAATTTAAATGAAATGAGATTTGAAGTATAGAAACTAAAATTATATTTTAATAATGATAGAGAAGATAGCCTTTCATAATTCAATAATTAAGACACTATATATATATATATTTATTTATTTATTTAAAGATATACATTTTATATAAAGTAAATAGGAGGTTCTTAGAAACCAAAATAAAAATTTGAACCTTACTATACATTAATCAAGAAATTTTTTTATCTCAGCGATAGAAACAGTTTATATCTATTTTATTTATTATTTTCTAAAGTCATTTCATATTATTTGAGAGATAAAGTCTAAAGTATCAAGATACTGTCAAGGATATTTAATACCAAATTATAATTTACATATATATCATATTTGATATTTTATTATAATTCTTACTTTATTTTATTTCTATTTATTACTATTTTTATATCTTTGTATTTGATTATAAATAGAGAAACTTTTCACATTCATAGAAAAAAATATATATATTTAGCCCTAACGAGTAGCCAGTAGCCAGAAATAGTGAAATAAGCGAGCACTATAAATTTCATTGAGAGGGAGAGAGACTTACGATGGTGTGTACATCAGGTATTTGAGAGGCGGAAAGAGAGTGAAAAGGCGGTTGGGTATGAACTCAAAGTTGCAATGCCCCATGTTGTTCATGAAATCGATGTATGAAAGGTATAAGGCGTATACCCCTAAAGAAGCGGTTCCGTTGAACAAAACTGTCAACATTGGAACGGCGAAGAGGAGGAAATACGCCAAGTGCTCCGCAAATGGATGGATCACAGCTGCCACATTTTCAATCCAGAAGAAATCATGATCACGCAATAAATATATTTGGAACTTAAGCAACAATAGGCCGCTGATAGCAAGGTAATCGAACTTCAAGAGAAGGAATAATTATGGCTTACAAGTGATCGGCTCTGTAACAATGGAGGAGTGGTGATGGGAATGGTAGCGAGAATAGAGGTAATGATGGTGCAGAGCTCTGTGAAGCCAGTAATACAGAAACTCCACTGGACCTGCGTGTAGCAGAAATGTAATAACCGCTCCATCTGTCCTCCATAGAGGTAGGTCACGTCCTTTCGACGTCAAATTAGCGACTAAGTAAAACAAGAGTCCATTCAACAAAATTTGGTCGTCCCTATCCAGAAATTGAAGGAGGAAAATCAAAATAAATAAACCGCCATTTTTGTCAAATGCTTGTTGGAAACTTCGTGCAGTTTATACTATATTGCAACACATAAATGTTAAGAAGGGAATGGAAATACTGACCAATTTCGTTCTCGATCGACTTGGTCGAATTCGAGCCCCTTGTCCACGATCCGAGCATTGCCTTTAGCTGTTCGATGACGAGAGAGAGTTATCCATATCTGGTTATGGATCATTCTCCACAAAAGAAGCGGGATAATAACAAGAGTGGATGTATCTCTCTCTGTTTCATCCTTTACCACGTACTGGTAGATGCTGTAGATAAATCCAGGTCCCAAAATCACGTACTACAACCAAAAATTGCACAACGTCATTTCGTTCTGTCGATTGAAATAGTCGTACAAATAACTCGCAAACACATTCAGAATGCTCGAAATTTCTCGTTAGAACACAAATCTAAACACGAAGAGCAAAAACTCGAGAAAAAATAACAATAATAACAGTTTAGGCTAAAAGTACAGCATCTTCGGCAAGTGTCGATCATCAGAAGTTAATTTCAGACGGAATATACTATCATCTACGTAGCATTTCCACAAACAGATAGCGAACAAGAGATGCAATCAAACAGAGAAACATTTCAGACGGAATATTAATAACAGTTTAGGCTAAAAGTACAGCATCTTCGGCAAGTGTCGATCATCAGAAGTTAATTTCAGACGGAATATACTATCATCTACGTAGCATTTCCACAAACAGATAGCGAACAAGAGATGCAATCAAACAGAGAAACATTCTGCGACAAAATCGCCATGAACGACGGCATGTAAGGTGCAAAATGTGGCTGAAAATGAAATTATAGCGACATACATAGCGAAACAAGAAGACAAAAAAAAAAAAAAAAGGAAAAACAGACACGAAAGGTACCTTGAAGCTTCCGAGAGGCGTCCATGGCCAATCGGTGAGGATTCCCGGACTGGAAGCCATGAAATGCAGATGCTCACTCTGCTCTGGAATCTGTTCTGATTTTGTGACGGTTGCTGAAATCCCCTATTGCTTTCTGCCACTCTCTTTATAACTGCCAATACGTTGTCTTTGCTCAATTTCGTAATTGATCCTCTTAGTTTCTTTTATTTCCTAAAAGTGCCCCTTTAATTCTATAAATTACAGTATTTGCCCACTATATCATACGCATATACATTAAAATTTTCAAGATGTCACGCATAATATTCCTTCGAAAAAAGAAAGGCTCATTTTGATATTTACATTAAAAATATATTATATAGTTGATTGGACAGCTGATTTGTTGAGCTGACCGTGCTGCCCCGCTTCTTATTGCCGGTCGGTCAGCTCTTGCCCTTCATTTGTCAGTCATCATTTTTCACCTTTCTTCTTATAAGATAATTTACCAGCTAGCTGTCCATTTACCGCTCTAATTAATCTTACCTTAAATGTAAAATTTCGATGGTCGTGAAAGTAAATATTGTAACGACCCAGACCTACAGCTAGCAGATATTATCCTCTTTCAGCTTTCTCTTTCGGATTTCCTCTCAAGCTTTAAAATGCATCTACTAGGGGAAGGTTTTCACACCCTTGTAAATGGTGGTTTGTTCTCCTCCCTAACTAATGTGAGACATCACAATCCACAATGTGTCAGCCTTCTCGCTATTCCCCGAAAGGGGTAGACACAAGGCGATGTGCTAGTAAGGACGCTGGGCCCCAAAGGTGGGTGGATTCGGGGCAATCCCACATCAATTGGAGGAAGGAAATAGTGCTAGCGAGGACGCTGGGCCCCGAACGGGAGTGGATTGTGATGTCTCATATTCGTTGGAGAGGATAACAAACCACTATTTATAAGGGTGTAGAAACCTTCTCGTAATAGACGCGTTTTAAAGCCTTGAAGGAAAGCACGAAACGGAAAGCCCAAAGAAGACAATATCTGCTAGCGGTGGATGTGAGTCGTTACAAATATTTTCTTTTTTTAGAACATATTATTAATCGTAAAAATTAATATAATGTTTTTTTTATAATTTATTTTATGAACATTGCATTAAATTTAATGTTCTAACATTTTTACTTTTATTTTTTAATTGAAATAATAAAAATACCTATAAATATTTTAAAAAATGTTTTTATCTATTTTTTTTAGAAAATAATAATATTTTAAAAATATCAATTAAAAAGTTTTATTAATACCCTAATTAAAATTTAAATATTATCAATTGGATATAAATATAAATTTAAAGATTAAATTTATAATTTAATTTAAGAAGTGTTGCATAAGAAAGGAAAATACAGGTGTCATCTTATAGAGCTTGTGCAATTTGGGCATTAATTAGGGCAGGGCTAGAAAGCTTTGGATGGTGACTGGGCATGTCGGTCAGCGGTCAGCGGTCTGCTCCAAACCAGGCAAGTTCATAAATACCCACAACTTCCACTGCCCGAGTTGATCATTCAATTCAATTCCTGACCGTGAGACAGCCTCTTTTCCAAATTTAATCTTATTTTGCTTTGAATTTAATTTTTTTTCCCAAAAAATAAATATTCAAAATATGGCTATGAGATATTATTTAGCAAAGTTTGATGGAGATGGTAAAAGCTAAAATTCAATGCTTAGTTCCATGTGATATTTGGAGCTAAAACGAGTAAATATTTATTGAATCTTTAATTCCGAGTATTGTGGTTATAAATTTTTTTTACTTTTTACGACTTGCTGACAAATTTGAACCCGTTAAGGAAAACGACTCTTTGTGTGTCTTTATATTGACATTATCCTTTTTTGTTGTCACTTCTCGTGACTTTACTTTTAGTTTTACGAATAGGGTCTAATACCAGTGAGGATAATTTTACTCAACATACACGTTTTCTCTTCATTTCCCGGCATAAAAATAAATAAATAAATAAACACTCTTCAACCTCTAAAATTATTTCAAAAGTTAGGAATGTTTGTGGGTTTGGTTGGTTCGAGTTGGAAACTTTTTAGACCTGATCTAATTGTTCGAGTTGTAAATTTTCAACCAAAATAACTTTATTGAATAATGAACTAAACCTAATTCAACGATAAAATTTTTGGGTTGAGTTCGTTTGGGGTAGAGAAAATACCTCGAGCTAATGTTCGAGTACTAGGCGCTATGACTTTGAAGTAACCCATGTCATACTCTTAGGAAAAGCTCGAACGAGCTTCAACAAAAGGGTACCCGTACCCGAAACCGACACGTGGGTAAGTAGAGAATACCTAAGTGCGCGAGACAACTCTCTCTAAGGAACTCGGCAAAAAATATATATTTTAAAATTAGTAATAAATTCGAGTTGGTTCAGTTCATAGTTTTAGGGGAACGCATAAATTTTATGCAAACTATCATTTATTTATTTGAACTCAATCCAATCCAAATTAGTTCGTAACCAAACTCAAACCGTACTGTACCGTACCATTTGAATTGACCACATTTTTTCGAGTGATTGAATTTTTTAACTTAATTTTGGGCTAAGGGACCTCCTTTGAATTAGAGACTAAATTAGCTTCCCCACAAACACCCACCAACACATAGCTATTAACTAAAAACATAGACATAGTACATAAAATGAAACTACATAGAGCCATAGGCAGCACTAGACATCTTCAAAGGCTGAAACCCGTGTCGAAGGCTCGCCGTCCAAACCTGCTCGACGTCGAGCATTGCGTTGCCACACTCGTGCTCCGTCCACCCTTCCATAGCATGCACCATCCCGGCAACGCGCCATGCACTCATCACTCGTCTCGGTAGCCAATTCTGCAAGCCATCGATTAAATTTATTATCACTCTACGAGACTTTGAAAGTAAATCTCGACATCGATGTCTCAAGCACGACGTTTACCTCACACGAGTGCACGTTTTCGATCGAAGGGGGAGCCTTCAATGCAGGGGTGTAGTGGTAGAAGCAATCTTTGCGTATAATCTTTGGAGGGAAGTGTGAAAAGGGAATGAAAGTTGTTCCTTTTGGAGCTTTTAGCTGTTCTTCATCAGCCACTCCATCTCCCACCAACCATATCTACATGAAAATTTAAAGAATTATTAAAAATTTAATTTTAAGTCAACTAAAAGAATAATTATTAATTATTAATATATATACATTTTGGGAAGAGCCAGTTGAAAGGACCAAAGAGCCCTCGGATTTAGAAGCTTTGTTGAGCTGTTTGTAGTGATGTTCATTCAACACAGCAATTTGGATGCCTTTTTTGGAAAGAGAATGAAAAAGGGCAAGGGCCAATTTTGTAATTTTCCCTGTGAGGAGGACTTGGGTTGCAAAATTTGGGATACTATTCAGCACCACACCCACAGCTAAGCTACTCCCATCCACCACCTTCACTTTTAGTTTCGGGTTTCTTTCTATATACAACGCTCCATGTTTGTTTAGATCCTCGCTCTGCAATCATCATATATACATATACTCGTTAGATAAAACAAAATATACGTTTTTCAACTAATATCTTACTGTTTGAAATATTTCATTTTAGTCCCTGACATTTTAATATTTTTTAATTATATCCAAAAATTTTGGCAATTTCTAATATTTTTCTATTTATTATCGTCTTATTTTAACATTTATCAATTAAGGACTAAATTGCAAAAATACTAAAAAATTGGGACTAAAAGACATATTTAGTTGAATTTTTATGATGAATTTTTTATTATATATATATAATAAAATAAATAAATAAATAATCTTGCCTGATTCAAGAGGCCTAACGTCAAGACTTTACAGCCCTTTTGATCTGCATCGATTATGGCTTCTTCAATCAAGTTGTTTATTGGTTGCCATTGAAGCAAGAACTGCAGAACGTTTATTAGATATTAATTAATTAATAAATAATCTAGAAATTAGAATATGATTATTCATAAATCGAGATTAATTATAATATATTTATTTATTTGTTTGTTTATTAAGATTTTTGTCACCTGGAATTGAAACTTGGGGATGGCCCACGTTTGCATTTTGAGCTCATCAATCTTGTTCCTCTCGACGACAAATGTACGGCCATAGATCCACATCAGCAGCATGGAGGCCACGGTGACGGGGGACAGTAAGCAAAGATACCACGTGGAGGAGTGGGGCCTGGAGGCCAGCGTGGCAAATCCTAGCCGTAGATGATAGATGGATTCGGGAGTAGTGAGATGAGTCAGATGGACGACGTCAGCAACTTCTTCCTTTCTTTTGAGGGAGTTTTTGTGGAGAGAATCTGAAGATTTATCGTATGTGCCGTAGACGTAGTCGTAAAAGGGCATAAATAGGCAGTAGTTGGTTCGGAATTGCGTGTGGTGCAACGCATGAAACCTGCCATTATAACAATTATTTTTATTTTTTATTTTTTATTTTAAAGCATCTATGTGTTATTGTTCATTTCATTTTATGTCGTATATTAAATTTTAAAAAAGGAGTACAAGTTTAGAGGAAGTTTTAGCATATAACAAATATGTCTCTAAATTCCAAAAATAAATAAATAACAAAAATAATCTATTAAACCCACCATTAAAAGTTTAAAAAAAATTACCACAGTAAGCTGCAATAATCCCTTTGTCTTATCTCTCATACTATCCTTCTTTCTACCAAGCCACCTATACTCTCCACAGTGATATGATATCTAGAGCATCAGCTCTTATGGCTTGGCTCACAAGAATGGAGAAAGTATTTCTTGATTATAAACTCATGATCATTCCTTAAATTAGTTGACGTGGACTTTTCTTTTCATCCGACACATTATTTCGGGTGAGAAAACATTTGAATTCTAAGTCAAATTTTAAAATAAAAACCAATTTTTGAGAAAGAGATGCAAAAGTAAATAATAACCAAAGATGAAAGTAATATTTATAAGATTAATTTTGTAAAATCTAAAAATCAAATATTTACTGATCCTCTCATGAGACTCATTCTCCAATATTTTGAGAATCAAAAGAACAAAAACATGTAACAGCAAGCTCAAAGCTATCACATATTGTCTGTTTTGGTCTATTACGCGTCTATTAAATGGAAGTTTTCACTCTTATAAAGAATGTTTCGTTCCTTTCTACAACCGATGTAAGATCTAACGATTCACCTCCTTGGAGACCCAACATCTTGGCTAACACACCGCTTTGTGCCAGACTCTTGTCTAGTTAAAAAAGAGAGAGAGAAAGAGATTGAGAGAAAAGAGAAAGACTTACGATGGAGTATAGACGAGAAACTTGAGAGGAGGAAAGAATGTGAAGAGGCGATTAGGGATGAACTCGAAGTTACAATGACCCATGTAGTTCATGAAGTCGATGTAAGTAATATAAGCAACATAAACTCCCACAGACATTGTTCCACAAAACACTGCCGTCAACATAGGTATCGCAAACAGGAAGAAATATGCCAATTCTTCTGCAAATGGATGAATCACAGCTGCCATGGAAGAATGATTACTCCAAATTGTTATATTAGTTAATCTTACCGACTTACAAGTGAGAAAGGCTTACAAGTGATCGGCTCTGTAACAATGGAAGAATGGTGGTGGGAATGGTAGCGAGAATAGAGGTAATGATGGTGCAGAGCTCTGTGAAGCCAGTAATACAGAAACTCCACTGGACCTGCGTGAAGCAAAAACGTAATAACCACTCCATCTGTCCTCCATAGAGGAAGATTTGAAGCTTTCGGCAAAACATTGCTCAAAATGTAGATTATAACTCCATTCAACAATATTTGATCGTCCCTGTCCATAAAACCTTGTTCATAAGAAGCCAATTCAATTCGGTACGAACTAAATTCACGAATACCACTTTCAGGTGTGTGTTTCTTAAACATCTTCCTAAAAAATCTGAAAACTATCTTTCTTTGAGAGATTTTTGTTCTTTTTAAAGCTTGCAAAAAGTATTTGCATATATAGATAATGATTTCTTTGTTACATGTTAAGTTTTGAAAATTAAAAACAGATTTGTTTTTTGGTTTTGAAATTTGATTAAGAATTTGAATGACGAATTGGAGGGAAGCAAAAACAACTTTCAAAAACTAAAACAGAAAGTTATCGAACTATTAGATTTAAACGATTCAATAATCTGAATCTGGATTGTGTGAAGAAATGGATTGGAAATACTAACCAATTTCTTTCTCTATCGACTTGATCGAATTCCAAGCCCTTGTCGACAATAAGCGCACTGCCTTTAGCAGTTCGATAGCGAGACAGAGATATCCATATCTGGCTATGAATCATCCTCCACAAAAGAAATGGAAAAATCATAAGGTATGAAATGTCTCTCTCGGTTTCATCCTTCACGACGTAATGGTAAATGCTGTGAATCACTCCAGGCGCCAAAATCAAATACTGCAAACAAGAACTCCGTGTGATTACGCTACTGTGATTTCAACAGACAGTAGGAATGATCGTAGTTTCTCATTACAATGCTCATTTAATTGACGAAAAATTAAAGCACAACAGGTAAATAAGTGATTTAGCGATATTCGATTACAAGTTCATTTCAACGGAACTCGATTTAGCGTAATGTTCGAAGTCGCATTTTCACAAACAGTTGTGGACAAGAAATGCGATCAAACAGAGAAACATTCTGCGATAAATCACCATAAACAACGGCGTGGAATATGAAGAAAACATAATGGCAGAATACATAGGAAACGAAGAAGCAAGAGAAAGAAGAGAGAGAGGACATGGAAGATACCTTGAAGCTTCCAAGAGGCGTCCATGGCCAACCGGTGAGAATCCCCGGAGTGGAAGCCATTAATGCAAAAGCTGAAGCTCACAATGTTACTGCTAGGCTTCCAATTCTACGTTCCATCTCCTCCAGAGCACCTATTTTTATAGCAGCCAATCAGTGGTCCGCTCTTCAATTTCTACGTGCTTTCAGGATTTTTTTTCCTTTCCGAAATCGACCATCTGAACATGAAACAGAGAAATTAAAGTTTTCTTTCTCTTCGAATCGTGTTTAACGATGATGAATTTATTTCATTTTGGTACCTGCTGTGATCCACACCATTATGGAGGAAGAAAAAAGTAAGTTAGGAAGAGTTTATAGTCAAAGAATACATATCTTCATTGGTGTGAAGCTGAAAGTGGAAAGTAAAGGTATGGACCATGTATCAACAAAGTCATGAGAGATTATGCTCATCCACTACTATAAAACAAAGTCATAAGAGATTATACTCATCCACTGCTATAGAACAAAGGGTTGAGTATTTTTTAATAAAAATATTCATGCATTTTTTTTCAAAAATATCATTAAATTTTTTTAAAAAATTAAAAAAATATATCCTTAAATTTAAAAAATAAAAAATACACCTAAATTTATTTAAAAATAATAAAAAATACATTTAAATTTTATTAATACTTTTTTTTAAAATAAACTTTTAAAAATAGTATCCACTCTTAATATTTATATAAAAATAAAAAATTCTCTATATTTTAACTTTTTTTTTTTTAAATAAAAAAATAAAGAAAATTGATAACCTCCTAAAAATATAAGGGTATTTTTAAAATTATTTTGAAAGTTTAAATGTATTTTTAAAAAAATATTTTTATATGAAAAATATGGATTTAATTGCATTATTACGTGGTCCTACGTGGAATTTTTTAAATAAAATATAATTGAAGGTAACGTTTTGATTTTTTTAGTTTAAAAATATTATTTAATTTCCAAAGTTTAATAGTATTTTTTAAAATAATTGGCATATATTTTTATTAATTGGACATTAATTATATATATATATATATATATATATATATATATTATTGTTATTCTTTTGCTAAAATATTATTTTCAATTATCAATTATCAATTATATATATATATATATTTTAGTTTATAATTTCAAATATATATGAACTAAAATGACGATTTTATTAAACTTTTAACTTTATAAAAAAAAATAATTAAATTAAATTAAATTAAAAATGATTTGAAGGTGATTAATGATTCTTAGGTCAAATTACTATTTTAGTTCGTAGTCCTATTATACTTTAGTCTATTATTTAAACTAAACAATTTTATTTAATTTTTTTAAATAAAACAGTATACTGTATATACATTGAATAATTTTTTAATAATTTAATTAATGTGTTAATTGTTGTTATATATAATTCAATTTTTAATAATTTTTTAGTTTTAAATTTTTTAATATAAATATTAAATATTTAAAAAATAATTATTTAAACAAACAAAACAATACAAAGCAAAAAAATATATACACATAAATTTAATATAAATACAATGTTTTATTTGGGGGTCCAATAATATTTAATATAAATAATTTTTAATTTGTAATTATTAATTAACTTGATATTAACAAATAACTACTTAAAAACAAAATTATATTTACGGATTATTTTTATTAATTTAGGATGGTCCCATCGCCATCTACACTACTACAATTATTGATGGCCATTGCCATTTTCTTCTTATTTTACTTCTTTATTAGTTTGAAATATATATTTTAATTAAATTATATATATATATATATATATATATATATATATATTTATTTAATACGTTGATTTTATTGGTATAAAAAAGGGAAGTTATTGATTAAGCGTATTAATCAATGGCACATATTAATGATTAAAATTAATTTGTAATTGTGAATATATATATATATATATTTATTTATTTATTTTTAAATTATTATTATTATTTGTTTTTTTTATAATTGCTGGAATATTTTTATGGCATTGTTAAAATATACTTTCAATTAAAAAAATTTATTTGTTCGGTCACTTTTTTGATTTCAATTGGAGCAAGAATTTACAACATGAATTTTTGTACAGCGGTGTTTCGATGACCTGTGCTCTATATGTTTTATTTAAATAATTTTTTTAAAGAATATATTCTTTAAAATTTTTAATTATTAAAGCGTAATTTTGAAAGAGACAACCCAACTCTAGTATCGATATCTAAAATTGTATACTAAATTAAATGTATGTGAAATTCAAATGAACGTTTTTGTGAAGAGAGGAACCAACTTCACAAACCCATTTGAACTAAAGTCAACCATCATTCAATGTGAAAATTGCATTAGATGGGAGTGAATTTATGATGATCGATGATATTGAATTGGAACGATAGGGAAATATAGTGACCTAAATCTAGATTTTTGATAACGACATGTATTTAAAATAATAATACCGAGCTGTATAAAAAATTTATATATGTGTTTCTATTATTATCGATATTTAATATTTTATCGAAGTATTACTCTATTTAAAATATAAATTTAGATTATTAGTTATTTATTTTAAAAAATAAATAAAAACGTGATTATTTTTTGTTTTAATAATTTAATAAATATATTATTAGATTTTTTCTAAAAATTGTTAATTAAAATATCCAAAATAAATATATTTTGAAAAAACATTTATATTATTTATGAATCTAAATAACTAAATTGGGCTTATTTTCTATACCTTTTTAACATATTTAATTTTAAAAAATAGATATATAAAAAAATTAGAATAAAATAAATTTAAAATTCCCAATTTTCTAACGCGGTCCCGTTTTAAGAGCTTTCCAACCCTTTTACGCCACGTGGAAACCAATTATCATATATATTATTTATTTTATTAGTTAATTAACCACGTGAAAATTGTAGCGTTCATATCGAACCAACCTATCAACGACCACATTTATGTTTGCTTGATGTGACGGAAAATAGAAGGGAGCATTGAATTTGATTATTGGACGATAATATTTTGTTCGATTGATGAGACGAAAAACACGAGGGAGCTAGCTGGATAATCTCTCTGTGTCTGATTTAAAATATTTAAAATATTTAAAATGTAGTTGTCCACGTGGAATTATTATATAATTATTATTTTTTTGGTTTAAATTTTATGACAATTTCGAGTATAATGTCATATAAATATATTATCATAATGTAAGAGAAATATATATTTCAAATTATAAAGATTAAATTGAAAAAATAAATTCCTTTCTATTGGGCTTAAGGAAAGCTCGGTTATTCTGGATTGGGCTGGGCCGTTGGCCCAGCAGTGAAAACGCTAAATTAATAAAAATATATATTTTTTAAAGTTTAAAGATATTTTATTTTTTATTTTTTTATTTTTTTTAGTATAAGAATATTATTATAAATATTTAAAAGTTTGTTTAGACCAAATTAAAATTAAGTCATTATTTTTATTAATTTAGTTTTATAATAAAATAAATATTACGTTTTGGCGGGAAAGGATAGAGCGCGAAAAGGAATTGTTCGTCATTGTGCTTCTCGGCAAATCCCCTCAGCCAACTCAGTATCAGTTTCCGAAGGATTTCTCTCACTCTCACGGTTCTTCAATCTCCTGCACTTACCGCCTTACCGTCGATGTTTCAATCTGAATCGTTGTTTCTGTAATTTTAGGTTTGTCTCTGATTCTTCAACTTTTTGTTTCTTCAATTTCTCTCGAAGATGATGAATGTAATGACAAGATAGGCGCATTTGAAAATTTGATTTGAAGCTTGCTGACGCATTGATTTTGATGATCGAACTTGATATATTGCGTCTGGTAGCGTTAATTTTATGGATTTGTGTTGCATATTTGTTCTAGGGCTTCGATTTTGTATTGGATTGATTTATGTTACGATTCTTCTTTTTCCTCTTACATTTTTTTTCCCAAGCAATTCTAGGATAGGGCAACCTAATAATCCTTCTGTCTCGGTCACTCTGCTATTCTGTTTTCTTCCTTCAGCCTCCATTTCTATACATTCAGATTCCACGAGCAGCTGACACTTCAATTCTTTTAGCGGAAATGGGGTGGGCGTATACTTGATTAATGGAGTTTTAATTTTCTATATACTCGAATGCCGTCACATAGATTTATAAGGTCAATTGGTTTAGTTAGATACTCAGAATTCAACCTATACTGTGAATTTGTAACCGTTCAAGCCCACTGCTAAAGGACAAAAACGGCTAGCGGTGAGCTTGAGCTATTACAAATGGTATAAGAGCCAGGTTACTGGATGGTGCGAAGTACTGGTCAGAGTAGGGCTAAACTCTCTCCATAATAGACGCGTTTTAAAACTTTGAGAGAAAGCTCACAAGAAAAAGTCTAAAGACGACAATATCTTCTAGCAGTGGGCTTGGGCTGCAGTAGAATTCGAACGGTATCTTTCATTATATTTCCAAATATTGTGGGAGTCTTCCCATGGTTGAGTTAGTGATTGTGGCTTTCTGTATGTGCAATATTCAGTGTTTAGGACTGCTCATGAATGTGCAAAGCTGAGATCAATCCTTGTTCAACAGTCGTAAGTGGTTAGAAGCTTAGATATAGACCATTTAATTCATTTTGGTTCCTTTTTTGAAGATGGAGCAGCAAAATCCGCATGGGAGAGGAGCCGATGCAGTTTTACATCTTCAGCCAAACTCCTCGGTTGCTATTGCATATCACTCACTTTTTGGTCCACATGATGATTTAGTTCTTCTTGAGGTTGATGAAAAGCTTCTGGAAGAAGTTCTCCACGAACGGTACATAAAGCTGATCATAAGTGACTTACTAACATGTTAGTGTTAGGAATCACGACTCTCCACAATGGTATGATATTGTCCACTTTGTGCATAAGCTCTCATGGCTTTGCTTTGGGCTTTCCCAAAAGGCCTCATTCCAATGGAGATAGTATTCCTCACTTATAAACTCATGATCATTTCCTAAATTAGCCAACGTGGGACTCACCTCCAATAATCCTCAACAATCCTCCCCTCGAACAAAGTACACCATAAGCCTCCCTTGAGGCTTATAGAGCTCTCGAATAGCCTCCCCTTAATCGAGGCTCGACTCCTTTCTCTAGAGCCCTCGAACAAAGTACACCCTTTGTTCGACACTTTAGTCACGTTTGACTACACCTTCAAGGCTCACAAGTCTTTGTTCGATATTTGAGGATTCTATTGACATGACTAAGTTTAGGGCATGACTCTGATACCATGTTAGCAATCACGATTCTCCACAATAGAATGATATTGTCCACTTTGAGCATAAGCTCTCATAGCTTTGCTTTGGGCTTTCCCAAAAAAGGCCTCATTCCAATGGAGATAGTATTCCTCACTTATAAACCTATGATCATTCCCTAAATTAGCCAACGTGGGACTCACCTCCAATAATCCTCAACGGTTAGAAATTCTTGAATTGATCTAACTTTGGTGGTTTCGTGTCACAGAGTAAGCATCAGAGGACAGGCAGAAGAAGAAGCAGTCTTTTGCACGAAGTCGAAAACATATGGAATAAAATATGTAGGAACCTCCAATTCTGTACTCCTCATACCCCCATCAGGTCGATCGGAATACTACGAAAATGAGCTAGATAGCCATGGGAATGACAGCACTAAAGAAGTTGTTCCTGTGATTAAACTTGCTCCAGGAATCATGGAACTTGTTGAGATTGCTCCCAGAATTGATAAGCTTAAATTGCTTCTTTCAGAGAATCCTTACAGCTTAGCTGATGAGTGGGAAAGCGAAGAGATGGACAAATGTGAGAAGCAAATGTATAGTTGGAATGATCTTTTAGACAAGGTTCAGGCTAGTGATGATGAACTGAAAGCTGGATTACAAGCACTTTCCGCAGTTGAGATTGATGGATACTGGAGACTTGTGGATGAACAATACATGGACTCTATGCTACAAATGCTCTTGAATAACAGGATTTTAAACGACTGGTCTCTGGATGCACTTGATGAAGTTGTACTCATGAAAGTGATGAAAATGGATGGTTTTTCTGAAACACTCGTGCATCATTGTCTCGACGTCTATGGCGATAAACTCGAAGGAGATGAGGGGAATAGCTGTTTATGGAGATTGGATGAGAAACGTGTTTGTGTGCATTTTGCAAGAGAAGTCTTGAGGAAAGGAAAGATGAAGGTGGAGCATTTCATGGATGAATGGCAAAAGAAAATCCCTGTTGAAATGCATGCTAACTTTGAGATGTTGGAAGGCGAAGTTCTGACCGAGAGGCTCGGGGTCGAGACGTGGGTTCGTGGTTTTAGAGTGTCTTCATTGCCATTGAATCCTGTTGAGCGTTTCTCCATTTTGTTTAGAGAACGACCAAAATGGGAGTGGAAGGATCTGCAGCCATACATTAGGTTTGTTTGAAGTGTTTTGTTCTTGATTATTTGTTACTTGTTTACATGGAAACCTTTAGCAACTATGTTTTGGTTTTCAGGGATCTTACAGTTCCAGGTCTTTCATCTGAAGGTTTACTTCTCAAATACACCCGACGAACTCAACCGAACCCAGAAGCCGAACCCATGTTCAGTGCAAGATAGAACATGTTATGCCTTAGCCACACTTGTATTCAATGTCCTGACAGCTTGCATTTCAATGAAGCGATTGGCTCAATGGCGATCCCGATGATGTTATATGAAGTTCCCTTAACTTTTCAGTGTTTAGAGGAGTTCATTACTTCACGAAAAGAGATCCAAAGGTTCCAGATTCTCATAAATCCCTGGTTCTCTGTGTTTTCAGATATGAAGAACCTTAGGACAAGCAAAACATGGGATGAGTATAAAAATACTTAATAAGCAACTTACTTGTATGCTTTCGTTGAACTTAATTCTTACAATGATTTTTTAAATTATGTACTCATATACTGACTCTAGCTTTAGCCAATGTTTACCGTCTTTGGTAGCCTTACAAAGCTTGTTACCTAAACCCTATACACTCCTACTCTAGGATGTATAACTAAACCCCTCGTACCATAATGTAGTACATCCTTAACTCCATGCTTCTGGCACGTGAGTTAACTTGCTCTATAACAGGCTCGTGAGTAAGATTCGTACGTATGGGGGTAACTTGTTCACTATACATAGACTAGGACTTTGACCGCTTGCACTCCATAGGAACTGTTTACAAGGTGTACACACATAGCATACCCTCTACATGCAACATTGCTGTTCGCCGGATCTGATCGTAGGTTCAAGTTCAGGTGCCTTCATCATTTTTATTATTAGTATTTAATATCGAAGCCATATGATAGCAAAGCCAATTCTGTCCTATCTTCGTCTTTATTTTATATTTTATATTTTTTTTATTAAAATAATTATGTATTGATGTTGGACACACTCTGAATGTCTGATTGCTTGCTCTTCATAGAATGGGATCAGTGGGTGAGGATTTTTATTATTTTTATTTTTTATTTAATCATTTTAAATATTTTTTTATTTTATATTTTATATTTTTTTTATTAAAATAATTATGTATTGATGTTGGACACACTCTGAATGTCTGATTGCTTGCTCTTCATAGAATGGGATCAGTGGGTGAGGATTTTTATTATTTTTATTTTTTATTTAATCATTTTAAATATTTTTTTATTTTATATTTTATATTTTTTTTATTAAAATAATTATGTATTGATGTTGGACACACTCTGAATGTCTGATTGCTTGCTCTTCATAGAATGGGATCAGTGGGTGAGGATTTTTATTATTTTTATTTTTTATTTAATCATTTTAAATATTTTTTTATTTTATATTTTATATTTTTTTTATTAAAATAATTATGTATTGATGTTGGACACACTCTGAATGTCTGATTGCTTGCTCTTCATAGAATGGGATCAGTGGGTGAGGATTTTTATTATTTTTATTTTTTATTTAATCATTTTTAATTACTATTATTATTATAAAATATCTGGTTGAGGTTAGATTATGCATTAAAAAAAAATTAACATATGATAAAAAAGGTAAATTTTTATTAAAAATATAGATTTGAAACTTTAAAGTTTGAAATTTAGCCCACCCATAAATACGCATACTTTTTTATTTAATCATTTATTTTTCTCGTTTATTATTATTTTAAAAATAATTATTTAAAAAAATTTATTATTAAAAGTTTGTAAAAAATATCTAATAAATCATTAGGTTCTATTGATATAATTTTTAAAAATTTAAAATTTAATATTACAACCTAAGCTTAAAATGAATGTTTAGCTAATTTAAATATTACGAGAGCCTCAAAATTAACTAATTTTTTAATATAGCAAAAAAAAAAAAAACATACATTAATATATATATATTATTTCTAATGTGTGTTGAAAATATATTTATATTAAACTAGTAATTGAGCGGGGATAGAGATGGAGAACATAATCCCGTTTTTGTATTCAGTTATCTACGGAAAAAAAATGTTCCCCACTTTCTACCCATTGTCTATTTAAACCTCTCCCATCATCTCTTTAAACATGGAATCTCTTCCCGTTTGGGGGCGGGTGAACGTGGAATCTCCTCCGTATTTGAGACGAGTTCCTACAGATTCTGCGAGTAAAATAGACATATTTAATTGAAGGATTAAATATAACATTTGTAAATTTAAAATAAAATATGTATGGAAAATTTAAAAGTCAAAATGTAACGCTTAAAGTAACAAAATGGAAATTATGTGCAAAAATTGTTTTATAGTAAATAAAGGATTGGTGGAAGTTATTTTGAATTAATACATGTCAACCAACATGATGTAAATAGTGGGATTGTTGGTTACATTAAAAGAATACGATCCCTCGTAATTAATGGTAAAGCTGAGGATTTGTTTGTTTCTTTCGTTTTATTTGGAATGAAAATCAGAATACTTGTAACGTGAAATGGAGTCGAGATTCTTAACTGGGTCACTGTTTGTATACTTAGTTTCAGGTGAAGTAGGGACCACACGAACACCGTTCTAGGAGCTTCTGTATTTTAGTAGCTAAAATATTCGAAATAAGAATCGCAATGTCGATTGACCGACCAACCAGATTACTTGTTTGAAACGGAGTCGAGACTTCTAACTGGGTCAATATTTCGTAAACCTATTTTCAAGTGAAGCGAACACTATTACAAGAGGTGATGGACACGTGCTATACATGGTAGTGATACTTTAGAGATTTCTCTCCTCATTTCAAGTCACTTGTATGAAACAGAGTCGAGACTCCTAACTGGGTCACGATTTCATACACCTAATTTTCAGTAAAGTAGGGACCACACGAACACCGTTACACAAAGTAACAGACACTTGTAGTACATGGTAGTAATACCTCGTAGATTTCCCTCCTCTTTTCCTTGTAACAAACTCCCCATTTTGGAAAATAATAAATCTCAACTCAACTAACAAAAATAAATAAATAAATAATTGAAAAAAAATAATTTAAAACACACAAAATATTTACCTTGAAATTATCTTTTTGGAGAAAAATACAACTTTATTTATTAAAATTCAGTTAAGAATTAATTAAATAAATATTTTATTATTTATTTATTTTCATATAATTTTGACCTAACAAAAAACATCTCTAACCAGAAAATTACTATTAATCTCGTCTTCTAAATAAGCACTAAGTAAGTTCGTGACGATCGACTATTTTAAACTCGAGTGGTATATAAATTAATTAAATGTAATTAACTACATATTTAAATTAGATAATTAAATGTAATTCGGCCATTTTTTATTATAAAAAAATGGTTATAAAATAATTAAAATATATAAAAACGGTGAATTATAAAATAATTGAATTTAAAAATATCTATTTACTCCGACATTCATTTCTTTTAGCTAAAAGGGTCGACGATGGAGATTATATTTTCTATCCTCGGCCCAAGTGTTTAATTAATAAATAAATATTTAATTTAAATATTGAAATGAATTCTTTAGAAATTCTAATAAATACTATATTATATATTATTTAAAACAGAATTACGGCATCCATTTATAAATACCACGGATTCCAAATCTCAAATTCTTAACTTTCAATCTCTCTCTCTCTCTCCTCTTTGCTTCTCTCTCTAGTGGCAGCCATGGATGCAAATTCGAAGCTTTTCTTTGCCCTAATAACACAGAGGAGCAATATTATTATTATTATTATTATTGTTATTATTATTATTATTATTATTAGCTTCCTTGTTCAAGGTTTAAATTATCCATCCATGCCTATCAATCAGCTTCGGTTCTTCAACTTTCTCTCTCTTCCATGTGAGTTCTTCTCTCTCTTTAAATTTTATATTTTAATTCTTAATTTTCTTCATAATTATTTAATTTTCATAAGATAGAATAATATCATAATATTTTTAATAATAATTAAAGTAAAGTGAATTTATTCAAAATTATATTTTAAAAATAACTAAAATAATAATAATAATAATAAATTAATCAGTGGTAAATACGTAATATGTAGGTGGTTACTTCGAAGTACTATTTTAATATGTGATAGTACTCTCGTCTTGTCCTATAAATATTATGTCTATATTCTTTCGGGTCAAAATTAATATATTAATAATTAAAAAAAAGAGATATATATTATAATTTACAATTTATTTGTATTTTATGTTTAATAAAATTTTAAATTTTAATTTGGTAAGGACATAATATGAGGATTCTCCGTGTAAGAAAATAATATATTAATAGGAATATATATATATATATATATATATATATATATATATATATATATATTTATATATTAATTTTAAAAATTTATTTTTAATAATAAAAAAAAGACCTCAAATACAAACTTGAAGCTTAAAATTATTAAATTTGAAAAATCAAAATTCGTAATGCAACTAAATAAAAAATATAGTTTTACTTAATTTTTTTAATTAAAAAATGTTGACATAAATATAATATTATATTATTATTTTTCTTTTTCTTAATTGCCTCGAAAAAAATTTACTTTTTTCAAAACCAAAATAAAAAGAAAAAAAGAAAAAAGGTTTCCTTTTAAAAACAATTTTTTTAAAAAAATAAAAATTCCCTTTTTCTCCAAGCGGGCCCATTGCGTAGTTAGGAACACTTGGAGAATAATTCCATGGGGGGACCACATATATAGAGCACGTGGCAAAGCGAACGTCGTCGTTTTGATGTCCCTTCAAAATTTTAGTTGGCCCACTAACAGAGTATGGGCCTTAGAAATAAATGGCCCATTTAAAACATCTGTGGCCCATTTATTTAAATTTTAAAATTTTGAATTCTGATTTGTTCGGTAAATCTGTTGAAGTTTATAAGCTCTCTCAACCGGGAGTGAATTGGCAATGGCGGGAAGTTGATTCTATTGATTTGACATCGCGGTGTTTGTGGGAGTATATTGGCATAGGGGTTCAATTAGGGTTTGTGGGAGCCTTGTTCGTTCGAGTTCTTCAGAAATGGATCGGTTCGTCATGGAATGCTTACAGTGGAGAGGACAAATTGACGGATCGAGCTGCGGAAAACTGTTCGGTCAGCCGGAAATTGAGCGTTTCTTACAGAGCCAGTGTAGGTTGCTCCTTCTTACTCTTGGCGATTCATGTTCTTATGCTTTTTATTTTGCAAAATGGAAGTAGTTCTCATTGCAATTCCAGAGTCGAAGTTCTTTCCTCTGAGATAACGGAAGTGATAGCGTGGGGAGGGGGAATTTTCGCAGTTTTCACGGTCTTGCGCGATAAATCCGTCAAGTATCCATGGATTCTACGAGGATGGTGGTTTTGCAGCTTCGTTTTGTCGATTGTTCGTCTGGCTTTGGATGTGTATTTCGGAAATGTCGATCAGTTGAGATTGCAAGATTATGCCGAGTTTTTCAGCCTTCTTCCATCGGTTTTCCTGTTAGGGCTTTCAATCTATGGGCGGACAAATGTGGTTTTCAATGTTCATGATGGCTTGGATGATCCACTTCTCCGGGGAAAGTGTTTAGAACAAAAGGGAGATGAGAAGGATTCTCCTTATGGAAGGGCATCGCTTCTTGAACTCCTTACCTTTTTGTGGCTTAATCCCCTGTTTTCTGTTGGATACAAGAGGCCTCTGACGCAAGAGGACATACCAGATGTTTGTACGTTTGATTCTGCCAAATTTTTATCGCATTCCTTTGACGAAACCCTAGATTCTTTAAGGAGGAAGAAGAATGATAACACAAACCCATCAATCTACGAGACAATATATTTGTTTGGACGAAAGAAGGCAGCAATAAATGGTTTGTTTGCTGTGCTAGGTGCTGCAATATCATATGTTGGACCATACCTTATTGACGACCTTGTGAAATTCCTCACTCAGAAGAAAATGCGGAGCTCATCAAGCGGGTATTTTCTTGCCCTTGCCTTTATTAGTGCAAAGGTGATCGAGTCAACAGTTCAAAGGCAATGGGTTTTCGGTGCACGGCAACTGGGTCTTCGTCTTCGGGCTGCTTTGATATCTCACATATACCAGAAGGGCTTGCGTCTGTCAAGCCGATCTCGCCAAAATTGCACTAGTGGGGAGATCATGAACTACATGAGTGTTGATATCCAAAGAATCGCGGACTTCTGTTGGTTCTTGAACATCCTGTGGATGTTACCCGTACAAATTTCATTAGCTATGTATATTTTGCAAACAAATCTGGGATTGGGATCATTGGCTGCATTAGCAGCAACTCTAGGAGTTATGTCCTGCAACATACCAATTACCAGAATTCAGAAAAATTACCAGACGAAGGTAATGGAAGCTAAAGATAATAGGATGAAAACCACTTCGGAAATTCTCAGAAACATGAAGACACTCAAACTTCAAGCATGGGATACTCAGTATCTCCAAAAGCTAGAAAGCCAAAGGAAAGTGGAGCATCACTGGTTATGGAAGTCGTTGAGACTAATGGGAGTTTCAGCTTTTCTCTTTTGGGGAGCGCCGGCTTTTGTCTCTGTTATAACATTCGGGGTGTGTTTCTTACTGGGGATAGAATTGACTGCTGGAAGAGTCTTATCTGCTTTGGCTACATTCCGTATTCTACAAGACCCAATATTCAATCTCCCTGATTTACTCTCTGCTCTTGCACAAGGCAAAGTCTCAGCGGATAGAGTTTCTTCATACCTCCAGGAGGATGAAATACGGCAGGATTCCATCACTTATGTTCCTAGAGGTCAAACAGAGCTTGATAT
This sequence comes from Cucurbita moschata, assembly GCF_002738365.1. NCBI lineage: Eukaryota > Viridiplantae > Streptophyta > Magnoliopsida > Cucurbitales > Cucurbitaceae > Cucurbita > Cucurbita moschata. Next base: position 2,093,582 of record NW_019268517.1, read on the forward strand.
AGAGATAGAAAATGGAAAATTCAGTTGGGACCTGGAATCAAGCAAGGTATCTCTTGATCAGATAAACTTGAAAGTGAAAAGGGGGATGAAAGTGGCAGTATGTGGGATGGTAGGTTCAGGAAAGTCCAGCTTGCTCTCTTGCATACTTGGTGAAATAGAAAAGCTCTCTGGGACAGTGAAGATCAGTGGTACAAAGGCATATGTTCCTCAGTCTCCTTGGATACTATCGGGGAGTATCAGGGAGAATATTCTTTTTGGAAATGAATATGAAAGTACCAAATATGACAGAACCATTAGTGCATGTGCTTTGGTAAAAGATTTTGAGTTGTTTTCTTGTGGCGACTTAACTGAAATTGGAGAAAGAGGGGTAAATATGAGTGGGGGGCAGAAGCAGAGGATACAAATTGCTCGTGCAGTCTATCAAGATGCTGATATTTATCTCCTTGATGATCCTTTCAGTGCAGTTGATGCTCATACAGGCACTCAACTCTTCGAGGTTAGTTAGTCAGGATAAATACTGTAGAGGATAAGCAAGCAATACTTATACTTTATTGAATGGACAACTTAATGAAACCTTTTTATTGCATTTAATATTATGCAGGACTGTCTGATGGGTGTTCTCAAGGAGAAGACTATAGTTTATGTCACCCACCAAGTCGAATTTCTACCGGCAGCTGACCTCATCCTGGTTAGTGAATTGCCACAAAAGCTCCTTTTTATTCATCTCAAGAAACTTTACCGTGCATTTTTTCATTTTTTAAACAACCATTACGTGAGATCCCACGTCGGTTGAAGAGGGGAACGAAACATTCCTTATAAGGGTGTGGAAACCTTTCCCTAGTGGACTCATTTTAAAACCTTGAGGGAAGCCCGAAAGGGAAAGCCCAAAAAGGACAATATTTGTTAGCGGTGGCCTTGGGTCGTTACAAATGGTATCATAGCCAAACACCGGGCGGTGTGCTAGCGAGGACACTAGGTTCCCAAGAGAGTGGATTGTGATATCCCACATCTATTGGAGTGGGGAATGAAACATTCCTTATAAGGGTGTGGAAACCTTTTCCTAGTGGACGCGTTTTTAGACCTTGAGGGGAAACCCCAAAGGGAAAATCTAAAGAGGACAATATCTAGCGGTGGCCTTGGGCTGTTAGACATCAATCAACTACATGCATGCATGTGATTTAAGCCAAGTCATCTTGTCCAAAAAGGATAATTCAACTCAGGTTTACCTTGAATGATTGAGAAATTATTCTCCTAAAACTAGTTAAGAGACGGGAACTATCCATCTTAATAACGATTTCTGAATTGTATACTACCCTGAATGTTTTAAAGCTTGTGATTGACAATTTTTGGTCTCTAAGATGGGCATGTTTTGTAATTAACATTTGACAGGTGATGCAAGATGGAAAAATTTCTCAAGTTGGAGGATTTGAAGAACTTTTGAAACAAAACGTAGGGTTTGAAGCTTTAGTTGGGGCTCATAGTCAAGCTTTAGAGTCTATCCTCACAGTTGAAAACTCAAGTAGAAAACCCCAACTGCCAAATCCCGGAAAAGAATTGTATGAAGATTCTATCATAAATTTGGAGCCTATAAACTTACAATATGATTTAGGGGAGATTAAAAAACCTGCAGAGAGAACAGCTAAGGGAGGACAGTTGGTTCAAGAGGAAGAGAGAGAGAGAGGAAGCATTGGTAAAGAGGTGTACTGGTCCTATTTAACCACTGTCAAAAAAGGAGCATTGGTTCCAATCATAATCTTGGCACAAGTATCATTCCAAGCTTTACAGGTAGCTAGTAACTACTGGATGGCATGGGCTATTCCTCCTACAAGTGATACACAACCAGTAATTCGGATGAATATCATACTACTTGTTTATTCATTACTTGCTGTTGGAAGTTCACTTTGCGTGCTATTGCGAGGTATTCTAATTGCCATAACAGGACTTCAAACAGCACAAACGCTCTTCAGAAATATGTTATATAGTGTATTCCGGGCACCAATGGCGTTCTTTGACTCGACTCCAACTGGAAGAATTATAAACCGGGTAACTTGAACTTACAATTTAGCTTATAATACTAGCAGTCTGTATTAGTTTACCTATGATTTACTACTAGCCTTTGTGTAATAAATTATTGCAAGTATGAGTTATATGGTCAAGGAATAGTTCCCAGGATATTATCCTCACTTGTAATTACTTTGCAGGCTTCAAATGATCAAAGCGTTGTAGACTTGGAAATGGCTTTGAGGTTAGGAATGTGTGCAGTTTCAATAATTCAGATTATAGGGACCATTATAGTAATGTCTCAGGTAGCATGGGAAGTGTTTGTTGTTTTTGTTCCTATAATTGCAGGTTGCATTTGGTACCAAGTGAGTAACTTCACCCTTGTAGACTTTAGTCTTTTTTTTTTTTTTTTTTTCTTTTCCGTTTTTGTCATGTCTTGGAGTACTTATGAAACCAATTTGTGACTATGGCAGCAATATTACACACCGACAGCCCGAGAACTTGCTCGGTTATCTGGGATACAACAAGCTCCAATCCTCCATCAGTTTGCAGAGTCCCTAGCAGGAGCAGCAACTATTCGCGCTTTCAATCAAGAAGAAAGATTTTTCAAAACTAACCTTGCTCTTATTGATGACTTTTCAAGGCCGTGGTTCCATAATGTTTCAGCCATGGAGTGGCTTTGTTTCAGACTGAACATTCTATCAAATTTTGTTTTTGGATTTTCATTGGTTTTGCTAGTATCTCTCCCCGAAGGAGTTATTAATCCAAGTGAGTTTCTTTGATACACCTTGTTTGTATATATGTTTTACCACTAAAGAAATCATAAACTGAAATTTTTTAGGAAGCCAGATTAATTACTATTTACAATGAATTGGAATTTTTTCAGGTATGGCAGGTCTGGCAGTGACGTATGGGATAAACTTGAATTATATGCAAACTTCAGTTATCTGGAACATATGCAACGCAGAGAATAAAATCATATCAGTTGAAAGAATTCTTCAGTACTCAAAAATAAAGAGTGAAGCACCTCTTGTTATTGAGAATTGCAGACCACCAAGCAATTGGCCGCAAGAGGGGAGGATTTGCTTCAAAAATTTGCGGGTGAAACTCCATAAAATTTAGCATAAGAAAACTCTTAGAGTACTTGAGCCATATATTCAGTACCATATATCCGAAGTTAACAGATTTGCATGTTAAACAATTTGATATGATCAGAAGTACTGGTTCTATTATGCATACAATTTTCTCTCTAATGAGCTTCAACCTTTTGTAGATTCGATATGCGGACCATCTCCCGGATGTCCTGAAAAGCATCAGTTGCACCTTCCCAGCAAGAAAGAAAGTGGGTGTTGTAGGAAGGACGGGCAGTGGGAAATCAACTCTCATACAGGCACTTTTTAGGATTGTCGAACCTAAAGAGGGAAGCATTATAATAGACGACATTGACATTTGCAAGATAGGCCTCCATGACCTGAGATCAAGGCTAAGCATCATCCCTCAAGACCCTTCCATGTTTGAAGGAACAGTTAGAGGAAACCTCGACCCACTGGGTCGGTATACTGACCAGGAAATTTGGGAGGTAACGTTTCTTCTCTGCAACGTTTAAATACTATTTTGGTCTTTGTACTTTTGGAATTGGTTTATTTTGACCTCTATAATTTCAACTTTTGTTATTTTAGTCATCATACTTTCAAAACGTCTGTTTTGATCTAGAACTTTTAAAAAATAACCAATTTGGTTTCTATTTGCAAAATTTAGACATAGAATCAAAATGGTGACATGTTTTGAAAGAAAAATACTAAAAAGAACCAAAATTGAAAGGACGGAGACCAAAATAGACGCTTTAAATGTACTGGGACCAAAATGAACCGAAGTTGAAAGGATAGGAGCCGGAATTATAGTTTACTGTGCTTTTTGTGTCTCAGGCCTTGGACAAATGTCTACTAGGTGATTTGGTGCGTGCAAAGGACGAGAAGTTGAATTCTTCAGGTTGAGCTTGCTAATATGAAACTGATTACACTTACTAGAAAGTGAGGTATACTTAGCTTTTCTAATACATCATAGTTTAAATTTTTGACAGTGGTTGAAAATGGAGAAAATTGGAGTGTGGGTCAACGACAACTATTTTGTCTGGGAAGGGCATTGCTCTCCAAGAGTCGTATTCTGGTGCTCGATGAAGCAACAGCCTCCGTTGATTCTGCAACTGATGGCATCATACAAAACATCATCAGCCAAGAGTTCAAGTATCGTACCGTGGTTACCGTAGCTCATAGAATCCACACCGTCATTGATAGCGATTTTGTCTTGGTTCTAAGTGATGGTGGGTTCTGAAGTTCTTTCCCCATTCATTCATATATGATCTTGCTTTCTTTTCTTTGCATTGGTTACTTTACTGATAAGATTTCGATATATTAGAGACTAAACTAGTACTGTTTTCTATGAGCAGGAAGAATTGCGGAGTTCGACTCACCGAACATGCTTCTCAAAAGAGAGGACTCGTTTTTCTCTAAGCTAATTAAAGAGTACTCCACGAGATCTCAAAACTTCAATAGTTTGGCTAATCAAAGTTATGAATAGAGCTTGTGAGCAGCTCTTGGATGATGGAGACATATAAGCAACATAAAACTGCAGTTTGCAATCGTGATCGTGGTAAGCATTTTCAAAAAGTTCGTTGTGTCGTAACCCCGAGTTGATTCTAGGAGAAAGATGGGGTATTAAATACAGATTTTGTTTAGGTTACTCCTGCTTATTACAGGCCTCAAGTTCACAATACCATTATACTCCTTCACAGTTTTTCTTTTTTTACTTTTTAGTTGTCGGAGCATAATTCAGTTAGTTAAGACGATACTATATCTAAACTAAGAAGGCTAGAGATTTGACTCTCAATCCTCACATGTGGTTGAACTTAAAAAGAAACTATTGAATGATCTCAAAGAATGACCACTTTCTAGAGTTTTTTCTTCTTCTTTTTGTTATTGAATGAAAGTTGTAGGAAGTATCTTATTGTACTTTTGCCTCTTGTACACTTTATGCCATCATGTTTGACCAGAGAGGATGGGTCCTTTGGATTCCTCGTTGCTCCGACCATTTTTTTGTGGTGAGTTCTGGGAAGCTATCGGACCGGACCGAGACGATCTCTAACTTCTTGGGATATGTTTCTGTCATTGCTTGGTTGGTAGTTCGTGTTAGACTGCTGTAGAATGTCGGGATCATGCAATCGAGTAGTTTTGGATAGTGTTTTTTGTCTGGGAGAGGTTCATACCGACCTTTTCCTCTTTTTTTCGTATAAAGCTTCCCTTCATCCAGTCCCATATTGGATCTACTTGGTGAGCAAGGATAACAAATTGTGACGTGGATGTCGTATTTGGAGACTAGTTTAGTGTGCATCTATTTACCATATTTGGAGGGAGTGGAAAGTCCGACTTCATGGGTCGACTATGCATTCCTCGTCAGCTTGTCCTTTTATAACCTTTGAAAAGGACCTCGGAGATTTCTGTGGATCTAAATTATTTTTGTTTCTATTCCCATTTGCATGTTTGTTATTACCCAAGTTAAATTAATGTAACCTTAAAGGCAAAAGGTTAGAGAAAAGTTGGAAGAAACAAATAATTTGGAAAAAGATGACTTTAAGCTTATGTTTAAACCCTAGAGTTCATATGTTAACCTCAGCCGAGGTCGAGGAGCCCAAGGCTATCTAACATCTTCGTAGACATGGATCAAGTGTGCCCCAAGTCAAGAAAACCTTTTGATCTCGGTTCAACCAACCCCCAATTTTATATCCCCAAGTCTAGACATTGTTTATTCAAGGTGAACTTTTAGGTTTAGCTAATGGCCATATTACTTCCAAAGTAAACTCGAGGCTCAATTAGTGCATCATCGCTCACAAAATGAAACCTACAAGCTCACACATGGGGGAAAATCTCAAAATTCTGTAAGTAAGAGATCGAGACTGAAACCTGTCTCACAATAAGCAAAAATTCTTATCAGACTTTATTAGAGATCAAAAGAAGCATAACAAAGAATTAAAAGACGTGAAAAAAATAAACGAAATTTTTTTAAATATAAAGTTGATAAATTAGTTATTAAATACGAAGTGCTACATGACAAAAAAGATAATGGGGCCTAGGTAGGTAGCTAGCTAAAATGGAAAATAAAAAATAAAAAAATGCAATACTTGAACCCCAAGCATGAATTTTCCACGTGTATTATTATATTATATTAAACTTTATGATAAAGGTTGGCATGCATATTAATTTTTGTCTTAAAATAGCCTATACCAAATTGGAAATGTCTTTTCTATCCTTATAACTTTGAAGAATCCTATTATTTTCCAACATTCATTAAAGGGTAGAAGTGTAATTTCACATATAAATGCCTCTCTTTTTTTTTCTTTTTTTTTAAAGTACTTTGACTCTTTTCGTCGAACAAATTTGGAAGAAGCCAGGAAACTTACTTTATTGCATTAAAAAAAAAAACATTTTTTATTAAAAAAAAAAAAAAAATTTGAAGGTCTCTATTTATACCTTAATCTTCTCAAAATCAGAACCCTATTTCCACGGAGCCTCATAATCATGTTGGGTTCTCTCCATACTCTCTCAAGTAAGTTTTTTCCTCTTTTTCTTCATAGAGGGAGAGGAAAAAACAATTAAAATAATACTAAAAATAAATAAATAAATAAATTAGTAATAAAAATATTATATTCTCTAATTTTTTTACCTCAAAAATTTTATTTATAATCTAAGTTTAATGAATTTTAATTCAATTTTATGAATTTAAATTCTTATATTATGATTCCGGTAATTATTTTAACATACTGATTAAATTAGTTCGGTTTTAAATATATTTTTTAAAATAATTATAAATTGAAAATGTTTTTACCAAATTAATTTTATTTTTTACAAATAATTAAGCAAAAAAAAAAAAAAAAAAAAAAAAAAAAAAAAAAAAAAAAAAAAAAAAAAAA
>NW_019268517.1:2101121-2121043 GCF_002738365.1 Cucurbita moschata
AAAAAAAAAAAAAAAAAAAAAAAAAAAAAAAAAAAAAAAAAAAAAAAAAAAAAAAAAAAAAACAGAACTCGATGAAGAAAATGAGCAATTCATTTAATGGCAATATCGTAAATATATATATATATAATTAAAATACGTAAGATTTTCTTCTATTTTTAATTAATTTTCGTATTGTTCTTCCCTCCAGAAAGTTACTTTCTTATGCTTAATCCATTGTTTTTTTCCTCAAACCGGTGAAACTGTTTCATAATCTGATACAGAATTCAAGCTTCTGGGATTTGAAGGTGATTGGCTATGGCAGCAGCTTGAATGTCCATGTCTTGGCGAACATTTGAGCATTGGCGTGCAACTAGGGTTCGCGGTAATCTTGTTCGTTCAGTTTGTTCTGAAATGTATCGTTCAGATATCAGATTATCTCAGAGGAGGAAGAAAAACAACCGATCAAGCATCGGAAAATCGCCTGATCGGCCGGAATTTAAGTGGTTTTTACAAAGCGAGTGTAGCTTGCACCATATTCTTATGTGTTATCCATGTTTTGATGTTCTTCGCTCTGCTATATGGGATTGGATCCCGTTGCCGTGCGGAAATCTCTGTATTTTCCTCCGAGATTATTCATGTGGTTGCTTGGGGAGTTGCGGTGGTTGCAGTTTGTGGAATCGTTCGCAACAAGTCTGTTAAGTATCCTTGGCTGCTGCGAGGATGGTGGATTTGCAGCTTCTTTTTAGCGATCATCCGTGTGGCTCTCTATGAAAAATTTGGAGATGGAAATCAAGTAAGAGCTTACACTTACGCCCAACTTGTTTGCTTTCTTCCATTGATTTTCCTGCTTGCGCTTTCGGTTTATGGAAAGACTGGCGTAGTTTTCGTTGTTCATAATGGCTTGGCGGATCCACTTCTCCATGAAAATTGCTCTGAGAATGAGGAAGACAAGAGAGACTCTGCTTACGAGAGGGCAACTCTTCTGCAACTCGTTACCTTCTCATGGCTCAATCCCCTTTTCGCTTTGGGATACGAGAGACGCCTCGAACACGAAGACATACCAGATGTTTGTAGAAATGACTCTGCTAAGTTTGTATCCAATGCCTTCACGGAGAAGCTAGACTTTGTAATGAAGAAGAATGGAGGCGTAGACGCATCAATCTATAAGGCAATTTATCTGTTTTGCAGAAAGAAAGCAGCCATTAACGCTGGTTTGGCAGTGCTAAGTGCTGCATTATCATATGTTGGACCATATCTTATTGATGACTTTGTTAATTTCCTTACTGAGAAGAAGGGACGTAGCTTATCAAGTGGATATCTTCTTGCACTTGCTTTTCTAAGTGCAAAGGTAATTGAGACGATTGCTCAAAGGCAATGGATTTTCGAGGCACGTCGACTCGGCATTCACCTCAGGGGTGCTTTAGCTTCTCACATATACAAGAAGGGCATCCGTTTATCTAGCCGATCTCGCCAAAGTCATACCAGTGGAGAGATCATAAACTACATGAGTGTTGATATTGAAAGGATCACAGACTTTGCTTGGTACTTGAACATGATATGGATGTTGCCAGTCCAAATTTCATTAGCTATCTATATTTTATATACAAATCTGGGTTTGGGGTCGTTGGGTGCCATAGCAACAACTTTAATTATCATGTCCTGTAACATACCTTTGACAAAAGTCCTGAAAGATTACCAAAAGAAGATCATGGAAGCTAAGGACAATAGGATGAAAGCTACTTCAGAGGTTCTTAGAAATATGAAGATACTCAAACTTCAAGCATGGGATCATCAATATCTCCAAAAGATAGAAAGTTTAAGAAAAGTGGAGCATGATTGGCTATGGAAGTCGTCAAAATTAACAGCATTTACAGCTTTTCTCTTCTGGGGATCACCTACTCTGATCTCTCTTGTGACATTTGGACTCTGTACCTTATTGGGCATAGAATTGACTGCTGGAAAAGTCATCTCTGCATTGGCGACGTTCCAAATGCTACAAGATCCTATATTCAGTCTTCCCGACGTACTATCTGCATTTATTCAGGGAAAAGTCTCAGTAGATAGAGTCGCTTCCTTCCTCCAAGTGGATGAAATACAGCAGGATGCCATTGTTTATGTTCCAAAAGATCAGACAGAATTTGATATAGAGATAGAAAATGGAATATTCAGCTGGACCCCAGAGTCCGTCAACCCATCTCTTGATCAAATAAACTTGAAGGTGAAAAGGGGGATGAAGGTGGCAATTTGTGGGACTGTTGGATCGGGGAAGTCCAGTCTGCTCTCATGTATTCTTGGTGAAATAGAAAAGCTTTCTGGGACTGTGAAGATCAGTGGTACAAAGGCCTATGTTCCTCAGTCTCCTTGGATACTGTCTGGAAATATCAAGGAGAATATTCTTTTTGGAAATGAATACGAACATACCAAATATAACCGGACTATTACTGCCTGTGCTTTGACAAAAGATTTAGAGTTGTTTCCATGTGGTGATCTAACCGAAATTGGAGAAAGAGGGATAAATATGAGTGGGGGACAAAAGCAGCGGATCCAAATTGCTCGTGCTGTTTATCAAGATGCAGATATTTATCTCCTTGATGATCCTTTCAGTGCTGTTGATGCTCATACAGGAACCCAACTTTTCAAGGTTAGTTGGGACATTGAATAACGGATGAAAAAGTGAGAAGGCTGAAATATATTGGACAACTCTAACAGAACGTTGTTGTTGTTTTTTATCATTCTGTAGGACTGTCTGATGGGTGCTCTCAACGAGAAAACTATAATTTATGTAACACATCAAGTTGAATTTCTACCAGCAGCAGACCTCATTCTGGTGAGAAAATTTCGTAGAAATTCTTCTCTATGTTCTTAATTATTCGAACTTCGGATGCATGTAAGTTGAGAAAAACACGTATTCAGGAATGGGTGTTTGTTTTTCTCATTCATATTTACCTTAATTAACCAATCTTCTTATTGATCATCTGAACACCATAATTTGAAACTATTGGACTGAGTGAGCTTTTGAACTTCTGAGCTACTGTCTAATAGTGGGTGTGCTTGTTTGGCATCCGCATTTCCAGGTGATGCAAAATGGAAGAATTGTGCAAGTTGGAGGATTTGAAGAACTTCTGAAACAAAATTTTGGATTTGAAGCTTTAGTTGGGGCACATAATCAAGCTCTTGAGTCAATTCTCTCTGTTGAACACTCAAGTAGAATATCTCAAGTTCAAAAACGTGAAGAAGAATTAAATGGAGATTCTATCACAAATGCAGATCCTCTGAACTCCAAAATTGAACAAAATAATTCCACACAGCCGATGATGGAAAAAAAGGGAAAACTAATACAAGAGGAAGAGAGAAAGAAAGGAAGCATAGGAAAAGAAGTGTACCTATCTTACATGACCAGAATAAATGGAGGAATTTTTGTCCCAATCATAGTCTTGGCACACACATTGTTCCAAGCACTACAGATTGCTAGTAACTACTGGATGACATGGGCTTGTCCAACTACAAGCGAGACAGAACCAAAAGTTGGGATGAATATTATGCTACTTGTATATTTTCTACTTGCTGTTGGGAGTTCACTAGGCTTGCTGCTGAGATCATTATTATTAGCGGTAATTGGACTTCAAACAGCACAAAAGTTCTTCAAAGATATGTTATACAGTATATTCCATGCACCAATGGCATTCTTCGACACAACCCCAACTGGAAGAATTCTTAACCGGGTAATTATAGCCTTAAATTTTAGCTTGAATGGTGCTTGAAAAAAAAAACACACTTTCAAATTTGCAACATTTCGATGAAATGTGACAAAGAAACTGGTAACAAGAAAGTTCCAAAATATTGCATTAGGTCGTTGGATTTCAACACTGAGAAATCTGTGTATACTCTCTGTTGCCAGGCATCAGGTGATCAAAGTACTTTAGACTTAGCCATGGCTGTAAAGCTAGGTTGGTGTGCATTCTCAGTAATTCGGTTGCTAGGGACCATTGTAGTAATGTCTCAAGTAGCATGGGAAGTCTTTGCCATTTTGGTACCTGTTACTGCAGCATGCATCTGGTACCAAGTAAGCAATTTCCCTCTTTTCAACTAGAAGTATACAAACTCGTGTTATATATCGATTACTAATCAAGTAATTTCTGTATATGGTAGCATTATTACACACCCACAGCACGAGAAGTTGGCCGGTTAGCAGGGATTCACCAAGCTCCAATCCTGCACCACTATGCAGAATCCCTAGCAGGAGCAACAACTATTCGTGCCTTCAATCATGAAGACCGGTTTTTCAGTACTAACCTTCGTCTTATTGATGCCTTTTCAAAGACATGGTTCTATAATAATTCAGTTATGGAGTGGCTTTACTTCAGATTGAATGCGCTATCACATTTTGTTTTTGCCTTTTCATTGGCTTTGCTGGTGTCTCTCCCCGAAGGAACTATCGACCCAGGTGAGTATCTAAAAATATGTTTAAAATGTGATGTGCTTCATAATTGAAGTTGTGATATGTTCTTCATAGGCCAAGTTTTCATCAACTGCAAGTTATCTGAAATAAAAGTTTATTTCTTTTGACCCAAATTAAGTAGAAAGAATATAGTATTCATAATGAATTGAAATCTTCTTCAGGTAATGCGGGCTTGGCAATATCGTATGGGATAAACTTGAATTGGTTACAGGCTTCAGTCATATGGAATATATGCAGCGCACAGAGAAAAATCATTTCAGTGGAAAGAATTCTTCAGTACTCGAAGATAAAAAGTGAAGCACCCCTTGTTATTGAAGACTGCAGACCACCAAGCAATTGGCCGCAAGAGGGGAGTATTACTTTCAAGAATTTGCAGGTAAACAATAAAATCTAGAACTTGGTTCAAAAAGTTTGAGCTTGTGCATGTTGAACACAACTCTTTGTGGGAAAAACTCGTACGTTTTATTAACACTAATCGAGAAGAGATTACAAGACACTCTACAGAAACTACTGTTGCACTCTTTCCTTTGTATTTCTTGAGATCAAAACTTAGGTAGGATGGATGGGTATTTATAGTAGAGACCCGTCAATCTATTCCTAAAATATCTAAATCATCTTACTAAAATAAATATACAATGGGCTCATACAATTTATTGGGTCAACCCTATCGGGCTAGTGATGGTATACGAAAGTTCAAGTTTGATATGCTATTCAATTCACTCTTATTGATACTCTTTTTCAATTTTGCACCATTACTTCTAATGAGCTTGAACCTGTCGTAGATTCGTTATGCGGACCATCTTCCGGATGTCCTAAAAGACATCAGCTGCGTCATCCCAGGAAAGAAGAAAGTGGGTGTTGTAGGAAGAACAGGCTGTGGGAAATCAACCCTCATTCAGGCCATTTTTAGGATAGTTGAACCTAGAGGAGGAAGCATTGTTATAGACAATGTTGACATTTGTAAGATTGGCCTCCATGACCTGAGATCAAGACTTAGCATCATCCCTCAAGACCCCTTGTTGTTCGAAGGTACGGTTCGAGGAAATCTCGACCCACTAGAACAGTATTCTGACCAAGAGATCTGGGAGGTAACCTTTCTTATCTACAAAATCTATATATAATTTGCTATGTGTGTGACAATCACCAGCAAAGAATGGAGAATTCATGCCACTTTTGCTCTCTCTCTTTTGCATTTTCAGGCTTTAGATAAATGTCAATTGGGTGGATTGGTGCGTGAGAAGGAGATGAGGTTGAATTCTCCAGGTTTGGTTTATCAACTTGGAGCACAAATCAAAACTTAAAATTAGACGCTATCCTTAAGCTTTGCTCATCATTCTTTGAATTCTGTTGATAGTGGTTGAAAATGGTGAAAATTGGAGTGTTGGTCAACGACAACTATTTTGTCTTGGAAGGGCATTGCTCAAGCAAAGCAACATTCTAGTGCTCGACGAGGCCTCAGCGTCTGTCGATTCAGCAACTGACAGCATCATTCAAGGTATCATTAGGCAGGAGTTCGAAAATCAAACAGTAATCACCATAGCTCATAGAATCCACACAGTTATTGACAGCGACCTTGTTTTGGTTCTCAGTGATGGTAAGTAACAAGTGTTTACTCCTATTTATGAATCTTTCACTGATTTACTGAGAGTATTTAGCTACAAAGTTACTGAATGTATGTATGAATCTTTCATTGATTAGCCACAAAGTTACTGAAAGTATGCATGAATCTTTCATTGATTTACCGAGAGTTTTTAGCTACAAAGTTACTGAAAGTATGTATGAATCTTTCATTGATTAGCTACAAAGTTACTGAAAGTATGTATGAATCTTTCATTGATTTACTGAGAGTACTTAGCTACAAAGTTACTGAAAGTGAACCTCAATTGTTTTCTTTCAACAGGACGGATTGCCGAGTTCGACTCACCCGGAAAATTACTCGAAAGAGATGATTCCTTCTTCTCCAAACTGGTGAAGGAGTATTCGATGAGATCTCAAGGCTTGAATAGCTTAAAAGAACACTGACAGATTGGTTCCTACAAGTATCTTTGTCTTTGTCAACAACAAGATTGGAGCTCAAAGTTGATTTGGAGAGTGGGTGATTATTGTAATACAACATCCCATCAATAATTGTGGAATCTTCTTGACATCAAATCTGGAAAGCCAACAAGGGAGTCGCTTAAGTTTTTATCTTTTTTGTCCAAATCTTAGGATTGATGGAACGGACTTCTTAATCACCTATTTGTACGTTAAATTATAAGTTTAGTTTTTAAATTTTAATTAGGTTAAATAGGACTTCAAACTTTAAAAAGTTTCTAATATGTCAGTTCAACCTTTAATTTTGAAATTTTAAAATGTATTTGAACTTTTGACATTAGTAGGTAATAAATAAATTAAACAAAATCTAATGTTATTGCATAATATACTCTAATTTTTAAAACATTAATAAGTACAAATTGTAACACTTGCAAAGCCTTGGCCCTAGAAAAGTTAATAGTGAATCATTATAAACCCTAAGAATGAACACTAGTATATTACTGAAGGCAGTGAACTAAAGTTTAGGAAGGACAGACCCTACAAAGCACATCCTTTCACCATTCATCATCCTACGGCATACAGTTATATAAGTAATTCTTTCGTCGAACGCTCACAACCGGGGCGGTCGTGCTCTGTGGAACAAGGAGAAGAAGAAGAAGAAGAAGACTACTGAGAATTGGAAGACCTAATAATGAATGGTCCCTTGATAGATTTTAATTGTCTGTAATAACTGAAATACAGCGAGAGAGAGAGAGAGAGAGAGAGTAAAACACTAAGAGGCCTTTGGAGGTTCCTCTGGCAAATCATCTTCATCATGGTAGATGTTCTCAGCCATCTGCCAGATTTGGAGTATGTTATCTTCAGCTACACTAGCAACCACCCAGTCCTCACAGGGATTCCAAGAGAAGTCTGATATTTTACTGGTATGACCGCCGTGAATGAACAGCAACTCCGGTGGGCCATCTTCCGCATCCTCGGGCGTCTGCTCCTCATCAATCCTGCAGAAGAAAACCAAAAACGAAATCCCGTTTATGTAAATTGAGTATCAAAACCATCGATTTAATATGGTTGAGTAGTGGGTGAATGTAACAGCCCTAGCCCACCGCTAGCAGATATTGTCCGCTTTGACCTGTTACGTATGCCGTCAGCCTCACAGTTTTAAAATGCGTCTACCATGGAGAAGTTTTCACACCCTTACCAGAAATGTTTCGTTCCCCTCTCCAACCGATGAGGGATCTTACAGCCATTCGGTATCAAGAGAAAATATATGGAGTTATACAGGATTGGGGCTTAAGGGGACGTTACTAAAACAAAGTATCGATGTGATTAGAGTTCATTGATAACTTTACCTACTAAGGTCCCAAACCATGAGTCTCCTACCAAGACAACAAGAAGCTAAGATTGTTTCATTCTTTGGATTCCAGCCAACCTGGAAAACCTCCTCCCTGTTGCACAAAATAGAAGTACAGACGTTCAAAAACACGTGCGCAACAGCAATAAACTAGGTTTTCAAATGTGTCTAGACGTGTGGCTTCATGTGCTGTGTTTCCAGCACTTGACAAGCAAAATTGAGATTAATGAACTTCATAATCCAAGGAAGATGCTTACTTGTGACAGTCAAAGGTATGGAGTGCAGAGCTGATCTTACGTAGATCGAACAACTTAACCGTCTTATCAGTTGACCCTGTGGCTACTACCCACTCATTAAAGGGATTGAATGCCAAGCAATTGACCTGAGGCAAAATTACAAGAGAATTTATTTCATTGAAGCTAAAATGTCAGCATCTATTTCATTACCATAGTGGATAATAGTGTCACATAATTTCGAGCTCAAATGGATAAAACTGGTTGCTGGAGAACGAACGATCATTCAGATTCTTTCATTAGACTTATCTTGGCATGTAACCACGAAAGGAGAACTTCCTCATTTGCACGAAGAAACCATACATTCACAACCCACTAACATTGAAAGCATTTTTATTTATCTTCCAGTAGCACCTACCTCACTTTGATGAGCAACTACGGACTGTACAGGCTTATTAACAGTAGGAGTTCGCAGATCCCATATTAGTAGGTATTGGTCGTCGCCTACTGAACCAAATAAGTATTCATGCCTCAGATGCCATGCGACATCTTCCACAACACCTTCATGAACCTATCACACAGATCACATCAAATCATAGCTAAAACCAAAATAGCACCAAATAATATATATAACATTGTTCATAAGTTGTAGCTAGAGATATTTATTACGTTGTAATTCACAATTCAGGGCAAAAAGACTAGCTAACCACCATAAACTATTTGCAGCCCATCTGAATCACATATTTATACACTTGTACAAGTTCATAAGAAACCCTAGTGTAAAATCCAAACAAATCATTATGAACTGGCAACATCTTGACTGAAAAAAAGATCAACACGAGATACCTGATTGTGATTAAAAGCCATAGAAGCACAAAAACACAACCATTAAGATGTTTGTAAGAAGAAGACCAGTTCAAGAGGAGGTCACCTTAAAAATTTGCATAGCTTCAAGGGTTTTGTTCTTCGGAGTAGCATTAATGTCCCATAAACAAATCTGTGCATCATCAGAGCCGCTAAGTAAATGGCCCTGCTTGAACTTGCTCCAGGATAAACCATAGCCTTCGGTATTGTGACCCCTCAACCTCAAGTCGGGATTACACGTACCATCTAGAGGTGGTTTGGATGGGTGTTTACTATAGTCGAAAACAAAGACTTCCGCGCTGACAGTCTTTGTGGCAATAATAAATGGATTTTGAGGCATATAACGTGCTCTATTGACTTCACCATCGTGATTTATTTGCTGGATTATTTGTACCTGACTTGAAAAAAGAATCAAATTAATTTTGAATCTCCAAAACTAAATTTCATCAATCGATCTACTCTTAATCTATCAATTGCAGTACCTTAAGCAAGTACATTTTCGCCTACAAAAATCTCGCTATCTAACTTTGTCCTTTTTTCTGTAAAAGCATTGCAAGAACTAAAAACGAACTACTCCAGATGCAAATTCGACCCACTCCAGATTAGTTCTTCCAATCAATAAAACTGAATCTCAAAACTCAATTTTCGCTCTTCCATAGCTAGAAAAAGGTAAAAATCCACAAACCTTTCCGTTCGCACATCCAAAGCCACCCGCATCAGCACGGTCGTCATCGTAATGTCGCGCATCGTTCTCAGAATCCTCAAGCGGAAGCTGAACCTGAGCAAGCATGAGGTAATTCGGCTCATTCTCGGAGGTATGAGTCCCCAAAATCATCTTCTGAACGGAGTAATCCTTCCCCGGAGGCTCCTCCCGGTCCGGCAACCACTCGACAGTAAGTGAAGGCCACTCTAGGGCATGAGTGATGACCAAATCGTAAAGAAACGGAGTATTCTTCTTCCAAATCTTGTACTCCTCGTTTATCAACCTCTCCTCCATTTCTCCACGCATCTCCTCATCATCCTTCCCCATTGTCGCGTTGGATGAAGCAGAATTGGGAGAGTTTGGGAGTCGAATTCGTGAGTGAGAGGCAAAGTCGAGGGCTCAGTTCCAGGGTGAAGTTCCCGCCAATATGTCTCGAGCAGAGCTAGGGCTAAAATTAGAACCCTCCACCGTTTAATGGATTTTAATTTATGAACATTGTAGCCGCCCGCATCTCCCATTTATTAAACAATTTGTTGAATTAAAATTTAAGTTTTTTTTTTTTTTTTAATTCAATAATTCACTAAATTCGGTTTAAATCCATAGATATTTTAATCGATAAATTTGCACTGAAAAATATAAAAATATTTATCTTATTCTTAACTTGTGAAATGACTATTTTACCCCTAACTTCACAAGCCAAAGTAAGTATATTGAGAAATTAAAAATAATAACAATAGATTATTATTATTTTCATCATATTTTTTTAATACTTTCTTATTCTTTTTAATAATTAATATAATTTTGGGTATACTCGATTGTTAAAATATATATATATCACGAGCATACTGTAAATAATGTAACGGTCGTTGAAAAATTACAAAACTTGTTGGATACGTGTGAGTCGACATCATGTGATTTTATACTTTTGAATGTAATTTTTTTTTTATGAAAATTGATTTAATAATTAAAAATTTTGAATACGACAAAAGTGATTTTAGCCATTTAAAAATCAATCCCGAACTCAGACCATACAGTCCGGTTACACCAAAACCAAAGCAACCCAATCCTGAGAGGAATAAATGAATTCCAAAAATCTTCGTCTACTACTAGAAACTCAATGACACTATCGATATTCACTATAATCCATATCGTCACTATCATCAATAATAAAACCTTTAAGGTTGTTATCCGGGAACTTGTTTGGAAATACTATAACAAAAATCTTCGTCTACTACCAGAAACCAACGACACTATCATTAATATCGTTACTATAATCCATATCGTCACTATCATCAATAATAAAACTTTTAGGGTTGTTATCTAGGAACTTGTTCGGAAATACTATAATGAATGGAAGATAGGAGTTTGTCGCTAGGTATTTGACTAAATAGGATCGTCTAGTTCCTATAGAACCTATCACTAAAATACCCCTACGGGGGATAGTGCTAAGCGGAGCAAAAAAGGTTTTTTATGAGATGGAAAATTCAAACTATTAGCCCCACACGAGATTTGTAAATAAGTGATTGTCGGATAACGAGTGGGAGTGTCTTTACAAACTGCATATTCCAAAACTGTCACAGTAGAATGCCTCTGGGTAATTCTATCACCATACAAAACGAGCAATAACTGATTATATATATATATATATATAATGAGAGATCCTTCCTCATTATTTCATTCAAAAGGGAAGGTGTTTACAACGACAAACTAAGTTCATCAAGAGTCAGCATATACTGGAACAGGCAAGAAAGGGAAGGGTGCAACCGAAGCATACGCAACAGGCGGTCGTCGACCTTGGGCAACACCTCGGCTATGCTCCGTCTTGATCTTTTCGGCATTATATCTATCGTCCTGTACTAGATCATCCAACATCCTCTTGGAGCTATCTTCTTTCATCGTCTGCTTGTTATCGGAAAGACGGTGGAATAGAAGTCCTGACATGAACACAGGAAGATGCAAGAGGCTAGCATGAAACATCCTTCTTGCTTTCTGCATCGTGCAGTGGCGGTAGAATGAAAACGCGGTCGCAGTGATTGCGAGCGTGAGGATGGATGATTCTAAACAAAACCATCCAGAAGTAATGCCCCCTGAAAAGATCAAAATTCGAACAAGGTGACACCTTGTGAACTCGATCGTGTATGGTATTATTGGCAAGGGAAGAAACCAGATAACAGAGAGACAGATTCAATGGTCAAATTGTTTGAATCACAACAATAAATGTATTCATCCAAGATATTGTCTGTATAGTATTGCATCCCCATGCCTTAGCCAGTAGTTTATGCTATTTCAACATTCATAAAGCACGAGTACTATTAGCACAAGTTGAACGACAAATACTAGAACGATATGACACCAAATTTTCGGTCCTTTAGATTAGCCGAAAAGATCAATATGGGTCGATTACTACATATTGATTTAGACCTTTCCTAAACCTAATGACATTGTTAGCACACAAGGAAAGTTAGTGACATACAGGAAAGAGAACAATCACACCTGACAGCTCGAACTAAATCTATTTGTTAGAGAATTGGAGGAACGGGCTTACTTGTCCCAACCAAAATTAGAATACAATGGTGCCATTCTTAGTGTCACGGTGCCGTGTTTATATAAGAACTATAGCAGTTTGTAACACCCACATTAAAAATCGTGACACTTCTAGAAGGATAAACATCGTCAAACATCTACTAAATGTCAAAAATCAGCATGAACAACCGCATTGATGAAAGCTGCTACCAATTAGAATGAGAGTGAGAATGTAACTTACAATCATAAGCCAAGTAGCCTAGAGGAATGAGATACAGACAGTTTCTTAAAGCCACTGCAGCAGTTCTCTGACCAGTAGCATCAGCAAGAGAGTACATTTTATACCTAAAAAAACCCAGAGAGCCTGGTAAGAGTATGCAACTCAAACAGTTCTAATAATAAACAACTCCTTAACAAGCTATAATATAAACTGAAAGTAAACTTCAACCTTAACAATCCTAACAATCTTCCAATATATTCCAAACCATCCAAATGAATGAACAATTCTAGTAAGTCTTCACTATCACTGATGATAATGTTGTGGGTACAATTAACATACGAATAGGTATTGCAATCATAATATGTTCTTACCCTCCAGCAGCATAATCATCACGGCAAAGATATGCCAGAGCCATAAAATGCGGTATTTGCCAAAAGTAAAGGGCAGCCGGCAGAATCATTGCATTTAGAGATATTTGTCCTGAAGCAGCAGCCCACCTGAAACCCCACATGGAAAAGATTTCATACTGCAAGGTTGTAAGTTGAGGGTTATGATTTGGTTCAATCTGATCTGGTTTCAAGTTTTAACCCAGATGTTTCCTTGTTCTTGGACCGAAATCATTGAATTATGTCTATAATCGTCACGTCTATAGGTTCGTAATTCCAATGATCAGCATCAAACATAAACAAACATATAAAACGTACTAAAAGATAGCAAAAATTCATTGGTCATTTGAACAGAAACATGAACTAAAAGTCCCAACGGTACTCGGCAGCGATATCATACAATAATCATACCGAACAAATAAGAAAAGCACAAGACTCTACTTGACTGGTATGGTATGAAAATATAATTGAGTCAGAAGATATGATTTTTGTAATATCATACTCTGTTTTTGAACGTGCACGATTTCTTTTACTTTTAAGGATATACAAAGGGAATAGTGATAGGAACCTACCCAAGAAGTGGTGGAATAGCACCAACTATGGCCCCGACCCATGTATTTACAGGGTGAATCTGCTTAAGTGGGGTATATACAAATGCATAGAGAATCAAATTTGAAGCCGCAAGACCAGCTGCCAAGATATTAGCCTGCAACAACCTTGTCCATAAAAAAAGAAATAAGCATATTGGCTCCTAGTCACTGAGAATTGGCAACATACTTACAAAAAAAAAATGGTCAAATAGCAATAAGAAGATGATGAGCGATTTATCTTGTCACCTTGGTAGCTAACATAGCAGTGCCAATTAAACCAACAGAAGTTGCCCAGGTTGCTGCATGTGGTATTGTGATGCGCCCTGAGGGTAGTGGTCTGCGGTGCGTTCTCTTCATTTTAGCATCATTCTTTATTTCAAAAACCTGATTACATGAATTTTTAATTAGTATGACTATGAACAAGAAAATTAGAAGAACATGGAAATCTAATGCTTTTATAGATAATAGAATAAAGTGCTCTTCAACGCTTACGAGCAATCGTGGAACTAATATCAAGGCAGGAATGTTGTTATGTTAGCCAAAGTCGATTCAGCCAAAGGAAAAAAAAACAGCAAACTTGGTAGATAGGATTCTGAAACGCACAGATATTGCAGTATTTTCCATTATATCAGGCAGAATCACAAACAGGTCCAAATATTGTAGTACTCATCTTTACAACCTTGGTTAATACGACAGGTCTTAAAACTCAAAACGATTATCCAAGGAGCATGGACACAGAATAAATGAATAAGATACAACTGTTACATGGTAAAGCATTATCTCCCGAAAAAATTAGGACACGGATACAAGATAGGCACTTAAAGGGGTTGAAATTGAGGATGAAAGAAACCTGATTTAAGGAGTTTGCAGATGCTGCAACCATCATTGTACCAGCACAAGTCCAACAAAGTCCCCCAAGGTCCACAGTACTTCCACTCCCGAGAACAAACCCAGTCCCAGAAGTTGCAACAACTAGCATGCTGCAATAGAGGTGCAAATCCAAGACAAGAGAAATAAGAAGCATAAAAATGAATCTAAGAGGCAGAAATTCATTTGTACAAGTAAACAGACAAAAAACAGGTTAATTCTTCATGAGAATAAGAACTTCTATTGAAGAAAGAAGAAATTCAGTCAAGGCTATTATCCACCCTTAAATAACAATTGATTTACATCCTCGAGTCCAACATAACTGTAACAGTCCAAGCTCACCGCTAACAAATATTGTCTTTTTTGGGCTTTCCCTTTCGGGCTTCCCCTTAAGGTTTTTAAAACGCATCTGCTAGGGAGAAGTTTCCATACCCTTATAAAGGGTGTTTTGTTCTCTTCTCCAACCGATGTGGGATCTTACAATAACTTTATATATATATATATATTATCCATGAGTGTCCCAACCAACTTGTACACACCTTGACTATTCTTACAAGACAATTATCTAGTACAGCTACATTTGGATGCCAAAGAAACTTGTAGAATATTAAATCTTAAATAGGACACCTTGGCTTGAACCCATTCCTCTTATCCCTTCATTATTTATATTGTCTTTCTTTATCAATCAAAATTTGGTTTCTCGTCAAATTATTTATATCGGTCCTTATTCGCCGATAGGCAAACCCATAGTGGTTAGTTCAACGTAGATTATCGACATTATTTTAACCGATGTATTTGCATGATCGAAACAAGTAATACCTGAAATTCTTAAAAGATAAGCTATAATTATAAAGACATCTACTTAATCAAAGGCAGCTAAACTGTTATTATAAGAACATTTTCTTACGCAAGGAAAAGATTGATTGATTTTAATTCTCCCAGATGACATAAACTTATTATTGTTTTCATGGAAACAAATCTCTAAGGGTAAACACATAGGGACTAATCACATATCAAAACAAACGGCTCTCTAGAAGGAAGTAGACCTCACAAGCGATGCACATATATGAATAATAGTGCTAAAAAAACTATCAATTCAAGGAACAAGTATTGACAATAATTTCGTTCAAAACAGCATAAAGGAAGGGAATAGTTACAAATTCCTTCAATTAGTAAAAGAAGCTCCATAAAATCTGTCTTACAAAGACAGCTCGGATTTACCAAAAAATCGAATAGAAGAGGAAACTGAAAGTACCTAAGACGAGCTTTGGAGAGCTCCCAGTAACAGCGACCATAGTGGCGAGATAAATTCACGGCCTCCCTGGCTCTGGAAACCACCGATGAGGAAGCCAAAGATGATGGATCAGCAACGCTCGAAAAGCCCCGAACTCCATGGGAATTCGAAAAACCTAGTCTGATGGGATCCGAGGAGGACGCCGACAGAGATAGAGAGGAAAATAATGATGATGTATAAGGATAGAGGGCGCGCAGACACGGCTGAGCGACGCCAATGGGATGATAGAAAGTGAAAATGGAGGTTGTGGTTGAAGGATTGGAAGAGGAAGATGATGACCGGAGTTTGGATGAGAAACTCCGGGAGTTTCTCCACATAGCGGCAGCGGCGGTGGCGAGGGGACGGATTTGGGATCTGACCGAAGTCGATAATCAGAGGTTCAATGGCGGAGGTAGAAATTATTATTAATATTTTTTGTTTATTTGTTTATTTGTTTATTATACTTAATTATACCCCAGAATAAATAATAATGGCTTTTTTCCAATATAAATAAGAAATTAAAATTAAAATTTATTTAATTTAATTAAATACAGAGCGTGAAAAATAATAATTTTTATTGCTTATTTTTTCCGCATTTAATTAAATAAAAAAGGAAATAAATAAAAGTTTTTACTCAATACACCCACCTTGTCCAGTAAAATATCTCACAACACCGCTCAACCGGAGAAGTAATCGGAATCATCTCTCCAGTCTCATAGCAACGACCGGCCGATCATCCCTTCGACCGGAATGGGTTTTTTTTTTCCTTCATATCTACGGCTGCGATTGTCCGGTCCAACTTCAACGATCTCGATCAAACTACCCCAATTTATTTCATTTATTTATTTATTTTCTTCCGATCAAATAATTTGATCATGGATCAGACGGGGGTATAATGGACATTTCACCTTCTTCCACCTCCAACTGCATTTTGCCACCATTGTCGATTGAAGCAAAACTCTAGACAGCAGAGGCGGCGGCGGCGGCGGCGTCACGGCTCTCGAATTTGATGTATTTGTACCATTTGGCGCAGAGGATGTAGACGGCGAGATCCGCCGCCGTGAGAGCGGCCAAGAGGAAGAAAAATCGGTCCAAATGGCCTCTGTTTAGGTTTCCGGGGATCCATCCCGGCATGTTATCGGTTGTCGAGATCTTCATCACGATCGTCACCAGCAAGCTGCTAACGTAGTTTCCGAAGGAAATCGAGGTCATACAGAGAGCGCTACCGAAGCTTTTGAGTCCGTCAGGTGCCTGACTGTTGAAGAACTCGAGTTGGCCGACATACATGAAAACCTCCGATGCTCCAATCAGTACATACTGCGGAATCTGCCAGAAAATACTTAGGGAACTCGAATCGTCGCAATGGCGGCAATCTTTGTTCGCGTATTTTAGTCGAAAAATCTCGACGGTTCCGGCGAATATCATGGCGCAGACTGCGATTACGAGGCCGATCCCCATTCTTTGAAGCTCTGTAAGGCTCGTTTTGGTTAATCGAACGAAGGTTGGATCGATTATCCTGCGGTAGATGAAGATGAACGCTGCAACACTGAGAATATCGAAACTCGACATGCTTGCGGGAGGGATATGGAATGAGGAAATGTTCGTTCTCATAGCGGCGCCTTGCTCGACGAACAGAGAAGCCATTTGAGTGAAGACGACGGAGTAGAGAATCGTGCAAAGCCAAATCGGAAGGAGTCTGATGATGCATTTCACTTCTTCGACTTGAGTAACCGTACACAGACGCCATGGATTCCGATCTCCACCGTCAAATCGTTCCATCTCCGCCGAGGTAACCACCGCTGCTTTGTCCAAAAATCTGTAGATAACAAAACAATCACACAAACACACATTACATTCATTTCTCTCAAAATCAAAAATCAATTGAAACTACAGAATCTGTTCACAAAACTCACTTAAATCCATTGGTATGAAGAATCTTCCTAGCTCCATTACCGACTAATTCCTTCTCATCATCATCAAACAATCCCTCAGAATCATTCATAATCTGAACCTTCCATTTTCTAATAGCCGCAACCACCACTTGCGAAACCCTAGAAAGCGGATTTCCTTTAGGAGTGAAATGTCTGTACCTCGGGATTCCGCAGAGGAACAAGATCAAAGCCATAGCAGCAGAGGCTGTAGAAGCCCAAAATCCAAGCACCCACATTCCTTCATCTTCAAAGTAACCCAAAATAGTGTTGGAGAAGAGGGATCCAAGGTTGAGAGCCAAGTAGAAGTAGCTGAAGAAGGCGATTTTGGAGATCCCTTCCTTGGCGTCTTCTTCATCGAACTGGTCCGCTCCAAAGGTAGCTATGTTGGGCTGGTAACCGCCATTGCCAAGGGCTACCAAGTAAACAGAGAGGTAGAACAGAGCTATATGGAAGGAGGAATGAGCATTGCATGGAGTATGTTCATCTCCACATCCCTTTGGTCTAACCAGAAATATGTAGGATGTTATTGATAGTGAAGCAAGACCCTGCCCAAAACAAACAACAAATTTTTAGAACCCCCTCCCTTTCTAACCTGCATAACTTGAATAGAATTCATACCTCAATTGAACCTAACCTCTATTTTTTAGGGTAAGTCCTCTGGTTCTTTTAATTATTTACAATATCATACTTATCTACCATACATGTTAGGTTATCTGTTACAAACATCATTAATCTTCGTAACAATTTAAAAAGTAGAGTAAAGTTGGGATGGGTTTTGAACCCTACTTTCGGATTGATCCGGTTCACTCGACCTAAAAAATTTCAACTCTCACACGGGTTTTTGTTATTATTTGATTAATAATCAATTTAGATTTTATTTAATAAATATTTTAATTACATGTGGGCTTTTTTTTTTTTTTTGGTTAGGTTTATTTGTTTTTTCTATTATTATTTTTATTTATTTTAGGTTTATGTCTTGACAAAGGCCTTTTTTTCCTTTTTACCTTTTTTTAATAAAACGACGCCGTGGGGTCATAAATGCCCATTATTAAACTTCCACTAAGTGGGATCAAATTTAATTCCAAAGTATGAAATAAAGTTGAAATTGACACTCTAATTTCATTTATATTATTTTAAATTTCAAAGTTATTAATCATTTTTATTTTTATTTTTTATTTACATTTTTTAAAAATGGAAAACTATTTTTTTTAACTCTTTTTTATATAATTTCCAAAATTTAGCTGAATTTTACTCCCAACTTAGGCCTGAAATTCCACTAGATTATATAGCTAGACCAATTAAACTATATTTAAGTTGATCTATTTCTAATTTTTTTGGACATTATCCTTTCAAACATCATCTCAATTAAATGTCATACAAATTATTTGTTATTATTGACATAAAGAACAAATAATTTAAATTTATGAGACTTTATTACAAGTCCCTTGAAAGAAAAATAAAGTGATTTGAAGTAGTAATTGAAAAGCATGCACTGTTTGTTCAAATTAAATCACTTTACCAAAAAGCATTTTGAGCACTCAACAAGCATTATAATTGAAGAGAGAGTGATTTTTGTGAACTTACTAGCACAAAAATGGCTTGAAATATCGCACAAGTCTTGAACCGTCCCCAATACGAGTCGCTTAGGAACGCTCCAAGAAGAGAGAAAATATAGACAGTTCCAGTCCATTTGCTAACGTTGTTGGCCGCCGCTGCATTGTCTTGTCCCAATACCCTCGTTAGAAACAGTACCAAATTCACTCCGACGCCGAAAAACGCTAGAGTAGCCAACCCTTGGTTCACTGTCATGTCGTCAAATTATTAAACGATTAAAGTAAGCTTAGCTCTTGACGTATATCGTTATCCAAGCACACCGCTAGCATATATTGTCCATTTTGACCCGTAACATATCTCCATCAGCCTCGTGGTTCTAAAACGTGTCTTCTATGGAAGATTTTCACACCCTAATAAGGAATTTTTCGTTCCTACATCCCACCTCGGTTAGAGAGTGAAACGAAACTTTACTTATAACAGTGTGAAAAACTCTCCCTCGTAGACATGTTTTAAAACCATGAGACTGACGGTAATACACGACGAGTCAAAACGGACAATATCTACTAGTGGTGGCTTCATACTATTACATATAAGTTTTAGATCAAACGTGTTAAGTCCAATCCGTGTCTATATATTGACGGTTACGACCTACTTTTGGAGGAGATGACGGGTTCTTGTTCGGTTTATTAATTTCTATTGCATTTAAAATATAACCGAAACTCATTAAAGATTATGTCATATTAGAGAAAAGTAAGAGAGCCATGCATGGTGTAGTCTGAGCTGAGCATACCAAGGATCAAGATTCCGGCGACCCAAGTTCCAGTTTTGTCCCGGATAGCCGGGCAACCATGTCGGTCGACCGCTCCATCGAGCGTACACGCTTCCTTCTCCGGCATCACCGTCTTCTTCATCTCCGTTGTACTCTAAATTTTTAACGAACAAAAAAAAAAAAAAA
>NW_019268517.1:2121674-2144875 GCF_002738365.1 Cucurbita moschata
AAAAAAAAAAAAAAAAAAAAAAAAAAAAAAAAAAAAAAAAAAAAAAAAAAAAAAAAAAAAAAACCGAGCAAAAGTGTGCGTAAATTAGCTCGAACACGGGAACTACAAACCTTAGAGATATTGAGACAAGGCATTGAAGGGCAAGAAATGGAGGAGCTTGGAGAGAGCAACAATGGCGGATTTGGAGGGAATCTTTTGCTGTGTTTGTGGTGTCTGAGGAGGAAATGATTTGGAGATGATGATGAAATGGGAAGTGGATGTGGAAATTGGGGCTATTTATAGACGGAGGAGAGAGAAAATATTGGGAGGAGAGAGAGAAATTTGGACCGGTCAGCTGTGATAAGTAGGGGAAAGCCGGAGGAAACCGGGAGGGCAGATTTACGGGAAGGAAACGTGGCGGAATTTTCAAGAAAATAAAATAAAATAATAATAATTAAAGTATTTAGTTTGAGTACGAAAAAAATAATTAGTTAATTATTTTAATCTTAAATTAAGTTCATATATTTTTAATAATTTTTTTAAATTTCATTTTTGAAAAAAATAAATAAATTAATTTCTATTGGTCATCAAATTAAAAAAAATATTTTAAAAATTCAAAACTCAAAACTCAAACCATCCCAATAGAGTTCACAACCCAACTGAACCCTTTATTTTTAAGTCCGGTTAAGTTGTCTGGTTATTTTTTAATTATTATTATTTTAAAAAATATTTCTCCACAGTAATGCTTCGTTAATAATTAAAGTCTCATAAAATTTAAATATCAAACATTTTTACAAGTAATATTGGTCCGGTTAACCTGCAAAATATATATATATATATAATAAAATGATATTATAATAAAAGCGCACTTTAGAAATTGTGTTTTAGGGAGTTTTTATATTAAAAAATTAAAAAAATAGTTAGTGGGAAATTTAAAATTAAACCCACTTATAATTGATGTCACAAAAGTAATTAAACTTTGATGTAGCTTTTGGGGAATATTGGATTCTACTTTAAATGTAAATTCATTAGTTTTTGTTTGTGGGTTTCTTTAATTAGGTATTAATTATAAAATTAAAGAAATTAAACATGGGATGATGTGAGCATTTTTTTAAATTAGTTTAATAGATGTTTTTTTTATCCCATAGGTTTATAAAATGTAAAATAATAATAATAATAATAATAATAATAATTAATTTTAGAAATATTATAAATTTATGATCTTTTAAGAATACTGTAAATCATTAATAACTACTGTTATGTTATGGTTCGATAAGTATTAAAAACATAGTTAAAACTTATAATTAATTGTTTGTGAATCTGGTCGACTAGGTTTGAAATGTTCGGGTATACTATTTTGAAGTCTCGATCAGTTGCACTTAGCCGTCAGTAATTCCAATATAGCTCACCACCCGACCCAATCCAAATCAATACTTTATTTTCTGGTTTTTTTTATTTATTTAAAAAAAATCTTTATATATATATATATATATATATATACGCGCGCGCGTATGTTACATTAATAACTAAAATTACGTAAAATTCAAATATTAAATATTTACTGGTCACAATACAATACACGACTAACCTCGGTTATACACGTTAAATTAAAAAAAAAATCTAAAAATAGGGTATGATTGGGTTGGATTGTAACCCTGATAATCGAATCAAATTTTTCGATTTTCCAAAAATTAAACTCAACCCAAATCGAGAAAAGAATCTAACCCAACTTAACCTTTACGATTTGAGTTTGTAGTTTAGGTTAATTGAGTTATCGGGTCATATGAACACTCGAAGGTGTTTTCCCTCTCAATAGTTAACATGCTCATAGCGTTGGAGCTACACAAAGCTCCTTGGCTCGGCTTCTTAGGCTCAACGAGCGTGTTTTTCCTTTTTCGACAATTTTGGCCCTTTAGGTCTAAGTCATAGTTTGCACGTCAATCGCTTAATTAACCCTTGACATGTTTAAATTATGTAATAAAATTTTCATTTATTATAATTTTTTTTCAAACTTCAAAATATATTAAACATAAAATTATAATCTCATAAATAATTAAACACAAATTTACAATGGGATTAAGCATTTTTTAAATTCTCTAGTTTTTAAAATATTATTTGTTCTCTTTTTGCATATTAATTTTTTTGTTATTCCAAGATTACCCCTCAATTAAATATCATATATATTCTCACCCAACCTATCTATAAAATCCCTTCAAAATAGTCAAAGAATCCATCCATTATTATTAATTATTGTGAATTTTCTAATTCTCCAATGATTTATTTTATGAAATAATATAATAAAACAATCCTTCATTAAAAAAACATGACAATCGATAATTTAAGGATGTTTTTGTCCCTGTTCACATGTTTTCTAATAAAATTCACTGGAAATTCTAGTTTTTTAAGAACCCGGTTGTTTCATATATCTCTCATTTATTTAGACATGACAATAAAAAAATTAAAAATGCGAAAAAAAATTAATTTTTAAAAACAAAATATTTAGGATCCGAACTTATAATGACTCTATCGAGCATTTACGGTGGCCGATAAAGAACAACAACATATTCGATAATCATAAAATTTTATCTTAAAACTAGTACTCGTGACTCAAGATTATGAAGTATAATAATTTTTTTATTTAAATAAATTACGAGAAATATAATTACTATTATTGATATAACGAAATTTTAAGAAAAACGTTTATAAACGTCATGATTTTAAATAAATTAATAAATAATTAATTTTATCAAACTACGTTATTATTTGATAGGCTTGATTGATTTTATCAGAAAAGCAGGTTTTGACAATTCATTGATTAGTAAATGTGGGATACTGATAAAATTGACTAACCAGCTAGAATGGTCCGTTTTATTGAATAAAATTTTAGTTCAAATAGTCCGCCGTCACAACAAAACAAAACTCTTAAACATAAAAATTTATTAAAGTTGTTGGCCGTCGCAAACAAACAAAATTCACTTATTGAAGAATTATACGAGAGAAATTGTAACAACTCAAGCCCACTGCTAGTGGATATTGTCCGTTTTGTCCGTTATATATCGCTATCAATCTCACAGTTTTAAAACGCGTCTACTAGGGAGAGGTTTTCACACTTTTGTAAGAAATGCTTCGTTCCCTTCTCCAACCGATGTGAGACCTCACAACTCCGCTCTCGTTGATACATCACCCCAAACCTAGCTTTGATATTGTTTGTAACAGCTCAAGCCCACAACTAGCAGATATTGTCCGGTTCGACCCGTTACGTATCAGATTCACGGTTTTAAAACACTACTAGAAAGAGGTTTCTACACACTTATAATGCATGTTTCGTTTTTCTCTTCAATATAGAACCTCACATAAATGAATAAGGTCAGAGTCATGTGGGAAATAGTTACGTACTTGACGGCTATAAAAATATTTTAACATAGGAATTAATAACATAATTACAAAAAAAAAAATATATTAAAAAAAGAAAATTTTTAGATTGTTAGGTTTGATTTAATTGTTTTTGGTATAAGTCAAAACGACAAGCCAACATTCAAATTGTCTATTTTATGGCCATGTCCAATAACAAGTACATGTCGTTTCATTATTATTATTATTATTATTTTTTTTAATTTTTAAAGAGACGTTTCATACTTTAATTTTGAGTATTATTATTATTATTATTTGTCGATTATATTCCATTTTTAAAATACGATAATTGTAGTCGTGTTAAAATTGACATGTCAACCACATATATTGACGTAAGATGTTAAATTAAAATGAAATAATTTGTCAGAAAAATATTTTTATTATATATAACGTGAAAGATTAGGGACGTCGTCTATAAGTACACTGAGCATCGATGGAGGACGTTCAAGTTGTTTGAATTACGTGAGATCCCACATCGGTTCGGGAGAGGTGCAAAATATTACTTGTAAAAGGGTGTGAAAACGTTTCTCAAACAGACGTGTTTTAAAACTTTGAAAGGAAAGCCAAAAGAGGACAATATCGGCTAACGGTGAGCTTGAACTGTTATAAATTGTATCAGAGCCCGTTACTGAGCGGTGTACCAGCGAAGACACATTGACCCCCCGAAGAAGGTGGATTTGTGAGATCCCGAGTTAGTTGGAGAATGGTATGAAACATTTCATATAAGGGTACGGAAACCTCTCCGTAACAGATGTGTTTTAAAACATTGATGGAAAATCAAAGGATGTTTTACGGTTAGACAACTACGGTTCATCGCTCAAAGAAAAAGAGCAGAAGCAAACATTTTTCGTTCAGCCGGTAAAGAATCGCTGTGTAGGAAAACTCTCACCCATACTGACAAGTCTCGACCAGACTCGTATTTAGTTGGGTATGCTTTTTCTATAGGCAACTTTCTAGAAGGTTTTCTCGATAGATACACTATTTTTCTCAGAATAAAAAATAAACGTGAATCATAATTAAAACTCATAAAATATCGATAAAAATGTGATTATTTTTCAATAACTGTTTAGATTATAATAAGAATTTATTCACTTTTGTTATATTTAATTCAAATAATAATAATTATAATTTGGACGAATTAATTCTTCTTTTATTCAAAAAATAAATCATTTATGTATTTGATTTCTAAATAATAATATTATTAAATTAGTAAATGCGATTGGATAGGTGCCATGTCATTTCGGGAGATCTTTTTTTTTTTTTAAATTTCTATAAGAAAAAAAAAGAAATTAATTAAAAATATATTATATTAATAAAACATTTTCACTTTAATTTATTTGCTTACTTAATCTGTTTCCACTTTCATTAAAATAATACTAATCACAATAATTAATAATAACCACTAATTAATTAATTAATTAATTAATAATAATAACCACTATTTTGTACCAAATAAATAAATAAATAAATCCCCTCATTTTTCGTATTTTTTAATACGCGCTTTTTAAATTAAATAATTAAATAATAATAATAATAAATAAATAAATATATATATATATATATATATATATATATATATATATATATATGTATGTATGTATGTATGTATATATATAGCTTAATAAATTGGGGCTAAAAAACGTGCGAGCCACGTCCCAATTTTATGCCCACTACATGTCCGAAGCGACAGTCCCTGTGCCACATTACGTGGATTTCAACTAACGGTAACATTTTTTTTAAAAAAATTAGTTCAGGCATTTTATCGAACGTATTAGCTACAAAGTTTTCAGAAACGATACAAAATTCATTTCCCTTTCTGATTCTTTTCTGATCCTTCTTGGTGCGATCCAAGTAAGCAAGATTGGCTTTAATGGCAGAGAGGGCAGCTGCCCGTTTTGCCCATGGGAAGAGAGCGGTGCTCTGTCAGTGGGTTGTCGGCGTTCAATATCACCGGCTGAAAACGACGTCTTTTGGGCGTGCGTGATTATGACGTAGCCGGCTGGTTGGCGTTATTGGGGAACAGCTGGGGACTGGCTGAAAAGGAAGCGCGCGTATCGGTAAGAAATAGCAATTCTATTCGGCTACGCCTTTGGGCGCCCACCAGGTGTTCGACGAAATGCCTCTTATAAGTAAACTTGGATATCTTTTGTTGTTTTTTGTGTGTTTTTGTGTGTGCATAGCAGCTGGATTGCAAGTCCCTGTTGTTTGGTTGGTTTGCTTTTGCTTTGCTACTTGTTTAGGGCCTTATCTTTTGTTCTGTTTGTAGGTGTATTAGATACGTATTTACCCAACGCCAACTTTTAATTTTGTTCATCATGACTTTCAAAAGTTACATTTTGTTTGTCTTTAAGTAAGAATTCTATTAGCTATAAGAACTCTTTAATGCAAATTTGCCTTCAAAAAACAGAGTCCATAGAGTGTAGCTTTAATGGTCAATAAGGGATATATAAAGAGTTTAGAGAAAATGAATCCAAGTTATAGCGTCCACTCCCTTAGAGATCTTAGTAACTAATCGTAGTAGGATCAACTGTGAGATCCCACATCGATTGTAGAGTAGAACGAAGTATCCTTTATAAGGACATCGAGACCTCGCCGAAAAGGAAAAATTCAAAAGGACAATATTTGATGACAGTGAATTTTGGGCTGTTACATTAATAGTTGTCTCATAAGAATAGTTGAAGTGGGTAAAAGATGACCTGAACACCACTGTTAAAAAAGAATTTAACAAAAGTTGAACTCCTAGGAATCAAATTAGATATTTTCTAGAGGGAAGGATTTTAAGCTCTGTTCTCTGTTATATTTTATTGTTTTCCAAGTCGTGTGTGTTTTGGTTTGATGGCTTTTTGTGCGGTGGAAGGGATATAGTAGGCTACTCATCATTTGACTTTTTGACCCTTAGACTGATTAAAGAACTTGACAAAAGGGGTTTGGGCTTCTTTTTTCAAGCTGGATTCATGTTGCCTTTTTGTAAAAGCAACTAAATTTGGCAAATTGTTGTGCTATGATTAGGTTAAAGATTGCCATTCCCACCAGTTGAATGAGAAACCAGCTGCCTTACATCTAGACCCCTCATCCTTTATGTCTCTGTCTCAAGTTTACTAATTGTTTATTTGTTTCTTTTTCATGGAGAATATGTAGTTTCCTTTGTCAAAACGAGATGACGAAACTCATATCGTTCTTTGATTTGTCTATCGAACATGTTTGATCGAATCTATACTCTTTCTTATACTTTTGTAACAGCCGAAACCCACCGCTAGCAGATATGGTATTTTTTGGACTTTTCATTTCGAGTTTCTCCTCAAGATTTTTAAAAGGCGTATGCTAGGGAGAGTTTTCCACACCCTTATAAAGGGTGTTCCGTTCTCCACCCCAACTGATGTGGGATCTCACCTTCCACCCCCTTCAATGGCCGGCGTCCTCGCTGACACTCATTCACTTCTCTAATCGATGTGGCCCAGCGTCCTTGCTGGCACATTGCCTCGTGTCCACTCCCTTTGAGGCTCAGCCTCCTCACTGGCACATTGTCTAGTATCTAGCTCTGATACCATTTGTAACAATCCAAACCCACGGCTAGCAGATATTGTTCTCTTTGGGTTTTCTCTTTTGGGCTTCCCCTCAAGGTCTTTAAAACGCGTTTGTTTGAGAGAGATTTCCACACCCTTATAAAGGGTGTTTCGTTCTCCTCCCCAACCGATGTGGGATCTCACAATCCACCCCTCTTCGGTGCCCAGTGTCCTCGTTGACACTCATTCCCTTCTCCAATCGATGTGATCCAGCGTCCTTGTTGGCACACCGCCTCATGTCCACCCTCTTTGAGGCTCAGCCTCCTCGCTGACACATCATCCGGTATCTAGCTCTAATACCATTTGTAACAATTCAAGCCCACAGCTAGCAAATATTGCCCTCTTTGGACTTTCCCTCTCGGTGTTCTCCTCAAAGTTTTTAAAACGCGTCTTCTAAGGAGAGATTTCTACACCCTTAATAAAGGGTATTTCCTTCTCCTCTCCAATCGATGTAAGATCTCACAACCTTAGTTACACTCGATTTACTTAAATAGTACCTATAATTACTAACGTGAATCGATTGAAATGTGTATGATATAACGTGAATCGATTGAAATGTGTATGAATTCAAACATGTGATTGTGATAGGATCTTTATACAGTTGTTACGTGCAATACCCAACTTCCATTGTGGGTAGGAGAAAGCTTCTATAATGGATAGGAGGAGTTGTGTTTTGTTCTCATTATGATTGAGCCAACCTCTCCCAAGTTGACTAATTTGAATTCTTTTTGCAATGAAATCTTCCATTGTCTTCTTGTCCAATGATGAAGGGATATGCATGAATGTGTTTTATCCCTTAAAAAGAGTCAACAAAGGATACAAATTGGAAATTTCTGAGTAGGGAATGAGTTGAAAATTAAACCAAATGCATGCACTTTTAAAATCTTCTTTATTTCTAAATCAATTTGAATTCTCGCTTCTCTTTTAGATATATCTTAGCGTATAGATTTTGATACATTTTTTAAATTGCATCACAGCTGTCATGTGAGATCTCACGTCGGTCGAAGAGAGAAACGAAGTATTCTGTACAAGGGTGTAGAAATCTCTCCTTAATAGACAGCTGACGACGATACGTAACAGACCAAAGCAGACAATATTTGCTAACGGTGGGTTTGAGTTGTTATATGTTGAAAGCGACTATCAATTCTAGATCTTTGATACTCAATCTCAAAACTCTTATGATTCGTTGAATTTTAATATTTGTATGATTTTTATTGGCGAGCATAACGTTTGCGTAATCGTTGATTATACAGACAATTAGAGATGTAAGTGTGATTAATTGTGTTAATTAAGACCAACATTCTCCATAATCCATGGAGAAAGCAAAGTTTGTTGAAATATAAGGGGGGAAGTTAATGACTATAAACATGCAAGTGGCCAGAAATTCATGTAATTTTGCAATAAATATGCCATATATTCTGTTATTTTCCCCTTGTAGAAGTTATTCCCAATAAATAAATAAATAAATAAATAAAACAATAAAAATCCAACAACATCATGTTTTCTTAAATTTAGACATACTCAACTTATAAAATTTTATGTTTCATCCTAAATTTTGGATCTCTGTCATACAATTTCTTGTGGAATTTTAAGAATTTTCTTAAAATTTTTTAATAATATTAAAACTCATGATCACGTCCCAAAACTTTATTAACTTTTTTACGGGTTTAAATATCACCGAATCTTGATGGTAAAATAAAATTAGATTTTAAAATTGGAATATATATATATATATATTAATTAATTAAAAACCTTGAGAAAAATAAACTTTTACATGAAATCAATGTGATTTTTTTTTTTTATAAAAAAACATTATACTTTGTCTAAAAAAAAATATCCATAAATTTTAAATGTTTTAAAGATATCCTTAAGTTAAAAAGTAAAAATAAAAAATCACAAATACTTTTAAACTTAAAAAATAACAAAATTTCACAAATACCCTTAACTTTTAAAAGGTTTCCTTAACTTTTAAAGGGGTTTCCTCCCTATATTATAAGGTAAAAATTATTAATGTTAATTTTTTCATAAATATATTTTTTAAATTTTTTTTAAAAAAAATATAAGAAGATTTAAAAAAAAAAAAAAAAATTATTAGAAGGTTATTAATGAATTTAAAAAATCAAAGTTATTTTTGAAATCGAGTAGTAATGATTTTCATTGGAAACCAATAATAAATATATTTTTTTAGACTTTTTTTTAAAGTTTAAATATATTATTGATTTTTTTTTAAATTTAAGATATTTCTTAGATAAATTATCAAATTATTAGTATTTTTATTAATTTTTTCCTTTATTATTGGTAATTGGCATGGTAACTAAAAATATTATAATTATTTAACTGTACTCGATAATATATATATATATATATATATATATATATATATATATATATATATATATATATAT
Source organism: Cucurbita moschata (assembly GCF_002738365.1). Classification (NCBI taxonomy): domain Eukaryota; kingdom Viridiplantae; phylum Streptophyta; class Magnoliopsida; order Cucurbitales; family Cucurbitaceae; genus Cucurbita; species Cucurbita moschata. The sequence continues at coordinate 2,131,033 of NW_019268517.1, forward strand.
ATATATATAATATTATAATAAATTACTAACTTCACTTCCCACTAATTTTAAAAAATTATAATGCTCAGTTAAACAAACAATCAGTTATGTAATTATTGATAATTAGATGTATATTTATCCAAACCAAAGGTCAATGCAGGGTTCTTCCGTGTAATTTTCTATAATTGAATAAAAAGAAATTGATATTAATGGATCTTCATGGCTCGTTTTGTAAAAACCCATATTTTCAGGGGGTAGATTGCAATAATCTCTTGCACTAAAAGCAATAAGTTTGTCGGATTGGGCTTCGGCCCATATGACGTTTTATATGGACCAGTGTAGGTAAGACTCCGAGCCCAGAAACTTAGCTATTAATGGGCCGATGGGCCCAATTATAAAAATGGAAACAAACCGTTAGTCTTGGGAGTTTTTAAAATTTTAGTCAACATTGACTTCAACTCTCAGCTTCCTAAAATGTCTCGTAGTATTCCTTGGTTATAAACCCATAATCATTCTTTAAATCAGTAGATGTGGGACTTTCGTCCAACCGAATTTTAAAATTTTAAAATTATTTTAAACCCTAGAGACTGTGTTTGAATTTTGATTTCTAATAATAATAAAATATAAAATTGGAGGCTTTGATCTAAATAAATAAATAAGTACACATTAATTACCATTATATTAAAATAAGCTCACGTTAGTAAGCGATTAGTTTTAAATAGCTGCAAAAAGAAACCGTCCCTTTTCATTACAATAGCTCAATTTTTATAGAGCACGAAAGGTAAAAAGAACGATATGAGCACTGGCTCATTTTGTATGATGTGCTACGGTATGACTATCTATGATTATTTTGATATAGATTATACACTTTTTACTCTCTTGTATTGTTCCGTAACATTCCGATGTCGCCGCTAGCTGATGTTATCGACCTCACGGTTTTAAAAATACGTCTATTAAGGAGAGGTTTCCACACCCTTGTAATGAATGTTTAGTTTCTTTCTCGAACCGGATATCGGGTCATTTTCATTTTGACTCATTTGCCCTTTTACCTTCCTCCTTCCCCATAACCATGTCCCCTTTTTAATGGCGTTCAATTCCTTCTGTATTTCTGTCTCTCATCACATGCTGTCTCTCTGATCATCACGTGACTCTCTCTCTCCCTCTCTTTCAGAGAGATTGACTACTGAGCCCTTTCTCTCTCAGTCTCTGTGACCTTTTTCAGCCCCTTTTCTCCCTTTTTCCTTTAACCCATTTTCCAAACACTCCATTCTCGCACCTCAATCTATAAACCCTTTCAATCTTCTTTACAATCTCTATTTCTTTCCATTTATATTTCTCTATCTCTCTATGTAAGCTTTCAATCATGGGCTGTTTTCAGTCCAAAACCATTCATCTCCCTTCCCCTGACAACGATCCTCCCCCACCACAGCCCAAACCAGATCCAGGTCTCTTTGTTCATCTCTATCAATCTCTTAATCTTCCTGTTTTTTAGTGTCTTTTCATTCAATGATTTCTGGGTTTGTTTTAGTTCTTTGAGTTATTGCGTTTTGATATCGTTTTTGCGGGGTTTTGTAGCTAATGATGAAGAGTTTGAGCTAGTTCCTCCATTCAAGGAGTTTGATCTTGATGAACTTCGAGCTGCCACTAATGGCTTCAGCTCTGAATTGATTGTTTCTGAAAGTGGTGAGAAAGCTCCTAATGTTGTTTATAAAGGGAAGCTTGAGAAAACTCGATTGGTTGCCATTAAACGCTTCTCCAAGCAATCTTGGCCTGATCCTAAACAGTTTGTGGTAATCTCTTGTACTGTTAAGTGAAAATGGGTATGGTTTTGGCTTTGATTTGAGGTTGTTTTTGTGTTTGTTTGTCGATTTGCTTGTGATTATGAACAGATTGAAGCTTCTGGTGTTGGTAAGCTGAGGTTTAAGAGATTGGTTAATTTGATTGGGTGCTGTGCTGAAGGAGATGAGAGGCTGTTGGTGGCTGAGTTTATGCCTAATGATACTCTCTCAAAGCATCTGTTTCATTGTATGGTTTTAGTCTTTTACTTGCTTGAGAATCTGTTTACTTCGTTTATTATCTTTATAATCGTAGCGTTATTTGAAGGATTCGAGCGTTTTAGTTCCTCGAAATGGAAGATTCTGATATTGTTTGGTGACTTCGTTCGTTGTATATGTTGTCTAGAACGTGTTTTTTTGTGTTTGTTAATGATAAGGAAGGTGTTGGGATGGTACATTATAGAATTTCGAGTGTTTTACTTCCTCGAAATGGAAGATTCTGATGTCGTTTGGTGATTTTGTTCGTTGTACACGTTCTCTAGAACGTGTTTTTTGTGTTTGTTTATGATAAGGAAGGTGTCGGGATGGTACATTATAGAGTTTCGAGTGTTTTGCTTCCTCGAAATGGAAGATTATGATGTCGTTTGGTGATTTTGTCTGTTGTACACGTTCTCTAGAACGTGTTTTTTTGTGTTTGTTTATGATAAGGAAGGTGTTGGGATGGTACATTATAGAGTTTCGAGTGCTTTGCTTCCTCGAAATGGAAGATTATGATGTTGTTTGGTGATTTTGTCTATTGTGCACGTTCTTTAGAACGTGTTTTTTTGTGTTTGTTTATGATAAGGAAGGTGTCGGGATGGTACATTATAGAATTTTGAGTGTTTTAGTTCCTCGAAATGGAAGATTTTGATGTCGTTTGGTGATTTTGTTCGTTGTACACGTTCTCTAGAACATGTTTTTTGTGTTTGTTTATGATAAGGAAGGTGTCGGGATGGTGCATTGTAGAATTTTGAGTGTTTTAGTTCCTCGAAATGGAAGATTTTGATATCGTTTGGTGATTTTGTCCATTGTACATGTTCTCTAGAACGTGTTTTTTTGTGTTTGTTTACGACAAGGAAGGTGTCGGGATGGTACATTATAGAATTTTGAGTGTTTTAGTTCCTCAAAATGGAAGATTTTGATATCGTTTGGTGATTTTGTCCGTTGTACACGTTCTATAGAACGTGTTTTTTGTGTTTGTTCACGACAAGGAAGGTGCCGGGATGGTACATTATAGAATTTCAAGTTCGGTGGAGCTTAAGGATTTTCATTATCTCGGCATCGGGATTTTCCTTTCTCGTTCTTTCTGAATGATTTCCATTATACTGCAGGGGAAAAGCAACCGTTTCCTTGGGAAATGCGTGTTCGAGTTGCATATTACATAGCACAAGCTCTCGATCATTGCAGCACCGAAAAACGAAAAATATATCATGATCTAAATGCATATAGAGTTCTTTTCGATGAGGTATGCCTTCAAAATTACTTCATTTTTAGTGTTTTTAGACTATGAACTTAGTCAATACCAAGCATTTGATATCAACAATCGACGTGTTCTATTGTTGTACTTCATTTTCTCGTGGCAGGACGGGGATCCTCGACTATCCAGTTTTGGTCTAATGAAGAACAGTCATGATGGAAAAAGCTATAGCACGAACTTAGCTTATACGCCACCAGAGTTTCTACGAACGGGTATGTCACCGAAACATCCGAGCTTCTTAGTTTAAAGAACGGCGTGTCGAGTGATTCTCTATGGTCTTGTTTCGTTCAGGCAGGGTCATACCAGAGAGTGTGATCTATAGCTATGGAACCATTTTGCTGGACCTTTTAAGTGGGAAGCACATTCCTCCGAGCCATGTACGATAACGTTCATCTCCGTTCATCTTTGAATTTGTTTGTTATTCGATGAATCTTGTGTTTTCTTGTCTGCAACGCTCGTTTATCTGGCTCGTCGTCTCGGTTATATGAACAGGCACTAGATTTGCTAAGAGGGAAGAACTTATTGCTGTTAATGGATTCATCCTTAGAAGGACAATATGGAGATGATGATGCAACTCAGTTGATTGATCTTGCTTCCAAATGTCTGCAATACGAGGCTAAAGATCGACCCGATATAAAGTTTATTTTTTCGGCAGTGGCGCCTCTGCAAAAGCAAGAGGTAAGCGTTTTAACGTTGTTTACTTGACCGAAGATTTATTTTCTCGACACGGGGTTGTGTTATCCTAAATTCTTTTGAGTTTTCTTAACGTCGATATCCTCGTTATCCTAGGTTGCATCACACGTACTAATGGGGTTGACAAAAACACCAGTGGTGTTGCCAACGATGCTTTCGGCACTCGGGAAAGCCTGCGTTCGGATGGATCTTACTGCCGTACACGACATACTACTTAAAGTTGGTTACAAAGACGAGGAGGGCGCTGAGAGCGAAGTACGTTCTTTTTTTGTCTTTGTTTATATGAAGTAAATTGCATTACATTCTTTGTTCGTATGCTCGTCGTAAGGCCTACATCACGGTGCGTTGAGGACGGTTTCGAGCTATTGATTTTCCTCCTAGGAGCTTTGAACTTAGAACTTGTAGGGTATCTCTAAACATCTCATGCTAACTCTTCACTTAGGGCACCCCTTGAGTTTCTAAGTATCCATCAAGGGTAGCCCTTTCCTTTCAAGACGTGTCGAGGTGAGCTAGCCTAGACCGTCACTGTGAGATCCCCCATCGGTTGGAGAGGGGAACGAAACATTCTTTATAAGGGTGTGAAAATCTCTCCCTAGCATACACGTTTTAAAAACTTTAGGGAAGCCCGAAGGGGAAAGCCCAAAGAGGACAATATCTGCTATTGGTAGGTTTGGGCTGTTACAAATGGTTTTAGAGCTAGACACCAAGCGATGTGCTAGCGAGGACGTTGGGCCCCGAAGGGGGGTGGATTGTGAGATCCCTCATTGGTTGGAGAGGATGACGAAACATTTTTTATAAGGGTGTGGAAACCTCTCCCTAGCCGACACGTTTTAAAAATCTTAAGGGGAAGCCCGAAAGGTAAAGCCCAAAGAGGACAATATCATCTAACAGTGGATTTGGATTGTTACAAATGGTATTAGAGCCAAGTACCGGGCGGTTTGGGCCCTGAAAGGGGGTGGACACGGGTGGTGTGCCAGTGAGGATGCTGGTTCCGAAGGGGGGGGGAGAGGGAGATTGTGAGATCCCACGTCGGTTGGAGAGGGGAACGAAACATTCTTTATAAGAGTGTGGAAATCTCTCCCTAGTAGACACGTTCTAAAAGCTTTGAGGGAAAACCCGAGTAGGAAAAGCTCAAAGAGGACAATATCTGCTAACGGTTGACGCTCGATAATGGTTTCGTGAATACTTGCTTCTCTTCCATCTGCAGCTTTCATTCCAAGAGTGGACTCAACAAGTGCAAGACATGTTGAACACAAAAAAGTTTGGGGATATTGCATTTAGAGACAAGGACTACAAAAACGCCATCGAGTACTACTCGAAGGTGCATTCTACTATCTCGACTTTACAACTCCGATGGCACGGGTAGTTCACTAGCCCGCCACATTTGTTCGACTTCTCTGCTAATAACATTACAATCATCTTTCAAACTGCAGCTAGTATCAATGATGTCAGTCCCTTCTGGTACCGTCTTCGTGAGACGAGCGCTCTCCTACCTAATGGTTGGTCAACCCGAACTCGCATTAAGAGACGCAATGCAAGCTCAAGTATGCTTGCCCGAGTGGCCGACTTCCTTCTATATGCAGGCTCTCGCCCTCTCGAAACTAGGAATGGAATCAGACGCACAGGATATGCTCAACGACGGAGCCTCCTTCGAAGCAAAGAAGCAAAACATCTGGCGCAGTTAAACGGGGCGTGACGATCCGAGCCGAAGAATCGATGTTTTGGCCACGGTAAGCATTTACGTGTTGGGTTAACTCCCCTGATGTTTTAGACATCATAGAATCAACATTGATAATGTTAAATTTGACACTTTTGAGGGGTTTTTTTGAAATTATTCTTTTATTTTGGAATTCTTGCAAATACTTTTAAATAGGGGGACTGACTTGCAAATCAGAGCTTCTCTTCAACTTTTTAACAAAGGAGGAGGAGACAGAGCAAAGAGACGGAATAAACAGGCAGAGCCCCAACTACTCTAAAGGGATAAAATCATAAAAAAACAAAAGTGTAAGGATGTTATTATAATATAAAAAAAATAATTTAGAGGGTTTCTATATAATATTGATGGTTTTCAGGGATCTTTTTGCAATTTCTCATTACTTTCTCCCATTTTATCCATTTTCAATTATCTTTATATTCCGCTGAAAAAATAAGGAAATTATTAATTTTTTTTTAATGCTTAAAGTTGAGGATAATATGTTACTTAGCTTCAAAGGAATTTATTTTTTTATTTTTTTAATTTTAATATTATTCTTATAAAAATAAAAATAAAAAGTGCTAAAAAAAATTCTTTATTTTAATATTACTTTGGTAAAAATTCTTTTTTTAATTCTTAAATGGGAATATTCTAAAAAAATGTTATTATTTTTTTGTGGTCAAATAAATTTAAATTTTATATTAATAAAACTTAATTTAATCGAAATTCAAATTTCAAATTCAAATTCAAATTGCGAATATTATATATAATATTATTTAAATGTATCCTACAGAAAAAGAAAATTCCTGGATTTTATTCGCCCTTTTCCAATATGAACTCAGCTATTGCGGCCTGTTGAGTCGTTGACAGGTTTGGATAAACTCATGGCACGTGCGAACGTATCACGTGATTTTTTTTTTTGGGTTAAATATAGTTTTTTTTTTAAATAATAAATATATGATATTTGTATTATTATTTTGACACGTTTTGGATTCAATTTAATTCTCTCTTAAATTTTTTAATTTAATTCAAATAATTCTTGTTAAATAATTAGTGAAATAATTATGAAATTATAATAAATAACTGAAAAAAAACTCCATAAATTTGGGTGTAAGTCACTTGGGTCGAGTTATGGTAATAATTTTTTCTAGGACCAACTTAAAAATCTTAGGTTGTTTAGGTTGGCGACTCGGATGATTTAAATAGGGTTCATGACCTAACCCAACCAAACCCTTTATTTTCGAGTTGTTTTGAGCTCTATGGAATGGTCGTGTTGTAAATCCTATTTTCGAGTTGGTCGGGTCCACCTAAAATAAAGTTTCAACCAGTGAATCGGAGTTTTTAGTTTTTAAAAATTCTAATTCAAATTAAATTTTTTTTTGACTCAACTCAAAAGAGGTTTTGATGGGATAATCCAAGTTATTAGGGTTATCGGATTCTATGAACACCCCAGATAAAATGAGCTGTCGTTTACATAAAAATATAATTTGAACCTCAATTTTCATTAAAATATAGTTATATAAAAAAAATACTGTAATCAGAATAATTTATTTGACAAAATATTATAATTTTAACTAAATAGTCAAAATTTAAATATTTACTGACTCAACAATAATTGACCTATTATTTGGACGTTAATGATTAAATTTAAATTTTATAATTAATAGATAATTAACTTAAAAAATTTTAATTATTGAAAATTCAAATACTTATTTAAGAATTTATAAAAAAAAGATAATTAAAAGTTTAAGAATTCATTAATTTAACCCAAAAAAAAAAAAAAAAAAAACAATCACGTTTATTATTTAAAAGAAAACGTGTTCCACGATCTGAGGGATTAATTAAAAACCTTAAACATGGCCGGCAGGACTTTCCAATCGGTTTTTTTTTTATTTTTTTTTATTTTTTTAATTATATAATATTATATTATATATATTTAAATTTAATTCGGAGGAAAAAAAAAAAAAACCATTTAAATAGATTGTAGGGGTCGTTGATCCGATTTCAGACAGTATTACGCATTACCCGCTCTCTCTAGGTACGTCGTCTCTTCCTTTGAATTTTCGCTCCTTTTTCTTTCTTTCTTTGTTTTGATTGATTATTTGTCTGTTCGATTTTTTTCGCGGATTCGAGTTTATTTTTCGTTGAATCTGTTCATAATCTTTGATTTTGTTTTTTTTTTTTTTTAACGGTCTTCGTAAGAAATTTGTTGTTCTCTTTAATCGCGGAAGGACATGGGATTCATGGCCAATCAAAAGCCAATTCCGCTCTCAGAGATATTCATAGATCGCTGTAAAACGTTTAAATTGGGGAATTCAAATTTCAGCATCTAGTCAATCGGTAGGGTATTGAAATTTAGGATTCGGAGGCGGAATTATGAAGGTCGAGCCTCTAAATCATTCGAGACATGGCGTTAGCCGTTAGATCTAAATAGTAATTCGCTTTTAATCGGAATTAGGTGCTGCAGATTCTCGAACTCATTGTTCTGGATATTTGCATCACATCAGAGATAATATAGGATATGGCGTCCAGTTTCACTCAATCATCTGGAAATTTAGTTGAGATGGTGTTTTATATATATATATATATGTATGCTTAAAATAGCATGTGCACTTCTTTCACCATATATTTTTCAAGGGTTTGCTGGTTGGAGAAATTATGCGCCAAAATGTTAGCCTGTAGTTTAGGGGATTCTGTTTGGTGGACATATCTTTATATATTGCTAAGTTTTCTATTAAAGAAGGTTATTACAATATCTTGTGTGTTAAGAGAACTCAATGACCCATCTTTCACTTTTTTTTTTTGTATTTTTAGTATTATGTTTGTAATTAGTTATTATTAACACTACATTTTTAACCTCTTTTAATTTAGTTGTAATACTGTTCTTATTGTTTACACAGTAGTCTTTTCCTATCTCATGGCTATTGATTTTTAGTATTTTTAGTATTATGTTTGTAATTGCTTTTGATCACTATTATCCATCAATAAAGGGATTCTTTTGATCACTGTTAAGATTGTGCAATATGTATCAAGTTTTTATGGCTCTGATTTGAGTGTAGAGATGAATTTTAACTGATTGGAACAATTTTTTAATATAGTGGACTCATAATAACCTGTTTAAAACTATGACTAAAAGGCATTGAATTTCGTTATCTTAAAGCAGGGTCAGTTCTGTGGTCTGACTAGATTATGTAACTTTTAGATTTTTTTTACATGGTTTGGAAGAATATAGAGAACCATTTCTAGTCTCTGGTTCTTAGTCTTGGTTGATCATATTATCTTTTTCAAAAATAGGTTTGTTGTAAAGGTTTTTCCAGTTAGAATGGGATAAATGGAGTATTAAATGAGTTGAGCTACGTGCTCGTGCTTTTCTCGTTCCTTTCGTTATTCTTTTCAATTCTCTCTTTTCTCTATTCTGCCTTAGGCTTCCTACACTATAGACCCTAAAAAAATTTGAGTTTATCAGATTCCAGGCCAACAGAAGTGCACCATGAGGGAGTTTTGTACATTCAATTTAAAAAAAGAGATGATAAAGTGCATTAGAACAAGAATTTTAGTTTGAATTTATTAGGTCAAGGTCCATACCTCTTTTTATTGTCGTTAAGTAAATTTTTTTTGGAAATTTTTTTTGGAAGGTCCGACTCTGATTCAGTCAGGTTACTGGAAGAACAATGATTCTTAATTTTTTAACAAGCTTTGTTGCTGGGACATGAACACCGATGAGTGCAACCGAGTTTAGAGTACCTCCTTAATTTCTATGGGTATTGGACCCAAATCTGTAGTTTTTCTTAATTAACTCTGGCATGTCCTAAGTCCACGGCTAACAGATATTGTTCTTTTTGGGCTTTCTTCTCAAGGTTTCTTCTCCAATTGATGTCTGATTTCACAATCTACCCCCCTTGAGGACTCAACATCCTCGCTAGCACACCACCCGGTGTCTAGTTCTGGTATCATTTGTAACCGCCCAAGCCCACTCTTAGAAGATATTTTCCTCTTTGGGCTTTCTCTTCTGGGCTTCACCTTAAGATTTTAAAATGCATCCGCTAGGGAGATGTTTCCACAATGTTTCGTTCCCCTCTCCAAAAAATGTGGGATCTCACAGTATCTGCAAAATCTGCACCCAATTTTAGTGGACATCTAAACATCGTTCATCAGTTTAGCAACTGCAATCAAATTATCCATTCCTTTTCATCCCCGTTTTCTTGGCCGCTGTTGTGTGCTTGTCTATATATGTTGCAAGAATCTAGCTATTGCATTTACAGGTTAGGTCTTTTGAAGTCTCTAGCGATAGGGGGTTGATTGTGTGTTAGAAATTTTGCTCACAATTGTCGCCATACATTGCCAGTTTACAGCTTATGGATCACTATTTGTCCAACTAGAATAACATTTTGAATCACTTGCAGAAAACAAAACAAACAGAGTGCCATTATATGGATATAACAGTACCTGGAAAGAATGTTTCTGAGGAAGTGACTCGTGAGTCGCTTATCGCCATCTCTTACTCGGAACCAGAATCAGCTCTCTCTTCAAAACGACCATCTGGAAAGCTCAATAGCAAAAACCTCAATCTGGTGGAAGGGAAAGAATTTGATGCAGATGAGAAATATAGATCTGAGCTGATTTCAATTTCCTTCCTCGAGTCGCCACCCGAAATTGGAAGTGTACCCGTCGGCAAACTCAAAGGTTAGCACCTGGACGTTCGTTATCGTAATTGTATACACTCTTATGTAGAAATGATGCTAATCTAAGTGTGTTGTTGCAACCATGGAGCAATGGTGTCCATGTTCTTTGGTTCTGTAACTTAGACCCTCCCACTGGTTGTCTGTACTATCTTTATCTTTTGAAAACTTATTGCCGTGTGAGCCCCAATGAATGAACTTATGAACCCTCGCTACTTAGCTTTATTATTTTACATTTTTGTCACACTCCTAATGTAATATCATAATATGGTGCCTTAAAGATTGTATATACCTTATACATTGTATCTTATAATAGCTTGTATATGAATCTTAGGGATATATATACACACACATATATATATAGTGAGATTTGACATTTAATCTTCAAATTATGTTCAAATTTGCTATTTTATAACATATTTGTTATAGAAATTTTTAGAATTGTCCTTGGGGGAGCCTTATCTATGATTCTTTACGTTTTATATATATATAGATACATATATATACACACACACATATATATATACATATAATGCAAGGATGGAGAGATAAGACTCAAACTTTCGAACTTTAAGAAAAATAGTAGCTTATCGAACTTTTCAGAGTCGTATATAATATGTGTATGTATTTATATATATATTTAGAGATTTTAACACAATTACAACTTTCGAACTTTAAGAAAAATAGTAGTTTATCGAACTTTTCAGAGTCTATATAATATGTGTATGTATTTATATATATATCTAGAGATTTTAACACAATTACGTAGATTACTTATTATCTCGAACTATTTATTTATTTATTATTGTCAAGAGCTTAACAGAATCAAATTTTATGACTTTGGAAAAGAAATATTTATACCATATTCAATTGACGGTAAAAGTATGAGAATAAAAAAAAAATTAAAATATTATTTTGATATTTGTACTTTTAGTTTATTGTTATTTTATTTTATTTTTTTAAAATATTTGGTCTCTTGACCTCACTCTTATAAAATTTTAAAATACGTAGAAGACCCCATAGTATTTATTTTATTTATTAAGGTGGATAAAAAATAACTTATTTATTAAAAGTTTAAGGACTAAATTTAAACCTTTAAAAATATAAATATTCGTCATAAAAAAGGAAAATATTATCTAACGTTGTAATTGAAGAAATATTTTTCTAAATTTTAATATAAAAAATTTAAAAAAGAAAAAGTGATAAAAAGATTAGAAAAAGTCCTAACAATATTAGAATTAGAAATATCGTTTTATCTTGTCCAATGGATGCGCCGCGAAGATATTTAGACAAGCATCAGTGGCGCCCCTCGGCGGGCTCTCAAATTTATCATGAAATTGGCTGTAGACGATCTTTTCCACCGACCCGCACGATACTATATAGTTCTCCGAATCATTAAGTCGATTTGAAGTTTTGGAGCTAAAATGGCCGCAGGAAACTTGATGAGAAGAACCGAGAAGAATGGCTACGGCTGTCGGAAACCGAACGTCCGGCGGATGGTACGTTCCTCAAATGGTGGCCGCCTCTTGTGCCGTCGTCGAATGAATTCCACTGGTTGATTTTGTTCTTGAGGTTAGAGATGCTATGATATGCTAGCTTCTACTATTGTTTATTCGCTCTCATTGCATGTTTTTTAATTTCGTATCGGCATCTCCAAGTGTTCATTGAAATGTCAGCTTACGATGAGTTCATTTCCTGTTAGCTTCTTTTTCCAATCTATTTGGAATCATAGAATTGTTTATTCTTTTTTGTGTGGGTTTGATTCGGAAGAATGAAGTTGTATTGAAACTGATGGATTACGTTTATTATTATGGAGGGAACGAATCACTTAAAATGTTTGTTTATTCCTCTACGTGTTATTGCTTTGTTTTGTTTTCTTCAGATTCGGATGTCATCTGAATATGAATCATGAAAAATTATTCACCATTAACGAAACGAATCTTGTATTAAACAAGACGGACCTAGCGGATCGGTCACAGACATAGGTTCGTAATTTCTGTAACTTCCATGTTTTTCGTTCATTTTAGCTTAGTTTTTACTGCTGGAGTTCCTTTCAAGTCATTCTGGATTTCGTAGGTTATCAATGTAGCTAATTTGATTTGTCATTGAAGTCTGGTTGAACATAATAATGACAATTCTATGGGATATTTGTGGGGAGAACATGAGATGATGCAAATGAAATACCAGTGGGACGTAATTTACTCTCTTCCCTTGTTATGATCAATGATACAGGGGTTTTTTAATTTTCGATTGTTTATGATTTTCACATGACTGTTACTTCAATTTTTTCCCCTTTTGGTTTAAGTTGGTTCCCCGGTCTCCTTATGTGACCTTCCAGTTATCTTTAGATACAAATATATATTTGTTACTTCTCAAAATAGAATTGCAGTATATGAAGCAGGATTAGTACTTAGCGATCATTTAACATTAATTCTTCAGTAGATGTACCATTTTTTGAGGTCGTTTATTCTTGTACAGTTTGAATCATATTCAAATCGATTCATTAGTTCAATGTTTCACATGTTTATACTTCACTCTATTAATAGGACTGGACAAGATATTTTGAAGACCATGCATCTGTTATGGCGTTAGGAGAATATTAGGGAGGTAAAGAGCTAAAATGTAATCTTTTTGTGTTCATTTTTAATTGCTATCTTGTTTGAGCAACATATTTTCCTTTTACTTTCCAGCTTTGAAATGCTGTTGATGGTAATTGTCAGATGTCTTGGCAGTGTATGCACTTTTTTTTTCTCTAACCATGTTTTGTGCAAAATTAAGTGCCAACTAATTGTAATTTATACATCCCATATTCAAAATGATACTTTGTCACGGTGGGACAATCCATTATTTGTTCGATCCTTTGAGCTGGCCTTAGTTGATCTCTTCTTGGTCTAATAGCAATTGGTGATGGTTCACTTCATACAGTTCTTGAACATTCTTCAAGCTAGAGTTAGAGAATTGAAGAAGAGCGGTCATTCTAGTCATGCCACAACAATGGTGCTGCTTCGAAATCCAAATGTCACTAAGTTGGCCCTTGCAACTCTCTGCATCATATTGGGAGAATTAGTGCTGTAAGTACATATCTTAAATTGCACAGAATTCAAGTTTTCTAGAGCAGTTGATCCTGGAATTGCTTGAGTGAATGATGATTCTTATTCATCTAATAAGAAATAATTTCTATGTATGACATTTTGAAGTATCGCTCACCTCACAGAAAAGGGAAGTTGAAGTATACTATGGTGAGTCCACAGCCTTGTGAAACAAAAATTATCAGCAGCTTGAAGGTATGTCGAAGTTGTCTTACTATCTTGGGGTTACTGATTCAGTTGTTGAGGTGTTTATTCAAAAGTTCACATTAACATATTTTGGATTGATCAAGGCTTAATTATCATCTATCCTTGTAGAAGAAAAAACAATGTGTACTTCTAAAAAGGAGGTATCCATCTGATCACACGCAGGTATAAGCATTATTTGGTTTTTTTTTTTTTTTTTTTTTTTTTTTTTTTTT
>NW_019268517.1:2145373-2155673 GCF_002738365.1 Cucurbita moschata
TTTTTTTTTTTTTTTTTTTTTTTTTTTTTTTTTTTTTTTTTTTTTTTTTTTTTTTTGCTGAACTTAATTCATGCAAGTTATTTGGGATTAGTGTAATAATAAGATATGAGAATTTGAATCTGACTTTGAATTTTCGTTCTAGAGATGTCCTTCGGGAGACAAGCTTCTCATTGAATAAAGAGTTTGTATCTCTTTCTTTGACTTAAAAATGCGAATTAAAGGTAATTTGAGTAGTAACTTTCCGAAGTCACAGTAGAAGCATCATAAATTGTAACGGCTCAAGCCCACTATTAGTAGATATTGTCACCTTTGAATTTTTCTTCTTTGGGTTTCCCCTCACGGTTTTTAAAACACGTTTGCTAGGGAGAGGTTTCCACGTCTTTATAATAAATACACTTACTTGAGCTAGTTTGATATTCATCCTTATCACATATTTTGTTTGGAAAGTAGATCCATGAGAGTGAGTCATGCTCTTTGTTTTTCTTCATTTTCATTTCATAATTCTCTCATGGAGAGAGGAAAAGAGGGAGGGAGTTCCAAGGTATTTACTCATGCCTTCCTTTTACACATTAGTAGTTAGTTGATCAGTTCCTTTCTTTTGAGGAAAAGAAATTGCTGTGTCTTAATTCTTCAACCATACCTTAATAAATTAGATCCCACCAATCACCTTCTCTTTGTTCCTATGACTTAGTTTTTTCTCCCTTCCTTTTTTTCTTTGAATAATGATTCCTATGCTTGAAACTTGATAATATGTTCCTCATCTTCCGGAAAATACCAGAGATCTTTCCAATTTTTATTTATGTTAGTCAAATATTGCTGGTTCCCTCACAGTTGTGGCGTTTGATTTTCATAGCTGTGCCAAATTAATGTGTATGCGTGTATCTATCTGTGTATATATATGTATATGTATATGATAGTGAATATATATGTGTATATTTATATGTGTGTATATATGTATTTGTTTGTATATATATGTATATGATAGTGAATATATATGTGTATGATAGTGAAATGGCGCCTCTGGATCCCATAGCAAGTTAAGTTCAGAGTACATGTATATATGTATATGTATATATATGTTCCAATCTTATGCGAGGTTCTGAAGGGACTGTTGAGGATTATTATTGGGAGTGCTAATTCAGTGGTTTATAGGTAAGGAATACTATCTCCATTGGTATGAGATCTTTTGGGGAATCCCAAAGCAAAACCGAGAGTTTATGCTCAAAGTGGACAATATCATATCATTGTGGAGATCCATGATTTCTAACGGGATTATATATGTATGTACACATTTTAAGTTTGTGTACCATTGAATTTAAAAATCGTCTTTTAAATGTTTTTCAAATATTCAATATTTTTAAAAATTAATAAATCCTAATAGTTAAATTTGTAAAATTTTAAAATTTTTAAATAGCACAACTATGGTACATAAAATTTAAGTTTAAAAACTTATTAATAAACTCTCTTTTTCTCCCACTATCATTTTAATTTATTAATTTTCTATATTTGATCTCTGACTTTTTTTAATTTTTTTAAAAATAAACTCTCCCATCCCTTTCTCGTTACTTGTTTTAATAAAATTATTGGATTTAAATATAAATAGTACAAAAAAAAAAAAAAAAAAAACAGAGACATCTTAATCTTTGACTATAATTTAGTATACAAATGATTTAAAATCTTTATATTCAAATGTGTGTTTGTTATGTGTTCATCACACGACATTAGACAGAAAAATATATGGAAATTAAGATGAAATGCGTGCACATAATCCAATGATTCTTCCTTTTATTTTTATAATTTATTACTGAAATTTGGTTGATTTTATTATGTAGTTTCTTTTAAACATATTTGATTAACCATCATAAACTTAGGAATAATAATTAATTTGACTTTAATTCATTTTAGTTTTAGATTAGGTTGATCTCCTAAACCAAACTTTGAGTGTCTAAATGGGTTTACTTCTCCCTTTCATCATTTGCTTCCTACTTTTCCTTTTTCTCAATCATTTCTTTTTGTTTTTTAATTTATTTATCATATAATAAGCTTATTTTAACGACCGTCCTTGCCTTTTTATGTTTTATATAATGTACGGCGTCTAAAAGTTTAATATATTCACTACGGGTAAATATATATAAAAATAAAATTTTAGACATTAGCTCGTTAAAACAAAATCGAACTAGTTAAGATTTGGAGAAATTTGGAAGGATAGTAATTTCAAACCATAATTTGAGATTTAAAAAAGAAAAAAAAAAGAAGACAAATTAAGCTTTTGCTTTTTATATTTCAATTATAAATATCTGGGCTAGAGGAAAATAAATTTTTTTTAATTTTTGTGAAGAAAAAAAAAAAAAGAAAAATAATCTCATGCTTATTTATTTATTGTTTAATCCGAAAATTATAATAATCAGAAATAATTGTGTGAGAGAGGGATCGACTTTTAGTAGTATTACTACTGTTTTAAATTAATAAATGATTTATTATTTTTTTAAAATAATAATTTAGATTAATTATAAAAAAAAAAAAAAAAGAGGGAATAGAGTCTGCCTAAACTGTCAGAATAATAAATAAATTTTTTTCCCACATTTTGGGTTTGAATGAATGAATAAATAAATATGAAAATACTTTTAAAATTAAGTTAAGCCGGCAAGTCCTTCGGATGCAATTCAATTTACAATACTGCCCCTATTCCAAAGTCAACTCCCCCAACCTTGCATTTATTTTGTTTTGGTGCTTTCAATTTGCTTTAATTTCACATTTGACCCAACATTTTTATTTTTATTTTATTTTGTACCCTTTTATAGAAAAAATTTAGTCATAAATTAATTTTTGGTACTCAATAACCTCTGCAACAATTATTTAAAAATAATTTATATTATTTTTCGGTTAAATTAATAAAAATACTCTTCAATTTTGTAAAAGGTACGATGAATTTTCAATAATACCTTTAAATTTTTTAAAAAAAAATCTAAAAAAATACCTATTATATTTTGTTCAATTTATGAGCTCGAATGATAATGCCGATAATTGAAGCGTCAAATTGCAATAATAAAAATTTTAATACATAACATTTACTTTTGCTTCCAATTTATAGCGTAACAAATAGTTTTTATTGGACTTCCAAATTATTTTTTATATATAGTTTAGATTAAATTATATTAAAAAAATAAAATTTAGTAATTTTAGAAGTTATAATTTCAGATAAATTAATTATAAAGAATCAATACCCATATAAATTAATTTTTACCCTTAAAAACTATGAATACAAATTAAGGGTTAAATTTGTAATTTAACATATATAATTTTCGAAAAAATAAAATAAAACAATAACATGAAAATTTCTTCTTGGCTTATTGGCGTCACCTCACGAACTGTTCCCTATAAGATCCCCTTCGTCTCTCTCGCCATTGAATGAATTTTTTTGCAGATCAAAGCCTTCTGCTTCGCTTCATTCATCAATGGATTCCGATTTTCCTCCTCTTTTCGGATGCCCGATTTCCATGGAGCTCATGGAGGATCCCGTCACCATCTCCACCGGCGTCACCTACGAGAGAAAAAGCATCGAAAAATGGCTCTTCACTTACAACAACAAAACCTGTCCGGCGACGATGCAGACCCTCGCCGCTGGCGACTTCGTCATTACTCCTAATCTCACTCTCAAACGCCTCATTCTCGCTTGGAAGATTACTGATTCTTCTGCGTCGCCGGCGACGATCGAGGAAGTCCGATCGCTGCTTGCGACTGTTGAGTCTTCTCCATTCAAGGTGAGTTCGTTGAGGAAATTGAGATCGATGATTGAAACGAGCGATGAGATGAAATCGGAATTTGTTCGATTGAATGGGATTGGAATTGTTGTGAATGTTGTCGTTCAAATTCTCATTGATTGTTCTGATTTTTGGACGTTTGAAGCTTGTGAAGAGGCTGTGGGAGTGTTGTCTCAGCTTCCGATTTCGAACGAAGACAAACTGTTCGACGAAATGTCTAAGAGAGAAGAATTGATGAAATCCATCGCTATTGTTCTTCAAAGGGGAAGTGCTGAAGGCCGTTTTTACGCTGTGAAAATCCTAAGAAATATTGCTAAGAACACCAATTTCAATTGGGGCTCTGTTTTGGAAGAACAGGGGATTGATTTCTTCAAGCCATTGTTGGAGCTTGTATCAGACGAATTCTCCACAAAGGCAAGCTCGTGCACATTGGATGTAATGATGGAAATTTTAGCATTGTCAAAGAGAAGTCGAGTGAAGGCGATCGAGGCCGGTGCTGTGTGCATCCTCATCGAGCTCTTACCGGAGTCGGGTCGATCGAAATGCGAGCGAATGCTGCAGATTCTGCAGAGTTTGTGTGAATGTGCAGAGGGGAGATTGGCTTTGGTGGAACATGGGATGGGAATTGCAGCAGTGACTAAGAAGATTTTGAATGTTTCAAACGTAGCAACAAAAATGGGAGTGAAGATTTTGCTTTGGATTAGTAGTTTTCACCCCAATGAAAGGGTTGTGGAAGAGATGATGGCTTGTGGGGTAGTGAAGAAGCTGATGATGATATTGCACATGGACGGCGGCGGTGGCGGCGGCGGCGGTGGCCGGAGTTCGACGAAGGAGAAGGCGATCAAGATTTTGAAGATGCATGGGAGCTCATGGAGGCGTAGCCCTTGTTTTCCAAGTGAGTTGAAGAATTATTTGATGTTTGTGAATATCGAATGATATATTGTTCTTCCTAAACAAATCAACATACCATAGGGAAAGGAAAATTAAGTATTTTTTGTCACATTTTTGCTCAAAGTTAATTGTTTTTTTTTTTTTTTTTGGGGGGAATATATAGTAATTGAATTGGGTGGTTTCCATGATAATTTGATTGATTTTTGTTTTCGAGTTTATGGGTTTTTGTAGAACGGTTTGAATTCATCTAATTACGAGTTTAATTCAACTTTTGAAATTTGAGTTAATACCCGACTTATAAAGCTATAACATATACAAGATTAAAAAGTTATACAAGATTAAAAAGTTATGATTTCTATTAGACATAATTTTTTTTTTTTTTTTTTTTTACCATGAATTCTCGAAAATGCTTACTTTAGTGTAATTTTATTAGATAAATTTAATTTTTAACAAACTAAAAAAACAAAATAACCATTAAATTTACATACGGGGACTGATGAAGGATACATATTGGTTTAATATTTTAATTTTGGGCACTTGAAATAACGTAATTGGCCGTAATACTAATAAACATTTAAGGTATTAAGGATTAAAAAAAAAGGGTTTAATATCTATCTTTCTTTGCAATTCTACTCATTTTACCTCAAACAAATAGTGAAACCCCACTTCATCAAATCATTTAAAATAAAGTGCTTCTGCTGGAAGCAAGAACAAAGTGCATATCAGCATTGATTATATCCCATCAACCCAACCAATTTACTCATCAGACTTCAAATGTTGGAAGTAATTTAATGAGGTAATTCATGGGTGTGTCGGTAGAAAAATAAAGGACGGGTTATATTTAAGTTATTACGATCTCACCATCCACCTCTTGGGGTCCAGCGTCCTACCCAGTACATCGTCTGGTGTCTGGTTTTGATATCATTTGTAACAGCTCAAGCCCACTACTGGTAGATATTGTCCACTTTGGCCCATTATTCAGCCTCACGGTTTTAAAATGCATCTACATATTGTCCACTTTGGCCCATTATTTAGCCTCACGGTTTTAAAACGCGTCTATTAGGAAACGGTTTTCACACCCTTATAAGGAATGTTTTGTTTCCCTCTCCAATCGAGGTTGGATCACTTTCCTTTGGGAAATTTTTTAGATCAAATATTTTCTTAATGAAGGTTATGGTCAAGAGATTCCTTCATATATTTCTTACAAACCAGCCCACTCCAAAACAGTCTCAAAATCAACCAAAAACCAAACCCTATCTTTCCCATTCTTAGAAAGAAGCAACAAAATGGACACAATCAACAAAATTTAAGCAATTTCATGCACAAAATGGTAGTTAATGGCTTCATCCACCATAAGCCATCACTTAACAAGCTCATTGCCCATGTCCTCTCAATGGGCTCGCCTGGTCTTGCCTATGCTTATTCAGTTTTTTCACACACTCAAGAGTTGGATATACTTACTTGGAACACCATGTTGAGAGGCCTTGTGAATTCCAACATGCCGAGAAGGGCACTCCATAGTTACTTTGAGATGCTTCAATGGTCGAGAAATGTTGCTGATAGATTCACATTTCCTTCACTGCTGAAGGTTTGTGCCCTTTCATTGGAACTCAAAGTTGGGAAGTATATGCTTGATTCCGACCTGTACATAGAAACCACATTGTTAAATATGTATGCTGCCTGTGGGGATTTGAACTCCGCGAAGGTTTTGTTTGAGAAAATGGGTCATAGAAACGAAGTGGTTTGGACTTTGATGATTAGTGGTTGTACGAAAAACCATTGTCCTAATGAGGCATTTCTTTTGTATGAGAAAAATGGAGGAAGATGGATTTACTCCGATGAAGTGACCATGGCAACACTCGTACGGCTTGTGCTCAATTGAAAGATTTTGGCGTTGGAATGAAGCTGCACTCTCGAATAGAATTTGAGATGTGTTTGGGAAGTGCTCGTTGAGGATGGTTAGTGGGGAGTCCCACGTCGGCTAATTAAAGGGTTGATCATAAGTTTATAAGTAAAGAATAAATCTCCATTGGAATAAGACCTTTTGGGAAAACCCAAAGTAGAGCCATGAGAGCTTAGGCTCAAAATGGACAATATCATACCATTATAGAGGTTCGTGATTCCTAACATGTTACCAGAGTCATGCCCTTAACTTAGCCATGCCAATAAAATCCTCGAATGTCAAACAAAGAAGTTGTGAGTCTCGAAGGTATAGTCAAACTTGACTCAAGTGACGAACAAATGGTGTACTTTGTTTGAGGGCTCCAAAGAAGGAGTCAAGCCTCAATTAAGGGGAGGTTGTTCGAGGGCTTCATAGACCTCAGGGGAGGCTCTATGGTATACTTTGTTTGAGGGGAGGATTATTGGTGAGGAGTCCCACGTCGACTAATTAAGGAGTTGATCATAAGTTTATAAGTAAAGAATACATCTCCATTAGAATGAAGCCTTTTGGGGAAACTAAAAGTAAAGTCACGAGAACTTATGCTCAAAGTGGACAATATCATATTATTGTGGCATTTCGTGATTCCTAACCGTGCTTTGGTTGATATGTATGCAAAATGTGGGGAGCTAAACCCTGCAAAGCAAGTATTGATCATTTGTCTGAAAGAGACGTGTATGCTTGGTCGACTTTTATTTTTGGTTATGTCGAGAACAACAGAATCATAGAGGCGATGCAGTTAATCAGGGAAATGGTTGCCAACCGAATCTTTGATGGGATGTCGAAAAGAGATTTGATTTCATGGAATTCTATGATAATTGATCTTGCTCTACACGGCCTCGGCAGGGAGGCCCTCGCCCGGTTCCATCTAATGCAAATGACAGCCTTAAGATGATAGAGGTACTGAGTGCCTGCAGCTACGCAGGGTTAGATCAAGAGGGCAGAGAGCAATTACATGAAATGGGAGCGTTTTATGGAATGAATCACGGATCTCCAAAATGGTATGATATAACCTCTCATGGATTTCTTTTGGGCTTCCCCAAAAGGCCTCATACCAATGGAGATGTATTCCTTACCTATAAACTCATGAATGTGGACTCCCTCCACAACAATCCTCAACAAATCAAGACCTAAGTAAGAGCATTATCGGTTCATGCTGGATTTTTTATGTAGAGAGGGTTGTTTGGCAGAAGCACGGGAATTTATCTGAGTAATGTCTTTAGAACCAAATGGTGCAATCTGGGGCTCTCTGCTTGGTGCTTAACGAGTATATAACAATATTGAGCTTGGGGAGGAAGCGGCTAGATGCCTGCTAAAACTTGAACCAACATAGGATGGAGTTTACATTTTGCTCTCCAACATTTATGCAAGAAGGAAAGTGTGGAATGAAGTAAAAAAAGATTAGAGAATTGATGAATCAGACAGGAGTTCAGAAAACACCTGGTTGCAGTTCGATCGATAATGCCCCATATTCATTTCTGGCGGGAGATTGTTCTTACCCAGAAACAATGCTTAGACATGTTAGAGAGAAGCTGAAGCTGGCAGGCTAAGTGAAAACTAGCTTTATGTTATGGCTTATTGAAATCTAAGGTAGGGGGGAGAATTGTTATCTTTGAAGAACCTTAGTGTAACAACTCAAGCTCACTGCTAGCAAATATTGTCCTATTTGGATTTTTTCTTTCGGGGTTCTCCTCAAGGTTTTTTAAAACGCGTCTACTAGGGAAAGATTTTTACACTCTTATAAAGAATACTTAATTCTCCTCCCCAACCGATGTGAGATCTCATACTGAAGCTTGCTCAGATTGTCATACTACAATAAAGATTTACAAAAGGTAGATAGTTCTCTCACCGTTTCCACTGTTTCAAAGATGGTTCCTGTTCTTGCAGGGATTATTGGTGAAACATGAATGGCTCTACAAAAAATATATATATAAAGGATACATTGAAAGCATAAATTAGCTAGATCACATTTCTTTTTAACTTTTCAGAGAGATACATGTGTGTTTAATACTACAAAAAAGCTAACTAAATCTCTCTAGTAAAGAGGTTACATTAGGGAAGTCTAACTATTTTTCTTATTTAATGAGATTACACAAATATCTCTAATAATCACACAGACGTAATTAAGGTCATTCCTTTAACGTAATAAAATTTCATTGATGTTTGAAGTTTAAAGGAATGTGCAATCCATAATGCTCAGTAGAAAATTTAGAATACCTTTATCACAGCTTAAGCGGTATCTGTGGATGGATGATGTGATATTTCCTCCTCTCCTGCGTCAATAGAAAATAGGTTTACAAGAAATAACAAAGGACAGTGTTATCATCTATAGCATGGTGTAAAATTGAAATTTTATTATGAATACATTATTTTACGTATGTTCATTGATTTTAGAATACATTAAATCAACTATTGATTCCTCATTGAGGAAGGCTTATTTCCAACAGTCTTATCCACCACCATGTATAGACATAAACAACTAGCAAAGTACTAATATATATTAACTGAGTAAGTTGCAAACTCATGGTAACTAGAGCTTTGAAGTGGCTGAAGCAGGCAAGTTGGGTCTTGCAGTGAGCTTTAGGTCTTCCCACTCTTCGTCTTCAATCCTAGAGAAGTACCTCTCAACCATTGCATCAGTGACAAGCTCCAGCTTTGAGGGTTCCCACTAAAGAAGAATATAAAAGATGAGATCAGATAAAGGTTGGATAAACTTTTAAGAATGTACATTCGAGAATCCCGAATAACAAGCAAGAGATTTCGAAGATGTAGATGTCTACACCCGACATATACCTTTGGGTTCCGATCTTTATCCAACAGTAAAGCTCTACAACCCTGCATTTAATGAAATGGCATCATGATCTCGAGTAGATAATAGAAATATAACAGCCTAAGTCCACTGCTAGCAGATATTGTCCTCTTTGGACTTTCCCTTCTAGGCTTCCCCTCAAGGTTTTTAAAACGTGTCTGCTAGGGGAGGTTTCTACACCCTTATAAAGAATATTTTGTTCTCCTCTCCAACCGATGTGGGATCTCACAATCCACCCCCCTTCAGGGCTCAGCGTACTCGCTGGCACACTGCCTTGTGTCCACCCCCCTTCGTGGCTCATCCTCCTCGTTGGCACATCGCCCAATGTCTGGTTCTGATATCATTTATAACAGCCCGAATCCACCGCCAGCAGATATTGTCCTTTTTAGGTTTTCTCTTCTGGGCTTCCCCTCAAGATTTTTAAAACGTGTCTGTTAGGGAGAGATTTCCACACTCTTATAAAGAATGTTTTGTTCCTCCTCAACCGATGTGAGATCTCACAAAAAATGTAAAAAATGTGGAGATAAACAGTCAGTGGAAAACCTCAATGAAATCTTCGCTGACTTCCCCTCGCATGACATGACAAGCCATTCTATACTCACGAATGAGACACTGACCAGCATCTTGAAGTCTGCCTTCTCTTATCTGTCATTCCAGAAAAAGACCATATTAAGTTCATTGATGTAAATTTCAAAATTTTGGTGGCAAGAAAGAGGAGAGAATGTTTTAGAGAAATGAAAGATCACAAGATATTTGGCAGTTAGTTCTTCTTATTGCTTTCTCTTGGAATGCTGTAGCTAAATCATCTCAAAACTACTCAATGGATTTGTTGTTTGTCCCAATTTGAATGTTTTTTTTTTTTTTTTTTTTTTTTACTCCCCCTTGGCATTTTGCCTTCAA
>NW_019268517.1:2156129-2172043 GCF_002738365.1 Cucurbita moschata
TTTTTTTTTTTTTTTTTTTTTTGCACTCCCCCTTGGCATTTTGCCTTCAAGGATTTCCCTATCGTGCCCCATACTTGTGCATCACTCTGATATTTTATAGTTTTACCGTGGAGGCATAGACCTTGTTAGGAATTACGAATCTCCACAATGATATGATATTGTCCACTTTGAGCATAAGTTTTCGAGGCTTTGATTTGGGCTTCTCCAAAAGCCCTCAT
This sequence comes from Cucurbita moschata, assembly GCF_002738365.1. Lineage (NCBI taxonomy): Eukaryota > Viridiplantae > Streptophyta > Magnoliopsida > Cucurbitales > Cucurbitaceae > Cucurbita > Cucurbita moschata. The sequence goes on from NW_019268517.1 coordinate 2,156,348, forward strand.
ACCAATGGAGATGTATTCCTTACTTATAAATCCATGATCATTCTCTAAATTAGCGAATGTGGGACTCCCTCCCAACAATCCACAATAGATCTAAGACTCTAAAGGGTGTAATCCACCTAACAACCCCTTTCAACAAAAAAAAAATGTGACAGCAGTTGCCTGCACGTGTGTTGAAGGAATCCCAATAACTAAGGCTGTCAATCATCAAAATTCATATCCTGTGCAGCAGTCCTTCAAAGAAAGAGACTGTTCCAAACTTGTTAGAATTGTTACACACCGATCTCAAAGAGATTTTAAGACTTGTTGGTGATGCCTTCTTCAAGTCTCGAATTGTTGAATCGATCCAATCATCTTTCTTTTTCAGGGCCTCCTCTTCCTACAAGAGAAAAGCATCAGATTGCAATTGGTTAAATGGAACGATCCCTCCAATGACCATGCTCATGCAATATCCAAAGAACTACAAGAAAAATAAGAAAATGCGAGTCAAATTATAAAGAACACAAACGGCAAGAAGATGTTGTGTTCTCCACATCAGCTTACAAGAGCAGCCAAAATGTCTTCTACTGTTCTTCGGGAGAAGCACTTATCAATAACATCCAACCTGTTACAACACGGAAGTTCACTGCGTTTGAGAACCACATTTTCTTTAAAATTGAACTTCCAAATCTGTCAAATTTAACAAGTTGGAAAGATGAAGATATATTACAATAATAGTGTGAAGGGATTGATTACTTTTAGGTAGATGGTAGTTTTAAAAAAGGTGGGAATAAAATGTTCTTTTGAAATTTATACAAATACAAAATTTTAACTAGGAAGAGCTCAATAGGACATTACTCAGCTCAAAAGGATTTTGATAGGAAACACTAGAAATATAAATATTCAAAGTGATAAAATCATTGCCTAGAATTTGTGCATTAAGAAAATTTGGTACTAGCGCACAAGGAAAAAACAATAAATCAAAGATGGAGTCGCACCGGTTATAAGCACTTTGCTCGTGAAGAATTGGTGTCCGGGAGAATTTATCAATAATTGCAGAGATGATGCTTGGTTGACTTGTATCTGCTCTGCATAGTGCTTCCTCTAATTGCGTTAATCTCTGGTCATTGATTGGAGTAACAAAAAGTAAGAGGAAGTTATTCTCTCTTAAATAAAATACTAGAAGTTCGAGATTAAGAGAAAACACCTGAGATGTAGGGTACTGAGGAACACATCCCACGTACATAATATGGTATAAATCAAATAAAAAATGGTATAACTGCAAATTATTATCTCCAAGCAATCAACCATTTTTATCTTTGAAATAACCAAGGGTATCAAATGTCTGATATATACCTAAACTAATGCTAGGAAACAACCACCTTATAATCTATGACATGTGTTGTCAAAAAACCTATACAATATTATAACTTCTTGAAACAGTTCTTCACCTAAATAGGAGATATCTTTCTTTTTTGCTGCTAAACATTTGAGCATCATAGAAATTTAGGAGTTAGAATACCTCTGAAGGGACAAAGTGAGTAGCAAGGCCACATGCAAGCATTTCAGCACCATCCAACCTGGCACCTGTTAGGCCAACATATTCGCCTGCAGAAGTTTTAGCAAAAGAATTAAGACATAATAAATAGAGTACCTCCAAGCACAAGGAATTTTCACTACGTTAACCATCAGATGGAAAATATTTTAGGGTAGGGTGGAGAATTGGAAATGCTCCTAGCCAAGATAAAGTCTGTTTCATTTCCTCTATATTCCAGCTGGTTCGAGGAACATAAGAAATCATCCCTAAAAATCAAGCATTCAATTAAACCAGTGAACTACAATTGTCATTCTCTATACTGAAATCAAATGGAGGTTGAAAAGATGATAGCGAGGGCGAATAATGATTTCTTCTCTACACCATAATTGAAATGGAAAAATGGTTGAAAGAACAAGAGAAGCCACTGCGGTCTCTGACTGGAACCAGGGAACAAGTTGAATTTGGATATTGAGGCAACTTAACTGATGCCTCTTTCGAGGTTAATGATCAATTTGTACTTGCCAATGGAACCTATCCCTTTCATTCTCTCCTCACTTCAACTTCAAGTTGACAAAGAAATACTTCATTGCTGGAACATCCTGTACCTAGCTATAACCAAAATGAATCTCAAGAGGAAAGTGGGGACACAAATGCAACTTGGTTCAACTTGACTAAGCCACGAGCTCATCTGAGGAGGACGCTTGCTTTGTTTGGTCAGTAAGTAAAATTATCCATAGTGTATGCTTTGATGTGCATGTCTACTAAGGCTCAGTATTAAAAAATACATACACTTACACACTGGAAAAAGGAGTGTCTAGGTTAGGATAATAAGTAATACCAAAAAATCCCCGGAGTCTTGGCAAGTAATAAGAAGCACCAACATCTGGGAAGTGTCCTAAAGAAGTTTCGGGCATTGCAAAAATCTGCAAAAGGTAAGTTGCCATATTAATGTATTCCCTTTTTCCTAATGGGATTGAAAAATGGAAGAAACAGAAACAAACTCCACCTACAGTATATAAGTACCAGATTAGAATGATATTTCGACATCCTTAAATTTCTAAATCTACACAATTAAAAAAAAAAAAAACAAAACCTCTCTTCCAAGCATTCTACACAACTTCAAAAGCTCTACTTTTTGTCCCTACCAATAAATTCTTTAAAGAGCTAAATTAGCAACTCTTTAGAAAAGAAAGAGAGAAAAATAACACTCTTTTTGCAGCTTACTTACTAAATATTATTCCAATGAAGAAGCAAGTAAAATATTTTAGGAAAGCCAAAAATTGAAGATATTATCCATGTTCTAAATTTCGCTACTTAAAAGATAAATAAAAATGAGGGTGAAGAATAACCTACTTCAAAATTCTAAATTTAAACTGTAAAAGGTGGGCACTAGATCAATAATTCAAGGACCAAAAGTTCAGAGCTTCAGTTAGATAATATACCGATTTCTCTGTTGCAACACGGAATCTACCATGTATTGAAACACCGGCTCCTCCTCCCATGACAATACCATTCAGAAGAGAAACCTTGAAAAATATTCAAGCAATCAATGGAAGTTAAACATAATATCAAGTAAAAGTCATTATAGACTAAAACGACCAGAACTTCAGCAACCAAAATTACCTGTGGCTTACTGGAAGTTGCCAACAAATAATTTAAGGTGTATTGTTTCCGGAAGAAGTAAGCACCTTTCCTCCATTCACCTAACTCACAGAAACCAGGATTATGATTAGCTAAATATAAATGCTGTTGTGTATTATCAAGTTAACTTCTGCACAGCTATCCTAGACTAGATGACAGACATGTAAAAAAAAAAATGTAAAATCCTCTGTCTCAAGCATCCATTAGGTGCTCGGGATTAATTGACGCTGTGGATTGTGCAGTAAAGAGAAACTTACTCTCTTTAATGGCATGAGCCGCAGCCGATACATCACCTCCAGCACAGAATGCTCTTCCTTTACCCTAATAATTCACAAATTATTTATTATCAGTAGATACACTGAGAATTATAAGAAGAGGGAAACGGTTAAATATAACTGCGACCAAATGCTTCATAGAAAACAGAACAAATGATCATGCCCTTGATATTGTCATTTACATCAGTAGCCTTCATTATACTGTGTAATAAACAGCATTTTCTAGTATTAATTGATCATTCTACGGACTATCATAATAAACCAATTCATCAACTAGAATATAATTCATCAAATCATCATTCTCATTCTTACCTACAAAGGTGGGATGCAAATAAACTCAAAGAAAACCAACAAGGATAATGATAACGAGGGAAACTTCATTTTAGACGTTTTCGTGACTGGATTTGCATGCTATGTGGGCTAAATGTTGGGTGATCTGGGTAATTTTATTACTTGGTTTTGATAAAATATGAAGATCCCACTTGTTTGAATTTAGTATTGAAATTGATAAGATAAGAACTTTACACAGCCAAGTATGAAATTAAAAAATAAAAAAGAAATAACGCTCGTCTTCCGAAAAATTCATGGTAGTATGGTTAGCTAAGGTTTAAAACATGGCATGGACAGGATCCCTTTGTAAGTGTCATGCTTTCGCCTCCAATATTTTCCATTAAGGTAATTGAACAATTCCATTTGAACAAGATAAGGATGGAAGCAGTAGGTGAACAATAAGATAAGATGGACATGACAGCAATATATAAAAATTGTTGATGGATAAGTTAAATACCTTGACAACCACAAGTTTCACACTGGGATCTGTCTCATAGGAAGAAAAAAGTTCCAATAGCCGCGAAACCTGGATTGAATGATAAAAGAAAAACACTAAACAGAGCGTTTATCTAGTTTCTCAGTTATGAACACTCCCATTACTTTGTCGATTCTACCCAAATCTTGGAGATAGAATTTTAAACCACGAGGCATCAGGCTTGTCAAAACTCACATTGGGACACATAATGCTTGTAAATAACAAGATACAGAGTTCTTCAGCCCAAGAATTCGGTGCTTATGGAATATAATTTGTTAACCAGCAAGGACCAGATAGTCCAATTATTGCTAATCCATGACTGAAGTAACAAATAGACCGACAATTTTCTCCAACTTAGATAAAATTAACGTCAATAGAAAATCACGAGACTACGCTTAAAGTGGAGATATCGCAAGCCTCACCATTGTGAATGAGATAGCATTTAACTGCTTAGGTCTGTTTAAAGTCAATATCCTCGCAAACCGCCTCTCTTCCACTAAAACCTGCTGCAAAGAAATTAACATCTGAAAAATGTATGATCATCAACATCTCTATTTAAAATCGTGCGTGTAGATAGAAAACAACTAAGCTAATAAGCACCATATTTCGTACGACGATTCTAAATTCTCAGAAAAATTTCAGTATCTATAGCCTCCTTTACTTAAAAACTTACAGCCAACGAACAAACATAAGCAACAAACGTCAAAAGAGCTTCAATGTGATAACGGATTATCCGTCAGATTCGTGATAAAACTCTTATCACTTAAAAGCTAATGAAATTACAAATCCTAGCAGAGTTCGACATGGATTTCAATAGCTTCAGAAAAACGGCCATTGTTGAATCTGTACAAGCACGATAAATAGAGATGAAGAGAAAGAGAGCGAGACCTGATCTTCATCAATTCCGGTAGAATTCCAGGACGCCATTGCTCGCAGATGCTACCTCTGGTTCAACAAAATGAAATAGGAAAGAGATGAGTGTGGAAGCTAAATAGCTAACGATTCAGTTTGCCGCCATTCTTCCAAGCGAGGATTATGGCTGCATGTTATATAAATTCTTCCACATTTATTTAATTATTTAAATGAATCATATTATATCTCAAATATAAATTGCATTAATAATTAAATTATCATAGTCCCCACCCATCACTGAACCCTATTATAAAAATTAAATATTCTTAATTAGTGAGTTATCTCTGACAAACAATATCTATTAACGGTGAACTTGAGCTGTTACAAATGGTATCAGAGCAAAACAACAGGCGATATGTCAGTGAGGACGTTGGGTCTCCAAGAGAGGTGGATTATGAAATCCCGCCTTTATTGAAGAGAGAAACGAAGTATTTCTTATAAAGATGTGGAAATATCTCACATTTTAAGAACTATGAAGCTGACGGCGAAACATAACAAGCTAAATCGGTGGACTTAGATTGTTGCACAACCTAAACTAATAAACCTTTTTTTTTTTTTCAATTCTTACCTATAGTAATTCTCGCTTCATAGTAATTTTTCAATGGTTATAAATTTTTTAATTGAGTGGGTAAATATCGTCCTCGAATATGCTTTTAGTTTAAAAACACGAGAAACGAGAATATGAACATTTTGACCTTTAGTTAAAAATATTATATTTATAATCAATTAATTTGTTTATATATATTGAAATTAATTTATTAACTAATCTACCAAACTAATAAATTTAGGATTAAATTCATAAACTCCCATTATAAAATCAATCATGAAAATATTAATTCATTTAATTAATATAGTTAATCAATTAACTATAAATATTATTAATTAGGGTACGGAAATCATTATAATTAATTATTCATAAATTAAAAAATAATTAAGATTTTTCAAAAAATAGATTATTATTTAAAGTTCTTTTTTTTTTTTACTATTTTTTAATAGTTTATCTTCATCATATAAAATAATAGATTTAATTTTTAATTATCATTTGATATGATAGTATTTGATTTTTTTTTAAAAAAAATAAATCATGTATAATTAATTCTTCAAATTATACTAATTATTTATTCTTGAAAGTTTATATATTTTTTTATTAAATAATTTTATTTGAGAATAATTATTTATTAATAACTAAATTAAAAAATTATTAACTAACAATAATTAGTTATTTAAAATTCAATTAATGTAATAAAATAGATGAACGTGGTATTCTACAATGGTATAATATTGTCCACTTTGAACATAAACTCTCGTAACTTTGCTTTGGGCTTCTCTATCACTCAAATATAGATAGTATACCTTGATTATGAACCATAATCATTCCCTAAGCTAGCCCACAGTGAGACTTTCATGGAACAGAGATCAATTTAATTTTTTTTTGGGTCAAATAAATAAATAAAAAAGTTAGAAGTTAGTTATAATAATTGGATAAAACCTCTTAACATTTAAAACTATTCATCCAACTATAAAAATAAAGTTTTAAATTTTAAAATAATATATATATATATATATATATTAAATTAATAGGGACATTTTGTAATTTAATCTTTTTTTAAAAAAAAAATAATTAACATTTTTTTTTTTTTATCCAAAATGGACAAAATCAACCAACTGAACCCATAGAAACACCCGATCGCCAGCGGAGCAGCAGAGCAGCAGAGCGAGGCGTAGTGACCCGACTGCAGAGAGGGAAGAGCGAGAAAGAGAAGAAAGTGACTGGGGATCACCGATCGGTGGCAGTAACGATGGCGGCGAGTTATGATTTTGGAGAGGAAGAGTTTCAGGCATGCTGTGGAAGCTCCAAATTCGCCAGAGAAATGGTTTCCGTTTCCCCTTTTTTCTCCTTGGAACAAGCTGTAGATGCAGCTAGACGCATCTGGTTTAATCAGGTCTTCGTTTCTTTTACCTTCTTTAATTTTTTGTATCGTTGATTTTCAGTGACCAGAGGCTGAAATTTGATGTTCGTTTTTGAAAGGTCGATGTGAATGGTTGGCTGGAAGCATTCTCTGCTCATCCACAGATTGGTCAAGCGTCTAAATCATCCAATCAGACGAGTGCTCAGTTAAGATCCTATCGATGATAGATTCTTACTTCTCTTTTTTCGTCAAAATTGAATTGATTCAATCACTTTTAAGTTCTGGTCGCATGTAGTTATTTGAACAGAACTAGGAATAAATTATATTCTATCAATCGCTTTACAGTGGATGCAATTGAATTCTGGAATGTAAAACTTGATTTTAAGGTATCGAACAGAACTTGGTTTTAATTTTATGATTTTCTCCTATTTGTAGGCTTCTAGTTTTGTGTTTATGAAGATGTTCTAATCATGACTGTTGGCAATTAGCTTGCGCCTTCTTGAATCAGCTAGTTGGAGTAATTTTATCAATGCATTTCCAGATGATATTTGAACTGTCCGACTCTACAGTGTGTTTCATTGTTATCTACACTGCATTCGCTTAGAAGTCCTACGCGTTAATGTTGATTTATTTTATTTTTTCACTTTTAATCTTTCCATTGTTCTAACTGTAGTACTAAATAGTAGTGACTGCGATGATCTTCACCGATTTTTCAGTTCTCAGGTTGTTTCGGAAGACTGATTTCATTTTCTTTTGTTATGTGTGAATTGTGATCGACTCATCCAAGGAAAAAACGTGATCATATTTATCTGTAATTATATAGATGACTGAAAGTTAGCGATAAAAAGAAACTGGTAGACTTTCACGCGCCCTCTTCGTTATAGGTTTCATTACTTGTTGATTCGTACTTGCCAATATCGATAGCATTGCTCATCTAACTTTGTATGTTCTTGCAACTTGTACGATTGAATTGAAATTTTAAATGAATTTTTTCATAGATGGAGTAAGGGAGAGCAGTCAACTGCACTGGCAACTGCTACTGGTTCTAGCTTACAGGTTAGTATCTGGGGTTTGTTTTAATAGTATTAAATTTCCTAATATCGTTCAAAATCGATTTTAACAAGCCCAAAGGTTCTTTCGGGGGTGGGGTCTGGGGAGGAGCGAAGGGGGACAGGTTTGTGGGTGGTGATTTACTGTTAATGACTTCCAAGGTGTTGATTGCCTTTGCAGGAGCTAGCTGAATGGAATATTCAGTACCAGAAAAAGTTCGGATTTATATTTCTTATTTGTGCATCTGGAAGGAGCACCGACGAAATACTTGCAGAATTAAAGGTAGATCCTGATCTTTTCTAAAATATCTTTCTATATAGTGATCACGCAAACCATTATGTGAAGATGTTCAGATAGAGGATTACCATATTTTTTGGTTTTTGTTCTATCATTGGCATATGTTTTCTTCAAAGTTGAGTGCAAATTTTGATACGATAGAAACCTTTATCGTCCTTATCGAGAGCTTCTATACTTTATTGAAACCTAACTCATCGATGAGAAGCTGCATCGTATTGAATTGCTATGTTGGTTACTTCTGCTTATGATTTATTTGTGAGCCATTGCTTAGAAATCAACTATAACTGGTTTTGTTGTTGATTTGTTCTAAAACCCCACAAAACCCCCTTCAACTAGTTAAATATGTTGTCTTCATCTGAGTTATGAGCAATTTTACCTGTTGCAGAAACGGTATTCAAATAGACCCATAGTTGAGTTTGAGATTGCTGCTCAAGAGCAAATGAAAATAACAGAACTGCGTCTTGCAAAGCTTTTCTCGACGAAACAAAACGCCTCTTCAACAAAGGAGAGCTATCCTCCTGCTTTTGCACGAAAAGTAGAAGGTAATCTTAGTTATGAATATGACAAAAGAACTTGCAAAGAGTAATTTATCTGTTTCGTATTATTATGTGCATATCTTCATGGAAATTCATCTCAAACTTTCACGCTTGCGCGTATATCTATTCTCATTGAACAGTAAATTTATTGGTGTTAGACGAACATGACTCTCTACAATGGTATGATATTGTCCACATAGAGCATAAACTCTCATGCATTTGCTTTGGGCTTCCCCAAAAGGCCTCAAACCAACGGAGATAGTATTCTTTGATTATAAACCCATGATCATTCCCTAAATTAGCCGGATGTGGTACTTTCATCCAACACCTCCCCTCGAACAAAGTACGCCTCCCCTTCATCGAGGCTCAGCTCCTTTTTCTTTTGGAGTCTTAGTCATTTTTTACTATGCCTTCAAGGCGGGAGACTTGACTCCTTTTTCTTTTGGAGTCCTTTGTTCGACATTTGAGGATTCTATTGACATGACTAAGTTTAGGGCATAGCTCTGATACCACATTAGACGAACACGACTCTCCACAATGGTATGATATTATCCACTTTGAGCATAAGCTCTCGTGGCTTTGCTTTGGGCTTCCCCAAAAGGCCTCAAACCAATGGAGATAGTATTCTTTGATTATAAACCCATGATCATTCCCTAAATTAGCCAGATGTGAGACTTTCATCCAACAATCGGTGAAATATAATGTCGGAAAACCAACATGTTCAACTAAACATAAATTAGTTTTCTTGCATAATTTTATATTAAGAGTGCATAAGGAAAAGAGATGAATGGATTAAGAACACAGCTTCTCTAAAAATGAATGCTAATGCTAAAACTATTCATCTTGATCTTTTTAAGTGGTTTACTTACTGAACCTATTTCAACTGCTAAGCTAGATGGATGAATATGGCATAATCCTTTTTGTAGTAGATTGATTGAGATGTCCTACTAACAATTTCTCTTTTGTTCATCTTCAAACTCTAGAAGATCGTGTGAGCATTATCGGAGGGCATCTAAGTACTGCGTCTGGAGCTTCAACTGGAAAAACGTTACAAACTTTAACTCGAACTCGACCACCAATTACAACCCACGTGTTGGATGTTGCACGAGGATCTCCAGCTGCAGGTATTGACGTTCGATTGGAAAGGTGGATAGGTACTCAACCACGCCCCTTATTCGGTGAGGTCGATGTTGGTGGCTGGGCGCTCGAAGGGTCTTCAGCAACAGATAAAGATGGTAGAAGTGGCCAATTGTTGAGCATGATTGAAGCTATAAACCCAGGAATATACAGAATAAGCTTCAACACAGGCAAGTATTTCCCTGCTGGGTTCTTCCCGTACGTTTCTATCGTGTTCGAAATCAGGGAATCCCAGAAGCTGGAACACTTCCATGTCCCTCTCCTGCTTTCACCATTCTCATTTTCCACCTATCGTGGAAGCTAGTAGTTCACTGTTCATATGACTGCATTTCTGTCATGCATCTTGATGCCCTTCGGATTCTGGCAAGGGTTGAATAAAGCGACGTCGACTGATACTAAACGATGTTGAATGTATCGAATGCTGTATTACATGGAAAAACTCTGCAAATTACCTCATAGATATGAAGAGATCGTCGACAGGAACCCGAACTTAAATCTATCTATAGTGTATAAAACTAGTAGCAGTTTCAGTTTTTTATTAAAAGATGGTCCTTGGTTGGCAAAATGTCTGTTAATTCTGTCTGTAAATTTCATAAAACCAAACTGATTGCCTAATAATTTGGAGCTTTGCTAGAAGGGTTTGCCAATCTAGAGTTCTCCTATTTTATGTTTCTATTATTAGATGTATTTATATACTTCGAAAGAATGATTATTAAAATTTTAATGGATAATTTTTATTTTTAAATATAATTTATATTAAAAAATGTAAAACGTCAAGCAAAAATGTAATACAATTTTTTTTTCTGTTTCCTGTTGGATGAAAGTCCCACGAATGATCGTAAGTTTATAATCAATTAATAATATCTCCATTGGTTTGAGTCATTTTGGGAAGCCCAAAGAAGCAAAGCCATAAGAGCTTATGTTTAAAGTAGACGGCATTTTGGGAATCCCAAATAATATCTCCATTGGTTTGAGGTATTTTGGGAAGCCCAAAGAAGCAAAGCCATAAGAGCTTATGTTCAAAGTGGATGACATTTTGGGAAGCCCAAAGAAGCAAATCCATAAGAACTTATGTTCAAAGTGGACAATATCATACCATTGTGGAGATCCGTGATTCCTAACATGGTATCAGAGTCATGCCCTAAACTTAGTCATGTCAATAAAATTCATATCATACCATTGTAGAGATCCGTGATTCCTAACATGGTATCAGAGTCATGCCCTAAACTTAGTCATGTCAATAAGATTCATGTAGTCATGTCAATAAAATTCTCAAATGTAGAACAAAAGTATTGTGAGTCTCGAAGGCATAGTAAAAAGTGACTAAGACTCCAAAAGAAAAAAGAGTCAAGCCTCGATTAAGGGGAAGTGTACTTTATTCGAGAGGAGGTGTTAGATGAAAGTCCCACATCGGCTAATTTAGAGAATGATCATAGATCTATAATCAATTAATACTATCTTCATTGGGTTGAGGCTTTTTGGGAAGCCCAAAGCAAGCCCACAAGAGCTTATACTCAGAGTATACAATATCATTCCGAGATCCGTGATTCCTCACTGCAATGCCCTAAATCGAAACTCAAATGATTATAAACCGGATCTAAACATTGCTATTCAATATTCATATTTTTTTAAAATTTTTTAATTATTTTCTAGTATTAAAAAAAAAAAAAAAACCCCACGTTTTCACTTGAGAGTAGGACAAATGAAATTACGAAGACCACAAATTTGAGTGTATTAAATAAGTGGGCTTCAATTGAACCACAAATTCTTTCCTAAAATTCATGCTTATTCTACATTTGTCCAAATAAATACCAAGTGAGTGAATGCAAATAAACTATAAATATCACCAAAACTTAGGTTTAATCATTAACATTCAAATCACTTAACTAGCTTCCATTTTTTTTGAGTCAAGAAAAAAAAAAAAAAAAAATGCAAGCCGTCAAGGAAAAACTCCACGACGTGAGCGTCTTGCGCAAGGCCAAGGCCGAGGCAAAGGCCGAAGAGAAGGTAAACACGTAAATCCGTTCATGTTAGTATTGCATTTGAAAATGAATTGACATTTTTTTACCGTTAAATGTGTACGAGAAAGAAACTACCTGAGTAATTTTCCATTTAACTCTTCATCCACTTAGAAGAACCAAACAACAATCGATCACTAGCTTAACGTGAGATTACAAATCAGTTAAAGTGGGGAACGAAACATTATTTATAAGGGTTAAAGCGGACAATATTTGCTAGTGGTGGTCTTGGACAGTTACAAATGGGCTCATATCAATTGGAGTGGGGAACGAAACATGAATAGCTCAGCTCAAGCTACTCAATTTTCACGCTCTATAGTTCAAATCTAAGAAATGTTTTAAAAAGTCAAAATTTAGCATACAAACGAGACGTTTTATTAAGAAAAAAATGAAACTCGTAGTAAAAAAGAACGTGTACGGTTTTAAAAAATTTCACCGAGACGAAAATTTAGGGTTTGTACGAAATGGTTGAGAATTGTAGGTTGAGAAGGAGCTAGCAAAGGCAAGAGTGGAGGTGGCTCATGAGGTAAGACTAGCAAAAGAGGCGGAAGCTGAAATGGATCTTCATGTGGCGAGAGCTGGAATGATTGCTGAGAATGAAATGGCTATGTATGCCAAAAATCCTCCCACTTCCTTTGTACCTTCCGCCGCCGCCAACATTTCCATGGCCTCCGGCATGGCACTGGACGGAACCCCCTGCACCATCTACATGGCCGGAACTCCTGCCTCTAAGAAGTTACTGTAGTTTAATTTTCTTACTCTCAAAAACTAATAATTTTTACTATTTACTGCTTTGTTTCCTTTGTTTTTCCTTCAAGTTTTACCACATCTTGGGATGTTGTGTAATATTATATACAAATTTAAAATATCATAATAATTATTCAAAGTTTATTTACTATTTCTTTTATTTTAAAGTATTTATTTTTTATTTTCTGACCCTATTTTTTTTGACTCTGTTTAATATAAATATATTAAATTTTTATAGTAATATTTAAATTAAATATTAGGTGGTAGAATTATGTTGTAATATTAAAATTTAAATTTTTAAAAATTAGATCGGTACAAAATAAATAAATAAATATTTTTAGAAATTAGAAATTAGATTGGAATCCTTAGCAAACTGTTGGTCTCTTAGGATGAAATTGACTGTTTTATGGTGTTAGCCGCACCTTCTATGAGAAATTCAAGTCACTCAGTGCCATGTTCATTTTTCAGTTTTTTGGAAGTTAATTAGTGGCTCTTAATCAAGCTTAAGTTTTGACAATGTGTCTTGACACAAGAGCCTTCGATCTAAATGATGGAGCGTTGGAGAATTGCCAACTATCTCTACTGGCGATAAGCCATTAAAGGTTAGCCCACATAGTTATTTTAGCTGGTTCGGTAAGGAACTAGTCAGTTGCATACATAGACCAATTAGATAAGTATTTACTCGTAGAAGTAATTCAAAATAAGTAGGTTACATGATCGGGATGCACGAAAATATTAAGGAAATTCTATATACCGGTCTAAATCCGGTTCGAACTCAGAATCACTTACTTTGATTTGCGTAGCATTTGTTTCAATTTCAATTAATCAAATGGGCCCAAATGAGTTCGTACAAAACCCGGCCCATTAAAGGCTTAACGTGGACTCAAGGCCCATAATCTTTCGGCCCAAGACTATTTTTTTTTAATATATCTAACCGTATTTCAGTTCCAATCTTTAATTAAAAAAAAAAATTAATGAATTTTTTATTTAAATAAGACGTAATAACAATATAAATTAAATCGACAACTCAAAATTTTTTAAATTAAAAAATTGAATTTCTAATATTTGAACGGATGATTTATATTTAAATTATTGAACTACAACTATTACTGGTAGCTTATAAAAAAAAAAAAAAAATTAAATTAAATTGAAAATTCAAACTCGATCCATTGCTTATTCCGCCTGCCTCCGGAAACGCAAACAAAGCTGTTGAAAATTATGCTTGGCTTTTATCGCCTCCTTTGTGTTCTCCACCCCCTCCAAACAATATCGCCTCGCATTTAAATAATTAAATAAATTTAATTTTTTATTTTATTTTATTTTTAATAGATTCTCAAGTTTTGTTCAAAATATTTTATAAAAATTGTAATATTTTAAATTTGGTTTAAAATGTATTTTAATTTTAAGTGTATTTAATAAATCAATAAATTTCAATTTTTATTTTAAAATTTAAAATTTATTTAAAATCTTGTCATTTAATACTTTATTATGTATTTAAATTTAATATTAATTAATTTATAAGATACTTTTTAAAATATAATAATAATAATAATTTGTTAAAAAGAATATACTCTTTTTTTTTTTTTTTTTTCGAAACTTTCCTATAAACCTCATTTGTCATTCCCAGCCTTTTCTTTCCCTTTCAAATGGAAACGTACGACTTTTTCATCTCTCCTGATCTCCTCCGCCGTCTCCTCCGCCGTCTCCGCCTCCCGACTTGATCTTCATGGCTGCCACACAACAACAACCCAACTCCTCCTCCTCCTCCTCTCTCCGCCGCTCCTTGTCAGACTCCAACACGCGCCGCCGCCAACGCCGCCGTGGGAGCATCTCCACAGCCTCCTCCTCCTCAAAATCGTCCTGGTCCACAAAGCTAGCCAAACTCTTAGCCCGTCTCAACCTCTTCTCCCGGAACTCCGACTTGACGGAAGAAAGCCTCCAAGCCCATAACGAACGAATCGACGACCTCGATAAAACCCCCCTTAAATCCAGCCCTTATTACCGCGGCCTCACTGACTCCTCCCTCGCCATCAATTACCACCATGGCCCACTCACCACTGGTCCCCACCACTACGCCAGCTCAACCACCACGGCCCAAACTCAAACCTCTCTCTCATACGCCGTCGTTTCAAAACTCAAGGAGTGGGCCCCATGTCTCATAGGAAAACCCAATACGAAGCCGCCAGCTCATCAACAATACGAAACTCCAACGACGACAACAGTTGTGGGTAAAACGACGTCGTTGGCTGTTTCGTCGTCTCCGGAGAAGATTGAGAGGTGGGCGACGGAGAAGGAAGAGAAGCTGTTGAGGGAGAGATTAGTAATGTATGGGCGGAGAGAGGGAGGGAGTGGAGTGGGGGTAGACGGCGGAGGAGAGGCGGCGGAGAAGGAGAGGTACACGTGGGGGGATAAATACAGGCCAAAAGTGCTGGAGGATTTTATATGCAATCGGAAAACGGCGTGTGAGTTGAAGAAAGTGGTGGAGGAGAAGGGATGTGGGCATTATATATTCGAAGGGCCGCCGGGAGTTGGGAAAAGGACGATGATTCAAGCCATGCTCAGACAGGCTTTCGGAGAACAAGCAATGGAGGTGTATTGTCAGTATGCCTTAATTAATCTCTTATCTTATTATATCATTTCCATATCATAAAAATGCATTATATATATATATATATATATATCTTAGTATAGAAGACTAGGTGTGACATTAAAATTTTAGTTTTTAAAAATTATATTTTATTTTTATATGAAATTATTATTCAATTTAATATTTCAATGAAATTTAAAATTAATATATATATATATATATATATATATATATATATATATATATATATATATATATATATATATAT
>NW_019268517.1:2173015-2208967 GCF_002738365.1 Cucurbita moschata
AATATATATATATATATATATATATATATATATATATATATATATATATATATATATATATATATATATTGATCGGAATGGTCAAAATAAATTGAAATTTTTGTGAGATGAAAACTAAAATAGGAGGTGAGGGTATGAATGAGAAAGGCTTCCTTGTCGGGGTCACCGTCCTACACATCTCTAGATGTAGTCTAGTATTGTTTTGATAAATTGTAAAAAAATTTAATGGTAGTGTGTAGAAATATGCTTACATGGTGATATTGTTCGAGGGCTCCAAAGAAAGGAGTCGAGCCTCGATTAAGGGGAGGCTATTCGAGAGCTGCATAAGCCTCAGAGGAGGCTTATAGTGTACTTTGTTCGAGGGAGAATTGTTGAGGATTATTGGGAATGGGTCCCAAAGCATGGGGTTTATAAGTGAGGAATACTATCTCGACTTTTTGGGAGATCCCAAAGCCATAAGAGCTTACGGTCAAAGTGGACAATATCAATCTAGTTCTATGATTCTATTTTAATGAATTTTTGAATTATTTGAAATAATTAAAATTTTATAAGTTAGGAAATTCTCAAGATAGGGGTATAATTGGAATTAACTCATTTTTCTATTATTGTCTTATATTTATAGTTTTCCTTTTATATTTTAAATATGTAATTTAGCTTTTGTTTCTCCACAGGTCAAGGAAGTTGATAGAGTTTTTGCCTTGAAGGTGGGTTTTATTTTCCCTTCTATGTGTATTTATTTATTTATTTATTTTTCTTTTCGTTGTATTACAATTTTGCCCCTTAAGGATCATGCAATTACAAACTCTACCTCTATATTTTTTAAATGTTTTTTTACACTTAAATATATATATATATATATATATATATATATATATATATATATATATATATATATTGTTCTTTTTACTTTTCATTTAATTAAACTTGCTATAAAAATAAGAATGGATTTAATGACGTGGAGGGGTGTTGGTTAAATAAGTTGAAGCTGTGTGACGTGGCAGAGTGAAATGGTGGGGAGCATTGAAGTAAAGGTGAAGGAATCATCCCATTGTGTGGAAGTCAATCTCTCACAAACCAAAGGCTTTGAGAAACAAGTCATTGACCAGCTCATCAAAGAAACTCAATCCCCTTTGCCATGTAATCATGCCAGATGTCGAGGTACTATATACATGCGTTAATTTAACTAATTAATCATATTTTTTTTTATCTAAATATATCTCGACTATATAGTAAAAAATTTCAATTTGAACATAGTGCAACTGATTAAAACATATATCATCAGTCAAAGACGGAGGAGTTTGAATTTAAAAAAAAAAAAACCGTAAAGAGTCAATGTATTAATATTTGTCTATGTTCAAATTTTCATTTTTCGTGTTTAATTCTTAATGTTTTATGAATGTGTGAGATAAGGGGGAATGAAGCATTCCTTATAATGGTATAAAAACTTCTCTCTAATAGCACATTTTAAAGAAATTGTGAGGCTAACGATGATACGTAACGGGCCGAAGCTGATAATATATGCTAGTGGTGGGTTTGAGTTGTTATAAATGGTATCAGAGCTAGACACCGAGCGGTGTGTCAATGAAGACGCTGGTCCCTAAGGGGGTGGATTGAATTGTGAGATTCCACATCGGTTGGAGAGGGGAACAAAACATTTCTTATAACGGTGTAGAAACTTCTCTCTAGTAGACACATTTTTAAAAAATTGTGAGGCCAACGATGATACGTAAAGGGCAAAAGCGGACAATATATGCTAGTGGTTGACTTGAGTTGTTATAAATGGTATCAGAGCTAGACACCGAGCGGTGTGCCAGTGAGGACGCTGGTCCCCAAGGGGTGTGGACTGGACTGTGAGATTCCACATCAGTTGGAGAGAGGAACGAAACATTTCTTATAATGGTGTGGAAACCTCTCCCTAACAGACGCGTTTTAAAACCATGAGGCTAACAATGATACGTAACAGATAATATCTGTTAGCGATAGACTTGGGTTGTTACATGATGGGTCGTAATTTTAATTATCAACCTAAACATAGCTCGAGAATGTCTATTGTCGTTGATTCAAATTTCCGCTCTTTTATTTGGAGGGTGATAGAAGGACCGAACATAGGTGAAGGAGCCATAATATGCTACTTACAATATTTATAATGCATGGTTGTAGGGATATTGTTATGTGAAGCAGATCAGCTATCAAATGAAACCCTAATGTACGTAAAATGGGCAATTGAGAGGAACAAAGGGTGCAGCAAAATCTTCTTCTGTTGCTCTGATGTCTCTAAGCTTCTTCTTCTTAGCTCTTTCTGCACTCACGTTCATCTCTCCCCACCTTCAAAGCAAGAGGTCACATTTTTTTCCTTTTATTTATTTTTATTTTTTTTATTTTTATTTTAAACAATTAGAAAAAAATATAAAAAAATACATTTTTTATTCTCAGAGTCTTTCTATTTGGTCACTATATTTCAAAATATTTCTTAATTTCGAGTTAATTTTATATTTAATCTCTAATTTTCAAAATATTTCATTTTTTAATTTAGTTTCTATTTGGTCCACATATTTCATAATTTTACACATATACCCCTCAAATTTTAAATTATATTAATTCTTTTAAATTAATTAAATGATAATAAAAACTTATGGGTAAAAATATAAAATCTCAAAATTTTAGGATTCGAGGATAAGAATGTAACGTTCTGAAATCTAGAGTTAAATTCCCGCTAAATTCCAGAATATGGGTAAAAGTGTAATATTTTAAAATTTATAGACTAAATAGCAACTATACTCAAAACTTACTAATTAAAAGGGTTTTTTTTTTAACTAAAAAAAAGCTAATATTTACTACAAAGATCAACATGTTTTTTTTACCATAAATTCATTTATATATTTATTTTGTAAAAAAATAATTGATTTTTAGATAGTGGAAGTTCTGGAATACATAGCAAAACAACAAGAATTCGACTTGTCGCGTCGAATGGCAGAGAGAATCGCCGACAATTCCAAGAACAACCTCCGACAAGCCATTCGATCCTTGGAGGCTTCGTGGAAAAAAAGGTTAGGAATTTATTTTTAATTTTTTTAATAATAATAATAATTATTATTTAATAATAAATTGAGGTTTTGATGAAGAAATTAATAATTAATTTGCAGTCGCTTGTTTGAAGAAGATGAGAATAAATTATTGACGGGTTGGGAAGATGATATTGCTGATGTTGCTAAGAAGATCGTCGAGGAGCAAAGCCCAAAACAGTAATTTTACATCTCTCACCATTATTAAAATATTATTTTTCATAAAAGGATTTTAGAATTTTTACTAATTAATTTTTACCAAAATTAAAAATTAAAAACCATTCTTTAGGTTTGGTTCGATAACTATTTTATTATTTTTTCTATATATATATATATATATTTAATATTTGAATTCTTTACCAAATTCTAAAAATAATTTTTTTAAAAAAAATTATATATTAGTTTTTAAATTTTTATTTGATTTATAAAACTAAATGTAAAAAGTAAATACCAAAACAATAAAAGTAAGTGAAAATGGTATTTATGGGAATAATTTTTAAAGAAATAAGAAAAAAAAACCCATATAATTATCAACCACAGCCTTATTTTTCAAATTTTTGTTTGGGTTTTTAAAATATATTTAATTAACGGGTGTTAATTAAAAAAAAAAAAACTCTACAATAATAATTTTTTTTAATTTTTTTTTTCTCTTTGTAATTCTAACAAATAAAAAAAATTAAAATTTAAATTTAAAATTTTCTTAAAAACAATGTTTATTTGCTGGTGCAGGCTGTATATTGTTCGTGGAAAGCTAAAAAAGCTTATTGAATACGATGTCTCCCCCAATTTCATTTTTAAGGTAAATTCTTATTTATTTTTCCCATTTTTTAAAATTATTTTTAAAAATAATTATTTTAAAATTATTAAATAAACAAATAATTATTTTATTGAGATTTCTTTTTATGTATTTATGTTCGTAATGAATGTATGTACGTACAGACTCTAGTAGATGAATTAAAGAAGTTCTTGGACGAAGAATTACAGCATCGAGTCGAAAGTTTCTATGCCGATTATAACGTAATTTTTCTTTCTTTTTCTTTTTTCATTTTATTATAAATTGAAATATATAATAATAATAATAATAATTTGAATTTCAGAAAATGGAGGAAAAACCATTTGTCACTGAAAAAGGCAATGGGGAAGAAGCCGTGATCAAAGAGCTGCATGATCCTATGAGAAAGAACGTTAACCACTTCTTGAAGATTGAAGGTAAATTATAATTAACCTACCAAATAAATAACCACTTTTTTAAGGTAAATTTAATATGTAAAATTTCATATATATATATATATATATTAAAGCATAAAATTGATTTTTAATCAAGTTTTATATTTAAAATTTTATGTGGCAAAAAATGTATTTTTTATTCTCTTTTTAAAAATTAAATTTATTTTCTAATTATTTCTCGAGTAAAATTTTATTAATATTTTAAAGAATTTTAAAAGGTTGTCTGAAAAAAAAATTGTTAATAAAAAAATATTATATATCTATATATTTCAAAATTTCTTAAGTTTTTATTTATTTAAATATTTTAAAATTAATTTAAAAATATAAATTATTACTAAAAAAAGTATTTCTATTTCTTAATTTTCTTATACAGAATTCATAGCGAAGTTCATGAGCTGCTACAAGGGAGAAGCAAATAAGAACAATTATTTGCTGACATGAAAATAAATAAATAAATAAATACTCTCAATATACGAAAGCTTGGTGTTTGGGGGAAAAGACGCTTTTAGCCTTCCCCTTGGTTATACAGATCATATTATTGTTTAATATATTTATACACAAACTTATAAGATATTACATGTAATATTATTTGGATTTTATTAATTATATTTTTATTTTACCCATTTTCTTATTTATTAATAGTTTTAGCCAACTTTTAATATCCTAATTAATCATAATAAATATAATAAATAAAATTAGAGTCATTTCATCAGTTAAAATAGAATAAATAAAATAATTTAAAAAAATTTAAAGATATTTTTTAAAGTTTGGATAGTTTTTTAGATTTTATTTTTATAATTTAACCGAAATTTAAATGATAGAATAAATTATATTTTTATTTTAGCCATTTTCTTATTTATTAATAGTTTTGGCCAACTTTTAATATCCTAATTAATCATAATAAATATAATAAATAAAATTGGACTCATTTCATTAGTTAAAATAGAATGAATAAAATATTTTTAAAAAATTTAAAGATATTTTTTAAAGTTTGGAGATTTTATTTTTATAATTTAACTGAAATTTAAATGAAAATAATGGAAATAATTTAACAACCACAAATTAAAAAAAATTAAAAAAGTAATTTGACAACTACCAATGAGTTGGAGGCATGTTGGTTTGGTGCATGTCCATGAATGCACATGTTCTTAGTTCCACTTTAAACAACCAAGCCAACTGTCAATAACTACAAAATAATAATAAATAAATTTAATTTAATTTAAATTTTATTTGAGAGATTAAATTTTAAATTATCATTAAAAAAAGTTGTAATTTTTTTTAGTGCATTATGAGCTTTGAGTAATAATTTCAAATAGTCCAAGACTGACAGCTCATTTGGTTCATGTATGGTTGGATTTAATATATTTACTGTAAAAATAATTTTGGAAAAAAAAAAACAATTAATTAATTGATTTAAATTATATATATTTTAAATATTTATCGTCTAATAAATTTAATATTAATGGGTATGCTTTGATTAGTATACTTAAATGCTATGTTTTTTTTCGTTTCCGTTAATGCCCAACAGTTCCTATACTATGCTCGAGTTGACCTAGTGATATTAATGCCTAACCTATTAAACTATGCTAGGGTGGATCGAGGAAACGTAAAAACCATATATTTTAATTTAATTATTCGTTTATAGAGACCGGAGAAACTTTAAATTGGATAAAGATATGCAATATCGGTGTGATTTGTTTTACATACACGTCTTTCAGAACCCTTTTAAAGAGGTATATCGAATATTTTTTTACTAAAAGAAGATTTGCAGTGATGAAAAATCATAACGGTAACAACCCAAGTACACCGCTAGCAGATATGGTCCGCTTTGGCCTGTTATGTATCGTTGTTAGTCTAACGGTTTTAGAGAGGGTCTAGCCTTACTCCAACTAGTGCCTCGCACTGTCCGGTGACTGACTTTGATACTATTTGTAACGGCCAAAGTCGACCGCTAGTAGATATTATCCACTTTCATCCGTAACGAATAACCTGCTACAAAATCTTTTAAAACACTAATGAAGAATGTCATTTGTATACAAAATCAAATTTCAAACCCAAGAACTCATAACCAAAACAGATAAAAAACAGAACAAAGATCTGACCATGAAAGAGGATCAGAACCCAAATCTGCCATACCCAAAATTGCAAAGCTGTGTTGGTGTGTGTATATGTGAGAGATACATATATACATACATTACAGACTCATCCAGTCAGTGGCTGAATATAGCTATCTAATCAGGCAAACAAAAGAACAAATTCATACTCAAAACTAGAGAGAATCCAATTTTAGAAACCTGGGTTTTGCTCCAAATGGGCTGAGGAATTTGCCCATAATCTCCAAATTTTGAATCCAAATTTGGGTCAAAAATTTGTTCAAACAGCTGCAAGCTGTTGCTTCTTATGGGAAGCTTCATCTTCATCAAAACAAGAGTGGGGTTTCAGAGCTCTGGCTGTAAGAATCAGCTCTGATTTTGCAGAAGCGCTACTGAGAGGAGGTTGAAGCAGAAGCATTTGTCTTTGAAGATATGAGTAATAAGAATGGAAAGTGTTGGGAGTGACATTCAAGTGAAAGCCCAAACCAAACAAGAAATCCACTTCAAGAAAGTTTATTTCCGCTGTGCTGATCCCTCCCACTTTTGCATAATATGCATTGTTATAGTACCTGAATAAGCATAACAAATTGGCCAAATTTCAACTCAAATTGCCCAAATTCAAAGCCCCTTTTTGATGTTTTTGGGGAAA
Organism: Cucurbita moschata; assembly: GCF_002738365.1. Classification (NCBI taxonomy): domain Eukaryota; kingdom Viridiplantae; phylum Streptophyta; class Magnoliopsida; order Cucurbitales; family Cucurbitaceae; genus Cucurbita; species Cucurbita moschata. Next base: position 2,180,047 of record NW_019268517.1, read on the forward strand.
ATGCTGTTTATGGAAGCAAATTTGTAAAGTAAATTCATGGTTGGTTCACTATGCTTTTTTGTTGGCTGCCTAGCTGTTGAGAATGAGAGATTCGGCGAGTATATGATGAAATGATGAACAATGACAAGAAGATTCCCAAAAAACAAACAAGTTGCTCATAGCATCAGATTCATCAAAACAAACCCATATAAAGATCATAGAAATTTGAGATGAAAGAATCTTTAAAAACATCAAGTTTTCGTCAATCAAAAACCACAATTTCAGTTTAAAAAAACATAATTAGCAAGCCAAATCGACGTCTCAAAACCCCTATCCGACATTAAAAAAACAGAACTCATTGAGGCATTTCATCAGTAACCTTGCGGGCATACTTGAAAAAGTAAAAAAAAACGAAAACAAACCCAAATCAAATCCAACATTTTCAAGAAGATTAAGAAACTCACGTATCATCCATAAATTTAGCAGAAACAAGAACGCTAGTGATGAGCAAGCGATGAACATTGAAGGAATTGATGGGCAGCGAGGGCTGCCTTTGAACAAAGCGATCGAGATAAATGTAGGCAACGACGAAGCAACAGGGACTGCAATTGGCGTACTTAAAGATCCTATCCAAGTAGCTTTGGATTGAAATGGCGGGACGAGTTAAGCCATGGAAGGCTGAGATTTTGTGATGTTGAAGATGAACAGAGAGGTTTTGATCGTTGGATTCAGCCACTCTTTGAAGAAGACAAGAGAGAAAATTGATCAGTTTCGGCATCACAGTCGGGTCCTCTAGCTCCGCCATTGATGAACAATCAAGCAAGATTCAGAGCTTTTTCTGGTTGAAGTGTCCGGCAAATTGGAAATTCATGGTTTTTATATAGAAGCGTGGAGGACGTGGGCGCTAATGGAACATGTTTATCTATTTATCGTTTAAATACTATTTTATTCCTTTTATTTTCACCTTTGGTTTTTTTTAAAGATAATATTTAGTTTATTTATTTTTTACTTATCCATTTACCGTTGTAATTTTAATTCGTAAATTTAATCTTTTATCTTTAAAACACTATAAAAAAAAATCATATTTATTAAAATAGTATTTAAATATTTATTTATTGTATTAATAAGCCTCTAAGTAATTTTATTGAACGAAACTAATTATTAGGGTAATGAATTTTTAAATATGTTTTTAATGGATTAAATTTTTTAAAAAATACAAAATAAAAATATAGAAAATGTAAATTAAATTATAAAGAAAACTAATTAGACTGCTTTTTTTTTTAATTTAGAAATTTATTTTTAAAATTTTCAATTTTACGTTTAATGTTAATTAAATAATTTTAATTTTTAATTTTGTCTAATATTAATTATATATATCAAATTTATTAAACACAAAATAAAAGTTAAAATATTGACAAAAAAAAATTATTTATTTGAGTGTTACTTTCATTATAGAATAGTCGACACTCGAGACGAAGCAATGCTGTCTACGTGTTAATTAGCTTTCGATGCCAAAAAATTTCTTATCGTGCAATAAAGTCACCCAAAACGCGCCTCTACCACTTGAATTACTTTAGCTCCGGACCATGCTATTTGATGATATTAATTTCTTTTATAAAAAAAAAATACTGAAATTAAATTGGTATAATTTTAACCATATAAAAAATGTTTTTGTAATTTTATTTAATGACCGAAAAGGACACGAGAATTCGGCATGGAGTTCTTTTATCTGGCGGGGTTGGCTAAGTGGCTTTCTAGGGTCATTTTGGGTAATGATGTTTTGAATTAAAATTCATAATTATTACATATCAAATATAAGTTTAAATTTTATTTTTAATTTAATAATATGTGGGGCCAAAATTTAAACTTTTGTCTTTTTGGTTGAGGATATAATTTCTTAACCAGCTGAGCGTCTACAACATTTAGTTAGCAAGTAACTCGTAGGTAGAGATAGTTATTTAACTCGGGTTGGGATCGGCTCACCTCAAACAAGGCAGAGAATCTCTATTTAAACGAGAAATTGGGAGAGGGGAACGGGAAGAGGTTTTTCCTTGTTGGCTAAAAAGGGTTGGAGACGAGAATTATATTCTCCCTCCATTTTTTTTAAAAAGTACAAAAAAAAAAAAAAAGATTCACAGAAAACTCGTCGGGAGATTCCGCATAAAGAATTCCTATTCCAATCCCGACAAAAAATATGTAGAAAATTTTGTGGAGATTGAGATTGATACTGGGGGCGAAATCTCCCGAGATATTAAATTCTATGAGTATTATTATAATAATTATCTCACTTAATATTTAATTCAAAAGGTCAATTTTTGACAACTCAAATTAGTAAAACAAGATTTTTCTGTGATTTAAAAAGTTGAATTCAAACAATAGAATAAAACAAAACACGTTAAAAGCAAGTTGGAATTGGTTGTATTAATTTCATTTTGCAATTGGCGAGTTGTTTCCAACTTGATGATGCCAACTTCTAGCACAGATTTGAGCTGTAGACGGTTAAAAAACATAACTCCAACTTCATGACTGAAAACGACGCGATTTCAAATCTCTTTTATATTATCATAGATACTGAAGATCTAGATTTCTTAGCTAAAAAAAGGTATATCTTAAAGACGAACACCCAACAATGATATGATATTGTTCACTTTGAGCATAAACTCTCATGACTTTGCTTTAGGCTCCCCCAAAAGGCCTCAAACCAATGGGGAGAGTATTCTTTCTTTATAAATCCATGATTATTCCCTAAATTAGCTGGTGTGGGACTTTCATCATCCAACATTAACTAATTAAACTATGCTTAAATGATCACATTAACGACCTTATTGTTAGATGAGAGCTTATGCTCAAAGTAGACAATATTATACCATTATGGAGAGTCGTGTTTCATCTAAACATGATATCAGAGTCATGCCCTAAACTTAGTCATGTCAATAAAATCCTCAAATGTCGAACAAAAGTATTGTGAGTCTCTAAGGCACAGTCAAAACATGACTAAGACTCCAAAAAGAAAAAAGAGTTGAGCCTCGATTGAGACATACTTTGTTCGAAGGGAGGTGTTGGATGAAAGTCCCACATCGGCTAATTTAGGGAATGATCATGGTCTATAATCAAAGAATGCTATCTCTATGAGTATGAGGCCTTTTGAGAAGCACAAAGCAAAAAGCCGAGAGCTTATGTTCAAAGTGAACAATATCATACCATTATGGAGAGTCGTGTTCATCTAACACTTATAAGGATGGAAACCGATACTTTTTAAAAGCTATTAATCAAAGCCGCCCATGAGGGAATTGCACTAAAATTTCCACCCTATTCAGCAAATGCCAAGATTTCTATCTGGGAAAGTTACATTTAGAAATTCATAAAAAGATCTAAATAAACATACCTCTGCTGAGTATAGCTTTGGGTTTAACCAAACTCCCACACCCCAAAGCAAAATCCCAAGTTGCTCTCACCTCCTCTACACTTCAACACTGAACCACTGATGATCATTCTCAACCCTCCAGTACCGGGACCGGGACCGGTACCAGGACGACACGCAGATAAAAATATATTTTCCAAATTTCTGATTACGAATCCCAGAAACCATAGATAGATGACAATGTCATTGAATCTGTCACATCTCGAGAAGCATCTCAGAATCATCGGTCTCGTACACGGTTTTGTCACTTTCGTCGTCGATATTGCTACCTTCCCCCGAAACAACATCGTTATCGATTGTCTCGTCCGACAAACCAATGAGTGATACATATGATTTGTCTTGAAGACATTTCGACTGCCTTAACAATCCAACAAGAACCTCCTTGCTGGCGATGTCGCCTTCTTTCTCACAGAGGTTGAAGAAAGCCAACACCTTAAAGTGCTTTGGCCTCCAAGTCCTCGAACCCTCGGCAGAAAATGCTTCTTTCCAACTAGCTAAAGCGTCAGAAACCCGACCCTCTTTCGAAAGCCCATCGGCGAGGATCTCCCATGAACTCGAATTTGGCTTTCCCCCAGCTTCAACCATGTGATTAAAAAAGCTCTCAGCTTTGCTCGACATGCCTTCCTTAACATACCACCCCATGAAAAGATTGGCAATTCTAGGGTCGTACGCTGTCTTAACGGATAGCCACTCCTCGTAAATTTTTTCGGCACCTTCAATGTCACCTGCCCTGATTAGAGCAGAGATTATAGCATGGTATCCCAAATTCGGAATGGTCGGGAAAATAGTTTTGTAAACCTTCCACACTCGATAAGTTTCTTCTTTGTTACCAACACTACCATACAAACTCATCAGATAATGAAACGGTATTCGATCCCGACCAACAATTCTACTTTCGACCCTCCTCAAGCATTCTTCCGCCTTTTCGATCATTCCCGTCTTAATATACATCGTGGCCATGGTACTGAATGTAGTCCAATTGGCATTGATGGTCCTGTCTTGCTTCATCCGCTCATACACTTCTTCCATTTTCTCAATCGATCCTTGTAATCCACGAGATGATATCCATATATTATACGAGTAAATGTCAAGGCGAATGCCCTTTTCTATCATTTCCGACACTAACGACTCGACTTTCTCGTACTCTTTAAAGTTCACGTAGAGAGTCATCATTACATTGAACGAAAGCGTGTGAATCGCATAACCTTTAGTTCTCATTTTTGCAAGTAGAGATTCGGCCTTTTCTCTCTGTCTTGCTTTCACATAGGCATTCAGAAGAGCTCCATATGTCCTTCTATCCTTCAAATTTTTAGGCAACCTTACGAAGTAATCTTCAGCACTCGCAATTCCATAGACTTTTGAAATAAGATCCAATTGTATAGCAGCATCACTAGCTGTTAATTTAAATGTCTCTCCTCTATTGCTCATCCAATCATATATCTACAAACAAAAACATCAAATTTTAGAATCGAAACAGCTTCGAGAATCTACACACCGACATGATCACCGAACCGCAACAAATTGCAAACTTAAAAACGATCGTTTATCATCTTAATGAACCATATTCAAATTATCAGACAGCACATCATATGTATGAACAGAAAAATGAAGAACATGCATAAACCAGCATTGAGTTCAGCTAAATGATGAAAACGTATAATTTCTCCATCATAAGCAATGAATTAGGAAGATAAGAGACCTGAAATGGAAGAGGGAAATATCCAAAAGATGATAATTCAATATTCTTCGATGAAATATATCAATGCCTCCCAATTAACAAACAGAAAAGCTTGATTTCTTGTATATTTTGATTTACTAAGAAGCGAATCAGTATTAGTTCATGCAAGAGTGAGGATTTCAACCAAGAATTAGATGATCATCAAAGCTTGTACACCAAAGATTTGCACAAAAAACTCATACGACAATCGAATTTCACATAAGAATTAACTGATCCAGTCCAAAATCCGAAGATTAAAGCTTCAATAGCTTCCATGGTTGCTAAAGAAGCAAATAAAACATAAGAATGCAATCCAAGTAGCTAAGCTTCAGTTAGCAGAAACCTATTTGAATCGATGATAATTTCTACCTCTTTTTTCTCCAATAAAAGATGAATCGAACATCGCAATTTGCAAGCAAATTGAACCAATTCATGAACTCCAATATATGCATCCAAAAACTACCTAAAATCATTATCTACTTTACCTCCAAAGCCCTCTCATAGCGCCTGTACTTTCTCAACTCCTTAATGACTCGAAAAATCTCCCATTTCGTAATCTTTTTGCCCTCGTTCTCCCACTGGTTCAGTACACTCGCAGAGCCTAACTCAGGATTTTCCATCAGCGATATCCTTCGGTAAATAGCGTTCCATTTCACCATAGGCCTTCGCTCGAAATCCACAGTTCCATAGCTATGAGTTTGGGAAACTGAGCAGGTTATGGAGAGTGGAAGCCTCCGATAATTTACATTCCGGAAAAAAGCCTGAGATTGAATTACAGGCGGCAATTTATGCGAATAAGAAGTTGAAGAGGAGAGAGAGACATTGCAGTGGTGAACGGAAGTTTGGAGAAGCATCCTCGTCGTCGTCGTCGTCGTCTCCACCACCGCCTCTGTTAGGGTTGAAGAGAGTGCGCTGCGAATGCGCGGAAGCTCTGTGCTTTTCAGTTTCTCGATAAGGTTTTGTGAATTTACCTATTTGCCCTTGTCTATTTCCCATGATTTCTTGCGAAGTTGGAAAATATCAGAAAAGGTAGATAAAGTTTTAATTTTTGTATTAAATTTCTAAACTGATCTCTCGAAAATTTTAAAAAATAATTAAATAATTATATAAATTTAAATTTTATCTCTACTCCAACCTTAAATTTTTATAAATTTTAAAATTTTAATTTTACATTTAATAAAAATAAAAAATTTGAAAGACTTAATTTATAATATTAAATGGTCATAAATCGTAACAAAATTCGACCCATACAAAAGGGTCGACCTATGAGCCAAAATAGTAGAATAATTGAGCAAGAAACTCTTTAATCGATCTCATTGAGAGGTCAATGATGACTCTATGGTCAACTTTTCACGTAGACATGCGTTATGCATGGTTCCCGACATCTTGATTCATCCCCGTTTAGTTCATTTGTAACTTAATTCGTAGAAGAACGGTTAAAAAATCCTAAAGGGTTATCATATAAACTTCGGTTGAAGAAGGGGTTAGCCTATTTCGTTCATAAAACTCTGCTACACCAAAAAAAACAAAGAAACGTAAACGTAAGAAGCTATAGAGGGTTATCGTATAAATATTTGTCTTCAATCGAGACGAGGTAAAACTCCTAGCTAACTTAAGTATTAGAGTGTTAGATGATGAAGGTCCCACATCGGCTAATTTAGAAATGATCATGGGTTTATAACACAAATAATACTCTCTCGTGATGCCTTTTAAGAAAGCCCAAAACAAAGTCATGAGAACTTATGCTCAAAGCGGACAATATCATACCATTGTAGAGAGTCGTGTTCGTCTAACCTATAGTTGTTGTGGCATAGTAAAATAAAGAAAGGATCAAAATAATTAAATTGAAAATTAATAGTTAAAAATGTGTCAAAATTTGGGGTCAAAATAGAAAAATAAAGAAAGTTGGGTACCGAATTGAAATTTAAAACTATTCCTCTTCCATTTAAAAGCTCATTTAAAATGTTTCACATCATATTATTTGGTTATTGAGGTGAACTTCGCGGCAGCTTTGCAAGCGCGCGTTAAGGCGGTTTCTCAAACGAAGCTCTGCATCCATCGGCCGACGAGGTATTCGTAACTCCGATCTCCGATATCGTCGTCAGGTTTATTGCAATTTTTTTTTTCGTTGTTCTTGTTTGAGTGTTATTCGCTACGGTTTGTTTAAATCAGACGCCTGAATTGGATCTTTACTTGGACGCAACATTCTGCTCGTTTCGAAATTGATCGCGTTTTCGATTCGTTCTTCGTACTCTCATGATTGGATGGCGAAGGCACTGTGTAGCTTTGCGATTTTTGTCTCTGTCGCTCTCGAGTTTCTTAAATCGTCTGTAGTAAATGAAGTCGTAGGTTTTCTATGAGCAGGAAATGTTCTTACGCACATTCTTGATATGATAATTTATATTATGAAGATATGAATTGAAATGGATATAAGAGGCTTTTTAGTCGAAATCCATCACAATTGCGTAACGAAGGTACTGTGCTTGCTGCGCGGTTTTTCGTTTGTATCTCGCTCGCTCGCTTGCTGATATTCTTTAGTTTCTTAAATCTTCAGCTGAAGCGGTAGTCTTAGGTTTTCTCTGAGAAGGAAATGTTTTCACGCTCTACGCTTTTTCTCGACGTGATAAATTACATTATGAAGTATTAAATACAAATGGATATAGGCTCCTAGATTTTAAGTTGAAATAATTTATAATTAGAGATTGAAGGTACTGCTCTTGCTGTGCTATTTTCTTTGTGTTCTCTCTGTCGCTGGTTTTCCAATTTCTTAAAGCTATACTGTCAAGGAGGTTGTAAGTTTACTCTGAAGAGGAATGTCCTTGCGCATTTTCTTGAAAATATTAATTACATTTTGAAGAACCTTTAAGCTGAAATTCTTTTGTTGATATACGAAGAAATTCTTCTTCCCATTGCATATGCAGGGATGTCTAAATTATCTGCCACACTGAGACTATTTGATGCACATTGTCATCTCCAAGATCCAAGAATATTTGATAAAGCACCTCAATTAATTAGCACAGCAGTGGATTCTGGAGTTCTGCGTTTTGCTGTTAATGGAATCTCTGAGGTACAATAGTTTTGCATCTTCTGTTATATATATTGTTTTTGGAATATGTGCTGCCTGCCTCTCATCTTCTTCTGTTTCTGAGTTCATAGAAAGACTGGCATTTGGTGAAGCAGCTGAGTGAATCACATCCTTGCATCATTCCATCCTTTGGTCTTCATCCCTGGTAACCACTGTCCATTTGCATACTTCACATCCCCAAAGTTTACATAGAAATCCATATTATTTTCTGCCATTACCACGTATTGGTGAAGTATATTGTATGACATACATCCAGCTTGCTGTATTTAGGTATGTTCCTGAAAGAACTACTGGCTGGCTAGAAAAACTTAAGGAATTTTTTGAAGCAGTACCAACTGCAGCAGTTGGAGAGGTTGGTATTCATGGCCGAAGCTATATCCTGGAAGACCAATTTGATCTTCTGATATTTTATCATGAATTGAAGTTCTAAGTTTTATTTTTAGATGAAACACAGGCAAAAAGAGAGAAAAAAATTGGGAATCGGATGAATTCTTTTTGCCAGAGAATTATTTTATTCATCTAGCATGATTTCTGGAACCAGCTTAAGAGCATGTTTTGGGGTGATTTCTGAGAATCTGAAATTATTAATCATCAATGTTGCCTATTTTTCTGGACAAAGAAAGTGACAGACACTTATAGTGAACCTTTGTTGCTATTGCATGTTACTAGTGCCTTCTCGTTCTTGATCATGCATATTCTTCTATGTACAATAATTTTTATGACGTGTTTCCTGAATTAGCCTCAACTTTATTATTTTTGTCCTTTAACTATGTGTAGGATCTAGGGTGGTTACTCAAGGGTTTTTAATGATTAATTTGTTGTCTCAACATGTAGATATATCTTCTTAGTAGATTGCTAAATTCAGTAGGGCTCTAATATTTACATTTTCAGATTGGTCTGGACAAAGGTTCAAAAGGAAAGGAAATCAATTTTATAGATCAGGTGTGACCATTATACATTTTTTCTGTCTTGCTCAGTTTCTCGTTTACCTGTCAAAAGGAAATTGTAAGTGGTGTAAGAAGCAAATTTTTCTTCACTACTGCAATGATTTTCTTTTTCTTTTTAATGATCCCCGAGCTGTTCTTGACATAAAGTATACTGCAGGTTGAGGTCTTCCAGCAACAACTTGAGCTTGCCAAGTCTTTAGAAAGACCAGCATCCATCCATTGTGTACGTGCTTTTGGTGATCTCCTTCAGATAATGAAGTATGAGACTTTCTAATAGTTATATGTTTGTCGTTCATGTGATGTTGCCATTATCAGTCATGTCCCCTATTTATTGATTGGTTTACATGCCTTGTTCTGTCATTGCAATTGCCTCAGATCTATGGGACCTTTTCCTGCTGGTTTCATTCTGCATTCTTATCTTGGATCTGCTCAGATGGTTCCTGAGTTCTCCAAGCTAGGTGCTTACTTCTCATTTTCGGGTTTTCTCATGTCCATGGAGGCAAAGAAGGCAAAGAAAATGCTGAAAATGGTCAGTTCTTATATATATATATATAGATTTGACAATCCTGGTGTGTTTGTGGTGCATGTAAAAGATAAGATGTGTATGGAAAACAAGGATATAAAGAGAGTGGATTGGAATATTCTTCTGAAAGCCAGCGTGTCAAAAGAATCTCATCTTATTGGCTTGTATAACTGAAAACTTATAAAAACTTCTATCTAGGCTGCACCATCGGAAAAAATGAACCCCCCAAATTCTCTTCATCTGTAACATCATGAATTTTTCCAGGTGCCCTCGGATAGGATTTTGTTGGAGACTGATGCGCCTGATGCACTTCCTAAGTCAAAGTTAGACTCCCTCTATTTTGTTGAAGGCGATCCTTCTCTTCCCGAATGTCTGAAGACCCAAGAACAATCTGCTGCCCAAACAGGCTCACAACAAAGTACATTGCCTGGTTCTTCCACCGATGCATCAACACTGCCAAAAGGGACTCTCAATCATCCAGCAAACATCCAAAATGTACTTCACTGAATCTTTCACTTATATCTGGTTGATGGATATATTTACGTTCATCCAATATCATTAAGTTGTACTGTTGGTCTAACAACTTAGCAACCCATGGCTCATTATATCAACAATCTTAAAGAAAACTAGCATAATAGCTCTATTCTGATCATAGATAGCATTTTATAACCAGGAACATTAGCCTTGACTATTAGTTAAATCCATAAGTATAAACTTTCTCTTACTCTTCAACATGGGAAGGGATAGAGAGGTAGAGTTGGCCTCAGCTGCCATCTTCCTCTTTGTTTAATTAAATTACATGCTGACCTTGTCTGGTTTTAAAAATTAAGAGTCCGTATAGCTCTAGGTTAGTTCAATTTCCATCATCTTTTGTAACATATTTCATCCTTTATTCTTCTCTACGCAGGTCCTTGTTTATGTTGCATCTTTGTTGGACATCAGCAAAGAAGAACTTGCTGAATTGAGTTACAGAAATGCAGAGCGTTTATTCTCTTTCACAGGTCTAGAAACTTCTTAGGGAAGAGAGTCCAAATGTTTAGGTGATGTTTTTAACAACTCGAAATAATGCTCCTTATTGTTCCCTTATCACTAACATGTCACTTACCATCTAGCAATGAAAATTTTCTTGTGAAGAATAAGTCATAGCCGATGCTTTTATGGTGCATTTGGTGTTGTGTATCAACGACATCAAGAAATCATCTGTGGCAACACTTGCAATGCAGGAAAAAAAAAATATTTCGGAGGTAATTATGTGTTACCTAATATCCATGGATTCAAATATATGGATGACGAAAATGACTTGTAGTAGGCAAATTGCAATCAACACGAAGGGCAAGGCGGGCGTGCATGCCATTTCAGAGGTTGATGTGTTAAACAGGTCATTAGACCACTTGCCTAGTGTTCATGTATTCAAATTATTTTGAGTATATAGATGTGACCGCGATGACTATTAGTAGGAGCATTGGATTGATGCTGCTAGAATATCTGTTACATCTGGAATATAAGGGTCACTGGATGGACAAAGAGATGAGCAGACGCCAGGTAATTTGTCTCTGAAGCTCTTCCTCTCTTTCCCTCTCCCAAAAGCATCATTTCCTTACCTCTGGTAAATTTGTTTGTCTGCTCTGCTTTTCACAGATGAAAAAAATTAAAAGAAAAAAAGGGGGAATAGCATGGGGGCATAAAGTTCTTAATATAGGTGATATTAGCTTGAAGTAAATGCATTTAGAATATGCTTGTGGTACGGTCGGGCATAAATCCGTTTCCTGTTTATAGGCCTTGATAATTTTTCATCAAAGTAATCTCTCTAGAATTAAAATGGAGGAAAGAAAATTTGTCTTCGCTGTCTTTGTTCTATGAAAATGGAGACTCCATTCCTATTCGCATAGCAAATGCATTTTGATCGTTAACTTTTGGTTGTTGCTTTTGTTGTTTATATGTAGTTGCTATTCAGTAGGCTTTGCCTTTAGTGATGTAGTTCAATATAAATGGCTATAATCTAGAGGTTTTCTGCACTAATGTTGTAATATTGGAGACTTCTTTTGCAATCTAGAGGGGTCTTTTTTAAAAAAGGAAAAAAAAAAAGAAAAAAGAATAATAATAACATAAAACACATACTAGTGGCAAACCTTCAGAAAATATACAAACTAAGGCACCTGCCTGACCAGCGTCCACATTACCCTATGACTGAATTATGAACTCTCTAAGGAATTGAAGATAAAATTTAGGAAGATTTGAAGCAGGTAGTGATCAATGGTCTAAGAAAAGAAAACAAGTTTCTTAGTTAAGATTTGTACCCTATAACAAGTAGTTGATTGTTCACATTTGTCCCATATTGGTTGGAGAGGGAACGAAACATTTCTCACAAGAGAATGAAAACATCTCTAATAGACGTGTTTAAAAACCTTGGGAGGAAGCCCTTCAACAGAAAGTTTAAGGAAGATGACGTCTATTAACAGTGGGTTTGGGCTGTTACAAATAGTATCAAAATCGGACACCGGACGGTGTTCTAGCGAGGATGTTGGCCCCAAAAGAATGGTGGATTGTGAGATCTTACATTGGTTGGAGAGGGGAATGAAACATTCCTTATAAGAGTGTGGAAACATTTTCCTAACATACACGTTTTAGAAACCTTGGAAACCTTGAGGGAAAGTTTTTAGAGGAAAAATTCAAAGAGAACAATATCTGCTAGTGATGAAGTCGAGCTCTTACAGAATGTTGTAGGTTTGCAACACTAAGAACAAAATTACGATAGGACTTATGACTCTCAAATTATTAATCATCTAAAATTTTAATTACACAAAGTAAATTAGGTTATTTATAGTCGTATATGGGACCCAAAATGGCGGCAAAGTTAAGTCGTAATGCCGGCAAAAGATATAAGAAAAACATTAAAGGAACGCTTAGGTCACATCATAAACCATGAGCAAAATAGCCAATGACGCTTACAAACTTACTCTGGAAGAACAAAGCAGAGAAACAAAGAAATTGGCAAGTAAAGATGTCTCCTCGTTTTAGGAGCCTTATAAAATAAGGCCATAATGAGGAGCTCCTCATTTCTAAAATGTCCTTGCGCACTTTTTTTTTTATTTTAATTTCTGGCGGCATTGAATTTTGTTGCCAAATGCTTCAGTATTTGTCATCTTCAGTCATAATCCCCATCCCATCATGGTTAGAATCTAGAAGATGAATCCATCACTGTACTTTACCTTATTTGTTTATTGGTTCAATTTCTTCACTGTACTTCACCTTATTTGTTTATTGGTTCAATTTCTTCACTGTACTTCACCTTATTTGTTTATTGGTTCAATTTCTTCGGTTGGCATCTTTAAGTGAGCACTTGCTGTGATTTTTCAACGATCCCTCCCGATTGGACTTCCAGGTAATGTGGTTGCTTTTATCTTTAAGTAGACGTCTATTTTTTTTTTTCGGATGGAACTTTTTTTTTTTCCCCATATTTTATCCTGACGTAATGGGTGGAATAGAACAACTCTTATCATGAACTGTAGTACACAAAATTTTGAGAATCTCATAATCAAAGCATATTTGATAACTTTTTTTTTTTTTTTTTTGAAAATTAAGTTTGTAGTTTTAGTTTTACCAATTTCTTTGTTTTGTTATTAAACTTTTGTAGAGTTTTGAAACCTAAATTTATTTATTTAAATTTTGGTGTAAATTTTAATTTGTTTAGGCATTATTTTTTTAAACTTATTTATTCATATAAAACTTTTGTGGGAACATGTCAATTACTAATTTGTTACCACTCTGAAAGATCTCCGCTTGCCTGTGAGTTCATCCAAGTGGATTTTTTAAATTAGTAAGAATAGTTTCATTTTCTAAAAAACGATTTCCTTTCGCATTCGTTATATATATATATATATATATATATATATATATATATATTTTACATATATATTTTTATATAAATAATTCTCAAATCAAATTATAAGTTTGAACTTTTAATAGTATATATATGCTTGCATTTTTTTGTATTTAAGGAAGTGTGTTTATTAGAAAGTTTTCAAAATGCTAGTATACCTAGAAAATTTATAGGCACAACAAGGATAGTTTAGAGACCAAAGTTTCTATTTAACCAAATTATAATGTTTATTTTGTTTGCGGCAATAGTGCTAATTTTATTAGTAGAGTATCTAACAATAAATGTAACCCAATAGTTAAAACCAAATATAGTTATAATCCCTAACAATTACAACCACCAAAAATCCTTAGTAAGATAAGAGAGAATTTTGGGGGATGAAGATGAAGTTTAAAAATTATTATTCAATGCTCTTGATTCATCAAAATTAAGGTGTGAGAAAGTCGCGTCATACCAATGACTTGCAAACATGTAGATGGTTATACAATGTACATAGTTTTCTTTTTTTCTTCTTTCTATATTCATATCCGGAAGTGAATATTGACCACAGAAGGAAGCAAGTAGGTGGTCTGTTGGATGGAGAGAACGAGTGGTAAAAAAGGATGAAAAAGAAAAGATGACACCCCTTTTGTTCGTCCATCTGTTATCCCTCCTTCTGGACCTATTCCAATCACTCAACCCTCGTTAGCAACATTTCGTTGGGAAAAAATACACACACACACACACACACATAATATCTGTTTTTATTTATAATCTTTGCGTTTATAACATAAAACAGAAAATCTTACATTTGTTTGATTTTTGAACTACGATATCGCTTTCTGCTTTTTTTTTAAAGAAGAAAACACTTGGAATTGCAATTATATTGGGGTTTAAATTTTCTTTTTTTAAAAAAGCAGGACGTGTTAATCCTGGTTTCCAAAAATATAAAACTACCTTTTTTAGAATAGGAAAATTAAGATCTGAAATTTTAATTTTAATTTTCGAATAATCAGTAAAAGGAGCTACTATTTGGCGACCGCCCCTTCATCTGTTTCTGGGAAAAAAAAAATTAAGGTGTTTTCGATAAAGTGAGTAAAAATAAAATAAAACAGGAGGAAGTGCTCGAGAGAGAGAGCAATGGGTTAAACTGAGACTCCAATTCTTGAAATTTTAAATAGAAATTGTAAACTTGTATAATTTTTTTTTTTTTTTTGTATGCAATAAGTTATTGAATTTCTAAAAAAAAAATCTAATAGAAACTAAAGTGTTTAATTTTTTATTTAATAGGAAAATTTTATGTCAAAACAAATTTGATATTTTGAAATTCACAAACCTATTAGCACAAAATTATAAAATTCAAACTTCTAAATATCAAAAAATATATAAATTTTATTAAATAAAAACTTAAAATTTCAAAAACCTGTTAAACATAAAATTAAAAGCTTAAAGATTTATTAGAATTTCAAAACTTATATTGGACACAAACTAAACTAAAATTATAACCTAAAAAAACAAAATAAAAGTTTTTTTTCCTCAAATAACTCATAAAAAGAAAAGAAAAGTCGGTGTAAAAAAGGACAAATTGAGCCCTTAAAAAGAGGGTTTTATAAAAAGAGAAAAACATTAAAACCCTTTTACTTTTTAAATTTAAAAGTGCCATTGAAAATTAAGAGGTTGAAAACCGGAATTATTTATCAAACCACCCCACCTCCCAAAGATATGGAAATAAACACAACATTTGTAAATAATTAGTGCTTTTTCCCGAACCAAAAAAAAAAAAGGAAAAGAAGTGTTTTCCCCAAATATACTTTGAAAAAAATATTTTACTTGGAACAATTTACTTAAAAATAAACCATCGAATGAAAGCAACTGAAGCAGTAAGACGAGAAAAGGGGAGTGATGATAATGATACCTGATTTAATTTTGAATCTGAGGGAATAAGGTGATCGCCTTAAAATAAACTTTATAGGATGATCTGTTGATTGTCTGTGCCGATCCGTTGCAGAAATCAACTGTTTAACACATAAAACTTCGTGTTAATTTCTCACCAAAAATTTCAAATTCTCTCTTACTTTTCCAACATTTGCTTCCAAAAAATAACGAACTTTCCACATCAACCACCCATGCCTCTACTGACCCGTGAATAAAAAAATATCGTATTTCAGTAGCCAAATAGAAAGAAAACATTTTTTATTTAAAATAAATGTGGCTGAAAAAATTATATGTGAAGAACAAATTTGTACGATATTTGATTATAAATGGGCATAAAAAGATAGACCAAAATCCTCAAAATTACTTGTCTCATAATCATTTTGTTTCATTTTTTTATTCTAAAAATTAAGCTAATAATTCGTTACTTTCACAGAGAAATCCTTTTATTTCAAAAATATGATCTCTTAGAAACAGTTTCAGATAGGATATATTTTCTTAAATTAAGCTTATAAACACATTTTTATAATTTTTTAAACAAATTTTGTTAACAAAATCTAACCTAGGCTAAAATTTGAAAACTAAAAAAAGGAAAAGCATACGTTAAAAACTGGTTTTATTTTTGGTATTCTGACTGAATTTGACTAAGAACTCAGTTTAGGGTGATGAAAACATGTGGAGGAAATAAGCCCATATTTCACTGAACAGGAAACTATAAACAACGATATAGAACGTTATAGAATGGACCTATCATTTTAAAAACTTAATTTTGTTTTAGAAATTTGACTAAAACTTCAAATGGTTCTCCAAGCCATTTGAGGGTCTCGAGAGATTGAACTACGTGCGCCCAATGAATACTATAACACTTAGTTACTTAACTTAAATATTCAAAAACAAATAAATAGAAAAGAAAACACGTTGAAATACTAACCTTTTCATCATACCGAAAAAGAGATAGGTCAAAGTAGGGAGATGGGCTTTGTGATTGGCAATTGAACGGTAAAGATACCAGCATCTTCTTCACAAACTGTGAAAGTTGAGAGTCAATTATGCATGAGATTTAGTGAAAATAACAGATGCAAATGGCAAGGGAAAAAGAAAAATGTATCAACAAGGTTCACCTGTGAATAGCTGACTGCTTTATTTTTCAAGCTTCTGAGTTGTTCTTGAGCATGAATGTTATTGGAGTGTGATGATATGAAATTAAAGCACAATGAATTTCTTGATGCTGCATGGAAGTGATTACAAAAACGCTCGAAAAGAAAGTAAATGTCGTCTGTTGAATTCTGGAGGAAGTATGGTATGGAATTAGAAATGAAGGGGAAAATACTTGATTAAAAAAGAAGTGTAGAAAGGGAGGACTGGGAAGCAAACAAACACCTGAAAAAAAGCAACAATTTCAGTGGTCTCCATGTCATACACAGCAAAAAATGCCCGGTGGTGATCGGCCATTCGTGAAACCTATAAATGTAAGAATAAAAAAAATTTGTCATTTTTTATCAATAATGTAAAGAAAAATTAGTCACTGAATTTCCAAGAAAGAGAGCTATGATAATCCCAAACTCATGAAAACGTGAGGGCTATAGCATCAATGAAAGTTGTAACAGAGTTCACAATTAGAGAGTACTTCGTTAGATGATGAAAGTCCCACATCGGCTAATTGGAATGATCATGGGTTTTTAATCAAGGAATACTATCTTCATTGGTAATGAGGCCTTCTGGAGAAGCCCAAAACAAAGCCATGAAAACTTATGCTCAAAGTGGACAATATCATACCATTATGGAGAGTCGTGTTCATCTAATATGATATCAGAGTCAGGTCTTAAACTTAGTCGTGCCAATAGATTGGTAAATCCTCAAATGTCGAACAAAGGACTCCAAGAAAAAAAAAAAAAAAAAAGTCGAGCCTCCTCGAAGGCATAATAAAAAATGACTAAGACTCCAAAAGAAAAAATGAGTCGAGTCTTGATTAAGGGAAGACGTACTTTGTTCGAGGGGAGGTGTTGGATGATAAAAGTCCCACATCAGCTGATTTAGGGAATGATCATGAGTTTATAATCAAGGAATACTATCTCCATTAGTAATGAGACCTTCTGGGGAAGCCCAAAGCAAAGTCATGAGATTCATGAGATCGGGAAGTCGAAGATTATAGTCTTTTGTCATCAATCTTGAAAATAAATTTGCAGGTGCGAATTACAAAGCAAGCCTACTTATCTAGGCTTCTTTAAAGTAGGCTTAGTAGCAATAGTTCAATTTGGATAGTACTAACAGCTTTTTAAAGTTTTGGTTTACCCAGACCCTATTTTGAAATGACGACTGACCGAGAAAAAAGAACTCACCCATCCATCTACACTACCAAGCTTGAGCAGCAAGTGTTGACGGTCCAAGAATTGTACCTGGTCAGGAGTTCTGTAAACAACTTGTAACACATCATGCGTGCATAGAACACAAAATAATGATGGAAGGGAAGGATTGTATGATCGTATTCCAACAAACAGTAAAGATTCTACCTTCCAAATAATCAAGTCGATGTAGTCTTGAAAATGAAAGTAGAAATTCTTCGTCAAACACTGAACTCTCTGTAAAAAGAAACAGAGAAGCCAAACAAATGAATGCCTGAACAAAAATTCCAATACGTAAAATATGATGAAAATCAAGACAGAGACGGCTGAGAACTGGGATTTAGAAGTCGCATATAACCAACCAAGCGATGATCTGTTTCTTCATTCCATATTCGGCCGAAAATAAATGATAGCAACCGCTGTTTGAGGCCACTCAGAAAAGAATTGTCATTGGACGGGCTATGATGGTAGCCATTCTCAACATCACTCGCAAGCAATCTGCTTCTTTCAGCTACCCCCACATACTGTCATTAATCAGTTGAAAATTCATATGTAATTGTTCCATGGATGGAATGTAGGAACAAATGACATACATACACCGAGGGAAGGGTGAACTCAGTTAATGGAGTCGTTAAGTAGCAGGCATAAACTATCATATGAATGCTAATGAGCTACGAGCAGCAACTCAACCAGGTCCAAAAAAATTAGCAAAGAGACTAAACAGCAGTCCAACATGCACAATTTGAAACCTATACGACTGCAGTGCTTCCAGAAAATTACATAAGTGAAGAAACAGTTCAAATTTCCACAAAAAACAAGTAGACGAAGAGAGATGCTAATAACAGGAAACATGAAGGATGATGATTAACATTTCTTTATTGTTTTTTATCTAGTCAAAGAATACGTTCAAATAAACAAAGCAAGTCTAATTAAGAATTATGTTCTTCTGAAACTTCAGTCCCTAGACAACTGGAGGAAGCATGAGCCAGAATGTAAGTAGGTGATTTAACTCGCCTGAGCGCTAGAAAATGAGAAGTTCATCATCTTCGGAATAAAAATATAGGGAAGAGACTAAAAAGCAGCCAAACATTCACAATCCAGAACAGATACATGCAGCTGATACAGGAAGCGCCTCTAGAAAGCTACAAAATCGAAGGAACAGAAATCAGATGATAAATTGACCAACAGTATATAACATCCGCCGACGGAAGACAAATACACGAAGAAGCGTAAACCATAGAGAAGGTTTACAGGTTAAATATTATCTTTCAACTAGACAAATGCAAATATTCATATAGAGCGGAGCAATTAGTACTACTGAAGAAGCATGAACCGTAATGTTACTCGCCTGAGTGCTAGAATGGAGAAAAAGTTCATCATCTTCACGACAAAAAGTGCCTAGAGCTCGTACATCAACAAGGTGGCCGGAATCTCTAATTTGAAGAATATGTATAATCTGGTAGCGTACCGATACAATCGCCAATAGATCATCGTAGAGAAAGACGCCCGTATTGTGAGCCAAATTCACAAAATCGTTGAGGAACACCTTCGCGTCAAGAATTTCTCCATCCTCTAGTCTATCACATGTTTGGAAGTTAGAATGCAGAGAGAAACTCCGTAAAAAACACTATCAACAAATTATATCAAACCGTAATACATAAAGAAAAAGGTACTCACCTCAGGAGATGAAACGTAATCTTCTCTATAGAAGGAATTCCCGGAACAGCACCACCGACGGCCGGAGCATCTTGGATTTGAGCAGTGGAGGTAGCAAAAAGCCCAAATCGGTTACTCTCCATGTAAATAAAGAAGTCCTTACAGATAAGCTCATTGCAGGACGCAAGGGAGACGGAATAAATCAGGTTGAAAAAGCTCTCAAACTTCTGAGCATTGGAAGGAAAGTCCAGAAACGTATCAATTTCATCTCCTTTGTAAGAAAACGAGAGCCATTTCGGACGGTAAACATTCAAATCGCGATGATTCCTGCTGAACGTAATTAGGTATTCACCGTCAACGGTAAACTTGCGAAAGGAATGGTCCGGACACTCAACGTCGTAAACCGTATGATTCGGAACTATATTCTCATAGAATCGCCTAACACAATGAAACTACAAAAACAAAGCGGCTAAGATTAAGACAAACGAGAATGAAGAAAACGATCAAAACCAAAAGCATGTAGAGGAATCGTAATTCTTACGCTGGTTCCAGGAGGAGGAGTGACGATTTGGCGATCGAAGATCCTAGCAGCCACATTGTTGCTTCTATACATTACTTTATTGAAGTGGCTCAGATTGAAGACAAATTCATGCAGATTTTCATGAACGAACTCGAGTAATCGAACGGAGAGAGATACTTCATTAGAGTGGCTTAGATTGCAGAGAAGCACTAGCAGATTTCGACGAACGAAGACGAGTAATCGAACGGAGAGAGAACTGGGCCAGGGTTTAGGTTACTGAAAGAGAGGTTTGGCGATGGGATCAGTTGAACAAAGGGAAGGTTTAAGGACAATTTCTCTTATATATATATATATACACACGTGTATGTGTTAAGGAGCGAACACTTGACTGGACAAGAAGCCTTTGTTTTCTTCGTTCCGCTTCGATTTCTGTGTCTCAGTTTGTTTCGGCTTATATCCATTATCCACGTGGGTTTCTTCACTACTGCCAAAACTCATAGCGCTGAGGCGTCGATGTTAAGGCTCATTCAATTTCTTCTCAATTTTTTTAAATTTTTTTTATCAAATTTTTTTTTTCTAATTTCAATAATTCTCTTTTTTTTTTCTTTTTTTTTTAAATGTACATTTTTAAAAGATTGTCATTTATTAATTATTTTATTTTTTGTGAATGTCTTTAAATTTTTTTAAAAAAATAAAAAATATTCACATAGTGTTATCCTAAACTTACCCTGAAATCAAAATTTGAGACAATGAAATAGAATGCAATAACAAAGATCTCTTGAACATATTTTCAAATTTTTATTTTTACCATGATACTTGAAATACCATTAAATTATTTACAATTTTATTAGGCAAATTAGATTTTAAAAACTATACATTAGTTGTATATCTTCTGTCTTATTGAATTACATATTAATCAACATAATTGTATCAATTCAATTAAAACCCTTATAGAAGATGGATCAAGCCTATTCAAATATCTGATGGTCAATACGACGAAAACAACGCTCTCTTTGTTTGTTAACTCTGACGTGTTCGAGTATGGATAGCATGTGAAAAGTGGGAGAGAAAACAAAACACTCCTTATAAGGGTGTGGAAAGCTCTTCCCAGCTAACGCGTTTTAAAACTAAGAGGCTCATAACGATATGTAACAGGCCAAAGTAAATAAAATCTACTAGTGTGGACTTGAGTCGTTACAAATGATATTATAGACAGACACTAGGAGGTGTGTCAACAAAGACACTAGACCCCACAAGAGTAGTTCACATGAGACTGATGACGATACATAACGAGCCAGAGCAAATAATATTTACTAACAGTAGGCTTGAATTGTTTATAAAAAGAGTAAATTTGAAGACGAAACTAAAAGAAAAGGTCCAAAAATAATTATAAAAGCTGACTGAGTAAATTTCAAAAGTCTAAATTTAACTTAAAAAGAGCCGAATATAAAGTCTCATCTTAAAAATAATCTTAAAATCAACCCGTTATTGCTAATAAGACCTATTAATTTAGTCAGATTCGAACTCGAACTCCTGAACTCTTAGTCGATGATATTTTATGTCCATGGACCTGATACCTAACAAAAGTTTGCACTCAAATTAGATGAGTATTAATATGAATAATTACATGTCACTAAAATCAATGCTTTAATAATCAAGTAATCAATTCAAATCTCAAAATTGGGGAGATGAATAATTTCTGAAATCTTACCCCCAACTAATTTAACCACGCAGTAAAACCAGGGAGGCAGTACAATTTCCCTTCATCCACGTTAAAATATGTTGCTGTTTGCCTCCTTTTACAGTGGTTAACTTCTACTTTAACCCTCTTCTTGCAGTTCCTACTAGAACTCAAACTTTGAGGAACATGAAATATATGGCGGATATAGGTGCAAGCTTGGTTCTATGTAAGAATGCTTAAACAGAGCACTTCTCTTGAGAGATTTGAGAACAAATGATGTTCTGAAATTATGGCACAAGTGCTTTCAATTGTATCTTGAAGAGTTCACCAAGAGCTCCACGAATATCGATCTGAACAAACCGAGCAAAATATTATCAGAAAAGAAATATCCCTCTAATGTTCTCTCATTTATTATCGACTCGGTCAAAGTCAACTATTAACGGTCAACAACCCAACCAATATTGAAAGGAAACTATGAAAAAATTATAGCAGTCATAAAAAATTGGTCTAAAGAGCCAGTAAAAGTGATGGGAACAAAATGATCGAGCCAAATACAGATGAAGAATCTTAGAACAAAATGATCTAGCCAGAATGATCATCGCACCGATTAGAATGAACGATTCATAAATATAAAGAACATAGTACAAAAAGAGTTCAAACCCGGTAAAGAGTTCGAACCCTATCGGACTCCTTTTTTTTCTGTTAAAAACCGAGCTTTCATTGTGAAAAATGAAAGAATGTGTTAAAAAGGAATATAACGACGATTATCCACAATGTGAACGTTGAACACAAAGGAATATAACAAGCTCGGCTTTTTGGGTAAGAAACCGAGCTTTCAATGCGAATGTAGCGAAGAAAATAGCAAGTATCACTGAGAATATTAAACTTTTTGCAGGAGAATGAATACCTGGTCACAGCAGACAAGTTTTGTAAGCAAAGGATAAAACTCTCTCAGGTGTCTTCTGAATATCTGACTGTTCATAAAGCACATGCCTTTGATAACCTGAATGGAAAAGATTGAAACAATTATTCCCAAATTGTGCATTTCAATTTGGTAGAAAGAACAAACTGTATCAATCGTAAAAAAAGAAACGATACAATTCTACTATCATAATTATTGTAACGGTCCAAGTCCACAGCTAGCAGATATTGTCCTCTTTGGGCTTTCTTTTTCGGGCTTCTCCTCAAAGTTTTTAAACGGCGTCTACTAAGAGGAGGTTTCCCACTCTTATAAAGAATGTTTCGGTCTCCTCCCCAATTGATGTGGGATCTCACAATTATGTAATACATTTAAACGTAAAATGGCCAACTGATTGATACCTTAACAATCACGGGAGAACGTAACTCCAAAACTTGATGAACATCCATGTGCGTGGCTTCCCCTACAGAGGATTGCAGGTCCGATGCCTCCCTAAGAGCGTGTTCGCAGAATGATACTAGCCTGCTTTCAGCTACTCCGTCTACATCGTTTACTGCACTAGAATCTGGGGCGGAAGTTAAACCGTCGTTGGCTGATTCAGTCTTCACCTCCAGTTTATCGACCGTTTTCTCTTGTCCTGCTTCAATTGTATTGATTCCTGAAGTTGCTTTAAGTAAGATGTCGAGATAAATTGAAGTTCCAGCTAACTCCTGACGCAGAAGATTCAATGGAGGCCTGTTTAAAAAAGAACTAAATCATCTTTCAATACAAAAAAAATAGATACTTTTAGGGAAAAGCGTAGATTTATCTGTGTACCTCTCATTAGGAATGTGATGCATGCGCTGTCTGAGATTGTTGTATGAGTTATATGTAGCAGAAAATTCCAGCAAAGATAACAAAATGTCCATAATGGCTATCTTTTGTGGTGCATTCAGCTTGACCCAATATTTTTTCTACAAGAATGCATCAACATTATAATGCAAAAATGAGCACTTACCAATACAATGAATCAGCAGGAGACAAAGGATATGTATAAAATGAATGAAATTCCATTCCCAAAAGAGCATATAAATGAATCAGCTTCAAACCTGAATTCCGTCAATGACACCGAGAAGTAATAGTTGCGTAACGCACTTGCCCCGAACAATCCCTAATAGAGGAATTTCCTCCTCATCTTTCACCTCAGGATCCACAGTGTCAGGAGGAAGCTACAAAGGAGATATGTAAACATTTAAACAAATGCAATAACACATAAGAGATAGGTCTTCAGGTGTCAGTGTTTAGATTCTGCTGAGACTTTCAAATGTTTAAACTAGAAAAAAGAATGTATAAAATACATATTGAATAAAATGATCGAGAACACGGAAAGCAAGCTACAATACACATTAACCTAGAAGGATAACAAGTCCTTGATTGATTAAGCATGGGGCAGTAACTTGAGCAGAGATTGTAGCTAGCGAAATTACGAGGAAATGTTGATCCCCAAACTTTAAGGAAACTGAAGGAGACAATTGGTGTTCTGTAATGGAGGGGACATCAAACTTGACAGATTATTTTCCTTATCACTACTCGGTCAACTATTCCAAGTGCAAATATTGCAGATGTTTTTCTTAATACAACACAAGGCCCCAGCCTCTCAGTTTTAAGACGAACACCATTGCATAAGAAAACTCAAGCCGAATCATTACACTGGATCCCAGTATCTCAATCATTAGAAATTTTTACGAATGTTAACTAGGTATCATTAGTAAATTACTTCCGCTTGCTCAATCATATAATTGAGTCTTACTCAATAGAATTTGGTCGATTCTTTTGTTTGTCGTAAGGGGGAGAACTAAATCAAGAATATTCTCTTTTGTCATCAATCAAATTGCTCTTCAAGGCTCGGATTCTATTTAATCATCAATTCAATCACCGTTCAAAGGATGAGAACTAATTATATAGCATCACATTGAGAATTCAAGTACTGTATGCATCAATAGTCCAAGCCTTTGTAGAAACTGCCCATAGTATTAAACTTACAAATTCAAGCCTATGCAGAAACTACCCATAATAATGAACTTGCAAAACAAATTTGTTTATCGTAAAGAGATTCATCAATAGTTCAATCCTTTGTTGGAATTGCCGTAACAATGAACATGCAAAACGTATAGAGATTCATTGTTCCTGACCTTGTTTCACCTCAATTGTTCTTAAAATAAGTAAAAGTTTTTTCTGAGTTCATTTCCGTCCTTTTTTTCTTTCAATTAACCAAATTTCATGGAGAAAAAGAGAAAGAAATGTACAAAGGAAAGTCGATTAGAAGCTTTCGTAGAGTTATTATATTATTATAATTGTAATTTTGAAAATATATTAGTTTTGTTGTCCTCTTTTTTTTTACCTTCTCCTACTTAGGTTGACCTCAACACTATGTATATCTCTTTAGTGAATCGAATAGAGTATTATGATTGTCTCAAACATTTAGCATTAGCAGTTTCAAAACAAGAAGATTACGAACAATCCTATCCAACATATGCGACATGGTAAATTACAAACAAGTCATAAATAACTTCAAGAAATATATTCAAGTACAATACCTTTATTGGAGAAGATGGCACAGAGGCATCTGATGCAACTCCCTTAGATTTTGAAGTAAGACTCCTAACAAAAATATTGTCCATCATATTGCCCATAATTCTTTGGCCTATTGTTTGACTCCGCTGTAGACTTCCAGCTTCAGCAGCTCTTGTTGACGGTGATGGAAGGCCTACAATACAAAGAATTTCATCCCTTTTACACAATTTTAAATGGTCAAGCTTATGTTCTTTATGCAAGTGAAAAGGAAACCAAAGGGACGTGGCTCGTGAGTTATCGAAAAAGATGACCTTCAGCAGACTCATCCGAGGTAATCTGTATCCCAGACTCGTTGATGGTATTCCGAGTATTGATTTCTGCAACCCTTGGTGATGGTAGTGGAGATACCTTTCTGTGGTCACTGACATCAAAATGAAGGTTCTTTGCTTCTAGCGGACTAACCGACTTCAAGGAAGTACCACCAACAACATTCACCTCATCATGGCTTGGGTTCTCAAAACCCAAAGCATTTAGTAATTCAAGTGGTTGTGTTGTGTATGAAGCATCTCTGAGAAATGACAGAAACATAAGCAAAAGAATGGACATTTGCAATGATAATAATATTCACCTTTACATATTCAGTTCCGAACGCAATATTTCCTTTTATGTACAAATTGAAGAGGGAAGTGTAAAAAAAATTTACAAGGTTCTCAAAATATTTGAAATCTCTGTCTTGTATCTATATATATATATATATATATATATATATTGTAAAAAAACAATTTCTTTGAAGTATGAAATTACAAAAGAGCTGGAAAGTCCAATGAGAATACATAAACTAGAAAATTTCAAAAAATTCTCCCTGGAAATTTTCGTAATTATTTCGCGTCAAATTACTAGGAAGGCAAAAAGATTGTTGAAAGCGTATGAATTAGCAAAATTTCATACAAATTTTAGGGTTTGCATTGACTGGGAGTTCATCAGTTAAACTTTATTTGTAATCAACACATGTAAAAAATTATTTGGGGTTTAGCTTTCTTGTTTTTGCTTCATTTTTGTTAACTTATGGCCCTTCACTAAATCGAAACTTTCGACTTTTTACTTATTTACCTAGCAATGAGAAGGTTATTTCCTGTTTATATAAATAAAAAAAAAAAAAAAAAAAAGGACAAAGAGAAGTAATGCTCACCTTATACTTTTCAATAACGTGTCCCAATCATCCTCGCTAAATTGGTGTCCACCAACTTCAATTAGGTGCACCAGAGCACCCAAAGCCAATGAAACCACTGATTGTTCCGGCTGCTTTGCACAATCTAATAGCAAGCTCAACAGTGGAGGTAGCATAAAGCACACCTCCTAAACAAGGAAATAATAACTATCAATTCAAAAAGGTTTACAGAAACTTAACAACAATTAATTGAAAAGCATAATTTAAAGTTAGGCTAATCAACAATGGAGGGCAGGGGATGAGAAAAGGACCAAAATTAATACCTTGTAAAATGTATTGAAGAGATTGCAAAGCAATTGAATCGAGTGAATACTTGTTTCACGAAGCCACTCATCACCGCTAGAGTTCAAGCTTTCCTTCCCAACATGTCTCAAATGATGGAAAATTGGAAACAAGACATGATGAAAAATGTTCTCCCAAAACGACGTTGAGAACTTGGCACCTCTCTCGTTGAGCAAGTCAAACAAAACTTCCAGTGCACAACTTCTGACCTCTGGTCTTGGGTCTGACGTCAAATCTGACAACCCAGCAAGCATTGGGAACCAATAGTGTTCAGTCATATCAAATGCTGGATCAGTACTATCGTGGATCGGCTTCAAAGCGCCACCAGGTATAAGGCCCTGTGCAGTTGAGAAATTGACTTGAATAGAGGAATTATTGAATAACCCAAAACTGAGTATCATCAGCATAGTTATCACAAGGTTTTATTACTATCAATATCTCCAAAATATACTACAAATCAAACTACAAGAGAGGACAACAAACCTCTGCCAATCGATCCTCACATATACGTAGGAGTGCGATAGCTTTCAAGCTTATACGATGGAAACTTTTGTTATTGGCAAACCTTATAAGACAGTTGACACAGTCCATAAAACAATCCCCAACTACCTGATCGAAGTGCTCCAATATAACTGCAAATCTCGACGGCATTAGATATTCAAATTTTGAGGAGTAATATGCCAAAAGATAAGTGTCTGTCAACAGAGAACAGAAACAAAATGCTTACCCTGTTCAACATTTTCAAAGGCACTTTCAACAATTGTCTCAGATTCATCATCAGCAGAAGCTGTGAAAATCATAAAAACACTTCGCCATCCAGATTTTATGTTACCAACTTTTGATTTTATCATCTGTAAAGAACAAGAATCTAATAAATATGCTAGAAACCTCCGGTCGAATCAAATATAACAAAGTGGTTTTTACAAGTTTTCTAGAAAAGTAATTGTTTGACGTACTTGAACTATACAGTCAACAATGAGGCTCCTTATAGATTCACTTTGACTGTTCCGCATGAGAATAACAAATGGCTTAAGTATGTCATTTTGGAATGTGAAGTTGGCAAGTTCAGCTCTCTCCAAGTACTTCATACCAAGCTGCCTCAGAGAATCTATAGCATACATTGAAATCTTCTCATCGTGATGGCTCCCGGCAGCAATAAAGTGATTTGACAAGACAGACCATATCCTAGCCCAAACCTGGCAGATGCACAAGTAGAAAATTCAGACATTAAGAACTAAGCAAATATATAAAAGTAATAGATACATGACCAAATCCTATATAAGCTTTTCTTATCATGAATAAACAGAAATCTATTAGGCCATAGTCTACGCTGCAAACGTTTCAAGAAGAATCAAATACTCAAATTGTTCCTTCCTAAAATTCTCAGTCCCTATGCAGTCCAAAGAAAGATTAGGGTGGTAACGGAGACACACCCCTCGCCTCGAGCATCTTAGTGTTTTGACAGAAGAAAAAGAATATTATAGGCAAGAAATTGGACGTGCATAACAGTTTAAAGTTAGAGAGACCCTACAGCCACCACTCATATAAAAATTATTTTATCATCACAATTGATTCAAGATCACAAATAACATATCAGAACATCCTGGAGAAAATCCTATCACTACTGTAAGAGTAGATAAACATTTGGCCCGTTTACTTAAGTCAACTAAATTAGTGAATAGTTCATTAGACTAGAATGACATGATGACCCCCAAAATATTTGCAGATAGATATTCTTATTGAAGTTATTAATAAACAAATTGTTTCTAACTCATCATACCAATCGTATACGAGCCATATTATAATAGCTTATCTCAACAAGCTTTTGCAAGCTGAAAACACGTGCAGGAGTTTGTTTCAGTTCTTCAGCAGAGACACCGCATAGAGCAGTGAAAAACTCCACAACAGAGTCACTGGGAAGTCTGACACTGTTCACAAATACTTGATCTGCAGGCTTCCCAGCCAACTCTCTTAGGGATTGAACAACAGCATCTCTGGAGATTTGATTTGATCCATACATGACAGTTGCCGCAATGGAAGGAGTTGACGTGATGAATTCAAGACGAGATGCACACTCTAAAACTGCATTCCAAGTGTCTTGAAGGGATTCTGTCTCTAAATCACACAGATCTAATAGCGTGCGTAAGGCTTCTACATTTTTACTACGCATCTCCTTCGGCGCATGCAAGAAAGTAAACCTGGCAAAAGGAAGTGTAAGGTTATATTTTCACAATTCAAATTAGAAATAGTAATAATTAAAAAAAAAAAAAAAAAAAAAAA
>NW_019268517.1:2209306-2222332 GCF_002738365.1 Cucurbita moschata
AAAAAAAAAAAAAAAAAAAAAGGACTGATACCTGACGAGAGATGTAAGAAATGCATAGCGCATGGTATCCATTCCAAGAACATAGGTAATATGTATACCAGCTCTAAACCCTTCCATACAAAGAACAACCCTAGGTTTATTATCACCTTCCTCCATAGTAACAGAAAAAGTAGCAAGTAAAGGCCATCCTACAGCCTCAACCATAGGCCTTACAAGTTCAATTCTCTTCGAGGTATAAAAAACTCCTCTTTTTGCTCCTTGATTGCGGAATATAACTTGCGTTTGCTTAATAATAGCCTCACTCTCAGATTTAGCATCAGTAGAGGACTTTCTTTTTGGAAGAGCCAAGTTAAGAATACTCACAAGGCCTCCCCTCTCTTCACCCTCTCTGCGGCTTTTTGCTTTGTCACTGGTGTCATCTTTCATTTTGATCTCTTCCTTAACTATAGAGTCATATATCTCTTCCAGGAGTTCTGTAGGGGCACAATCTTCTGGATCATTTGTGACATTCATACGAACAAAATCAGGCTTCGACATCTTAGGCCACACCATAGGGTTATGAGCATCAGTGTTCAACATGATCACTGCATAAGCTAGAACATATGCAGTGTCTGCATTCTTGAAAAGGCCTGGGTTGTCAGCACAATATCTGTCATGGATACAACACAAACACATATCATTAGCTACCATTAGAAAATGAAGAAGAGAATCATCTCAGCAAAAGGAAAACAAATGAGGGAATCTGATGCGATCTATAATACCGTTCAGCAAATTTTTCCATGATGCGATCTATTTTTTGAGCTTCCCCAGGAAGTCGAAAACCTTTGAGAAATTCACGAATTGCAGCATCAAACTTCATGCCTGAAAATTTCATGCAATCTACATACGCATGCATGACTGCGATAGGAAACTCTTCATGCTGACCCAGATATTCACCAATCATAGTCTGTAAATCATAAGTGTCAAAATGTCAATGTTAAGCCATTTCATTAGAGAAATGTCAATCAACATTGTAACCAAACGTTCTTGGAAGATTGAGAGACTACCTTGTCCAAACTAGGAGTATTTTGAAGAAACTGGGCAACTGAAGATGGTGTATTCGCCACCAACTTATTTGCAATCAGATATTCAACACCCTTTACTGGTTTCCTATTGAACTGTATTTGATAAAAACTACAAATTACGAACTAAAATATGTTCATAACATTAAAAAAATCAGAAATTTTGTACTCAGCCAACAGTAGGATTTTAAAAAATTATATGTTCACAACTAAAGAAGTCCAAGTTAAATGTTAATCACCTCAGAAATGACAGCTTCCACCGTGGACTTGTGAGCTTTTGCCTTCTCAAAATTTCCCGTCACATCTTCCCTGCTCTTGATCTCAAGATTTTCATTGCCTGAAGGCTCTTCTTCTGACGAATGAATGCTTAAACTCTGCTTTTCTGAATGAAGACGTGACTTCTCCCAGTCAACTAATGATTTGAGCACATTCACAAGACACTGGTATGGTAAAGAAAAAATAAAGGTTATCACCCGGTTAGTAATCATGCAAAAGGAAGCACAAATATAGCAAGATTGAAGAATGGGCAGTATAAGACCCACTTGAAGTGATGATCCTTTAATTGAAGTTGTCTGGGATACGGCAGCCAAATTTGGATCAGCATTTTGGGTGCCTTGAGAAATTCTAGATAAAGTGGTTACCTACATAAAACAGAAGAGAAGAAAGAATAAGCACAGACCAACATGTTTGACTCCGAATAAAATATTTAAAATTAGAATAAATTACCCAGGACCATACCGTGCGTTCAAACAAATTAGGAGCCTCAAGATCACAGTCATAGTTGACAAATATGTCAACAAGGATTTGGGGTTCCCTACATATTTTCTCAAGCATCCTGGAAACAGAAAGAAAAAAGGAATTGACAAATGAAATTCCAAAAAACAGAACAGCATAATTAAATTGGAACAAAAAAATAGCCATAGAGAGTCATACTTCAGAACACTTAATTTTTGATTAACCGGAAAATCTGTTCCATCCAATGATCTCAGAACTATCAGGGGAAAGAAGATGCCAATTTCACCCTGAAAATAAAATGATCAATTTTGACTTCATCTATATAATTAAAAGAAACTTTTACAAACAACTTGTTTAATTTTTTAATTAAGTGTCAGGACAAAGAAGATACATACTTTAAGACTATCCCTGAATCGCAACAAAAGCACAGAGAAAATTCCAGTTGCATACTGTCAGGAGAAATTCAAGATCAGAAAACAAATATCAGCTTGCTTCACTCGAATGAGATGGTAAATAATGATTGTTCAGTATGCGCACCTGAAATATTACAGGAGATTGAGAAACAGAAGCTCGCAATAAAGCATATGAAAGATACGCCTTCACGGAGTCAATAAAATGGAAGTCTTTTGTAAATGTCTGACTAACCCCTTCTAATAAACCCTGCAGGATCATATCATGTAGAGTGGATGATGGGGGAAAGGACTTTCAGAATTCAAGCATGTAAAAGGATTCTTGTAATTCAAGTGCAGCAAACCTTTGGCATACACCAAGCGGTTCTTACAATGGTTTTTCATAAAGTTGTGTACTGATAAAAATTGAAAAAATAAGTTTTAACCAAAAACAATTAAATATTTTAACAAATAGAAATGTAATTTAAGATAAAAGGGTATGGATGCTATGACCGTATAACTTAAGTAATTAGAAAAATAGTAAAATTCGATAAAATTACTAATATTGATAATTAATATTATTAATTTAACAATATGAATAGTGGTGTAACATTATTAGGTTAATAATGGCAAACTTTACAGAAAATAAATGTTTCTGCCCAGATGAGACCACTGTTCTAAAAAGTTTTGTGGGATATTCTGGAGGTGTTTTTGACACGGTCAAGGCTCTCATTGAACCTCCTCTAAAACCTCATTGGTTGGAATTAATTTGAATGAGGAGGTAGATGCTTCGGCGGCAAAGTTTCAGTTTCTGTTTCTTTTGAGGAATAAACCATTGCTGTTTCTTATCCAAAAACAAAAACAAGAAAATATCGAAGTAATGAAATCTAAACTAGAAAGACGTCAGAGATGTGAACCTGTGGAATTATACCTAAACTAAAAAGAAAATAGAACTTTGCGAAATAGATCTTTCATTCAGAGAACTAAAAACTTCTTTTATATTTCTAAATCAGGACAATCAATTGAGTTCCGTTTTCGAAAGGATAAAAGATCCAGCCATGGGCAAAATGATACTAAATACCACCAGCATACCAATCATCGTAAATAGCAGGTAATCTAAAAGGCTGAATTAATTTTCTGAACTGAAACTAAGTATTGGAAGACATCAGTGCTCTACTGTGTCATACACTGAACACAGTATTTTTTATGCCAAACCATTAAGCAAGCTACATGATTTACCTGCAGAAGCTCAAGAGACAAAATGCGAGTCTTGGTGGTGACCTCATCAGTGTCCTCCTTCATTCCCATCTGTAACATAGCACTGCAGAATCAAATGAGAGGCTTAAAATGATAAACAAAACAATGCAGAGAGAATTCAGAGACAACCAACCTTGCAAAGGGTGCGAAATACCAGTAGAGCATCACGTTGAACAATGTTCACACTCTCCAGATCAATCCCTCTTGAAATGTAAATAACGAGAGTTTTAATAATCCAAGTATCATTCTCTATAATTACATTAGAATGACAGTCAGTCTAAAACAGATTATAATATATACCGTGACATCTTTTTACCATCTTCACTATGAACAGCTTTGTCAAGCACCGCCTCTAAACCCTGTTCAACACAAGATCTTTGGTAATTCATAACAATACAAATTTCCTGGAACAAAAAGCTGGTAAACAAAGGAAGCAAGAAACTAATTGTTCACAAGATTCCAAACAAAACTTGTGGAAAAAGAATATGTACCTTAATATCAGCACCACCTGCAAGGTTTTGAAGTTCCTCTACTGATGCAAGGGATGTGTCTTTAACTGAATTAAGTGCATCTCCTAGAGTAGTCTCATTGCCATTTTCATCACTCACAGTATTTTCTTCATCTACGCCACTGGAAATTTCTGCTGAGATGGATTCTTTTGTCCCAGATATTTCAGCTGAGATGGATTCTTTTGTCCCAGTGGAAGTAGATAAACTAACCTGAAAGTCCATCAAATTTTCTGTCACTCGGTTTCCAATCAAGGTAGAAGCAATTTAATTTTGTCTCTCCTTGTCAAATTAAGTATTTGTAACCAAGGTTTAAACTGCATACCTGGTCAGTTTCCATTCTCCTAAATATTATGCTGATCATCTGAGTCAACATTGCCTTTGAAGTAGCTTGATTTATGGGACTTTTGCTACAGATAGAAGGAAATAATTCAACTTTCACTATTTTTTAAGTTGACTAATAAGAGATCAAACGATGCCAAAACGCAAACTACCTATTGAGAGCAATGTTGTAGCAAACCCTTATTACTCCTAACAAAGGCTCCCCATGTACTGCATTTCAAGATGAGAATAAGTCGAAATTAGAAAACCTAAAACTTAGAAATAGAGGAGGAATTGACATATAAAGAAGAAAAGCTCACAAGAAACAAGTATTGAGAACTACACATATATAACTCAAGAGCATTTGAAGATTGGCCTACAGTTCAATCGTTCACTTCAGAAGGATGGTGAAACAAACAATAACAAATGTTATCATAGCTATGTCTTTGAAGAAATTATTGATGAGCATATAATAATCCACTACATCAAAAACCATGGATCAAGCAAACACCATTTCATTGTCGAGAATCAAGATGATAAAATGAGATATGTCATCACGTTTGAAGGACTTTGGCCTAGAGTAGAGACATGTTTGAGCCTTGGGACTTAGCCTAGAGTAGAGGCAAGTCAGCTAGAGTCGTGAATGAAGGAAAATACCTAAGTTCAATAAGAAATTGCCAAAAACATTTGAAATTTGTCTCCATAGGTCAATACCTAAGTTCATGGACATAAATCCTGATCACCTAGCTTTGGAAAAGAATCCAAAATCATAAAGATTCTTGTTGAAGCTACTACGGATAATGTTGTTATATAATATTTTAGACGAAAAATGCTACCTAAATACATTAACATTTTCTTATAGGAAACAGAGGAATACATTTATGAGAAAAGGCACAAAATAACAACCAAAGTAGCAGGCAGAGCTAACTCTAACCAAAGAACTACAGAGGAAAAATTTTCCCATCTGAAATAATCCTCTAATGGTTTAAAAAGTGCATTTTACAAGAGTCCCAACAAGTCGACTTTATGATAACTTAAATGCACCATCAAAGGCTGTACTCAAGGAGTCTTCTGAAATAAAGTCATAATTCTAATGAAACTTTTAACTTGGAAGAGAACCTCATAATTAAAACCTTACTTAAAGGCAAGATATTGCAAAAGAATGCAGATGAAAAACGATACAATCCGATTCAACCCTAATCCAATTTTCAAAACATAATTAAGCAACAAACATAACCACCTATCTATAGCAATGTACCTCTGAACTTTGCAGATGCAACTGCAGTAAGAAGAACCTTCAAAACTTGCAAAATTGTACTGCACATCATCCATGCAAATAGTTGGTCATAAAAGAGCATAACAAAAGTGGGAAAATGTTAACCATGCGCAACGGCACATACCTATCAGGTGATGAATTGTCAATACAACCGCAAATCATGTTCAAAATGTCAGTGAAAAGAGGGACATTTTTACCACCTTCTAAACCAGGATCACCTTCTAAATGATCGTAAGCAATGAGTTTCTGTCAATTATACAATGAGAGATCTTAAGATAACATATACCGTATCTCATAAAAGATCGTTAGAAAATGTTGCGTTTCAAACAAGCAATCATCAATCAGAAGCTAATGTTTCATATTCAAATAAAAGACATACATGAAGACAATCCAAAGCAAGTTCTAGGACTTTCAAATTCTTTGTGTCAAACGCAAGGCGAAGTGGATTCAAAACAATCTCTGCGTCAGCTCCTTGCAAGACATGGCCAGCATTCGCTAACACAATTGATATATGTTCACGTGGAGCAACTTTACTGCCCTCGTTCTCAGCCTCCTGTGCCGTTTGTGCTGTTGGAGACTCATCTGCTTCACCTCCAGTTTCACTATAACAACCATGATTTAAAAAGTTACCAGTCTGTCAAAGACTTCTTCTTTTCTCTTTCACAAAGGAACAATTAGTGACTTTAAACTCTTGGTGCAAGCCAATTAATAAATAAATGAAACAATTAAACAAATAAGGACCATATATCCACTTTTTCTCAGATAAATCTTGTGCTCTGAAAATACTTGGAATGTTGAAATGAAATATACAAGCTAAATTACGAACAACAAAGGAGATTCACGGAGAAACACCTGGTATCTCCAGCTGAAGTTTCCGGTTGGATTGTCTCCACAGGCGTGGAATGTTGACTCTGATTGACCTCCTTCGTACTATCTGAAAAGCGGTAGAGGGAATACATCAGTAAGGAAAATTTTCATGAAAATCATACAAATGCACATAACACCGAATAAAATTCTCAAACTCGACTGACTCCAAATGCGAGAAAAGATGCCAAATTTCCAATGGAGAACTAAGCAGTGCAATTGACCAATTGAAGAGTAAAATCAATGGAAACAGTACAAATAACAGTCTCAAACGCATTTCCAGGCAGAAGAAGAACAATTATTCAAAATATTTCGAGAGGTTCAGAGGAAAAAAACAAACAGATCCATAATGCGATCCTGCAGAATTCAAGAAACGAAAGAGAATGAGACCTAGAAATGCCTGGATAGCTTTCTGAAGGGCCGGGTACTTCTTGCCGCCAGAACATTCTTTAAGCATAGACTCGAAAGCCCGAGTAACAAAACCACCAGCAGCCATATCAATCACCAATAGCTTTCTCTTCCAATGGCGATGATCTCAGTCAGGTCAGGCTCAATTCAGTCCGCGCCAATCGAATCTATCAGGTCGATTTCCACTTCTGCAAGTCCGAACAGATCCAATACATCATAATTTCCCAAAATGAATGGGGAAAAAAAACGACAATTAAAAGATCTTCGAGTTAACAAATGCAATCAAAACACTGAAGAAACAGTACGAGAGAAGTAAAGGAGAAGCGTTGATAGATCTATCCAGCAAGTTTCAGGATCTCGGACCTGACTCCCAAACGAGCGAACAGAGCTTTAGCTGCGAAGCCAATTTTTTATTTGTGTTTTTATTTTTATTTTTATTTATTATTATTATTATTATTTTCTTAAAGCTTTTTTGTCCGCAGCTGACGAGCCAGCCGAGCCAGCCGAGCCAGCATACCGATCTTCCTTAGACCATTATTTATTTTAACGTTCTTTTAATTTTTCTTTTGTTTCTAATAATATTCTCTAAATATACATACATACATACATCTATATATATATACATACATATATATATACATACATACATACATACAGATATATATAGATATATATATACATATAGATATATACACGTTTTGGATTCTTCTAGTTAAATAAATATAAAGTAATATTGTACATTTAACTTATATAGCATTAAATATATTTTTTTATATCAGGTAGTGTTTATGTCGGTTTGGGCGCAACTCAAGTAAATATCATAATTATATTAAATTATCTTTAATTATGTGTGACTAATTTACACTCGTTCATCCTTACATTGCTTATATATCGAGAAAGATTTATAAACGTTGCAACCATCAGGAGGTGGGGTCGTGAGTGATCGGTAAAAATTGACTGATAAAATAATTATAATAAATAAGTTAAGGTCACAAACCTCATCCACATAAAATTTAATATTCTACTAGATAAACGAGGTGTTTCAATAAAAACATGTCGTCTCGTAATAAAATTTAAATAGTTTTTTTTTTCTGAAGTATTTAAAAAATGGTTGCAAACATATGTGTAGATGTTTATTAACCATTATTTTAATCTATGTGTTAATTTTTCTGTTGGATATTTTAAACTAAATTTCAAAAACTACAAAATAATAATAATAAATTTCATATTTAATTTAACTAAAAATTTAAACTTGTTTTCAATAATCATACAAATATTAAAAAAAAGTTAAAAGAAAACAAAAACAAAAGCCGTATCAACTGAGTTGGACACAAACCAAATTAAAAATGGTCAATCCCACTTAAAAGTATTAATTATTGTTAGAGAAAAAAAATATATTATTATGATAAATCGTTTTTAAAAATAAGATCTTAATTTTAAGTTAGATTATATTTTCTTGATAAATAAATATATCAAGAGACCCAATAAAAAATCACGTCGGAATAATAAATTCATACTATATAACATTAACATTAAAATATATTTTTCGAAGCATCTGACTCATTTTAAATTCAACCATTTAAAAATTAAATTTAAATTTTATGGACTAATTAAAAATTAAATTCAAATGAGGGAAAAAGTGCCCATTTTTGAAAACTCTAATGATGAAATAAAAACAGGGTTCAAATTTCATATACCAAAAAGTGCATTTTACCCAACAAAAAAAATTTTCAAACCAATCAAAATCTATCAAACAACTATGATCAGTAGCGATATTTCTAGAGTTATGGAAGCACGACTTCATATTGGTCACGACATTGGGAATAGAATCCTAGAAGAACTCT
The DNA here is from genome assembly GCF_002738365.1 of Cucurbita moschata. Lineage (NCBI taxonomy): Eukaryota > Viridiplantae > Streptophyta > Magnoliopsida > Cucurbitales > Cucurbitaceae > Cucurbita > Cucurbita moschata. The sequence continues at coordinate 2,217,968 of NW_019268517.1, forward strand.
TTATATCTCTACAAAACGAAAAGGTATTCATATCACAAATCTTGTTAGAACGGCTCGTTTCTTTAGCAGGAGCTCATGATTTAACAACCATGATCGGATCCGTTTGAATGGAGAGACCTCGACAAAGGGAAAGAAAAGGATGAACAGCCATATAGAAACAAAATACATCAAATACAAAATTCAAAGTTCAAGTGATCATTAGCTCACAATCACATAAATGCAAAAAAAAAAAAAAAAAAACAAAGGACGGAAAACAGAGGAGTCTCAACTTATCATTTAAGAAGCGGATGCTGAGAGCTCTGAAACAGCACAGCAGCAAGAGTGATAATGGAAGCATATGCTGAAGAGGGGAGTTTTTGCACCAGTTTTCCAACGCCTGGAACTCCTTCAGTACGTTTCTTTGTGAACACTGCGATCGTTGGTGCAATCACCAAAGTGAGGACTAATTTCTGGCTCACTGATTTGAACGTTTCAGATGTCAACTCCTCCATAAAACCAAAAAATTCTCCTTTGTCGATTTTTGTGTTCTTGTTTGTATCGTGTACCTGATATAATACAATGAGCCACAAGCATGCTTAAGTTGATCAGCAGGTATATGAACACAGAAATTTGAAGTGTGTTTACACATATTAGCTGTTGGCAAGTTCATAACATTTGGTTTTTTTAGAATTAAGCTTATAAACATTACTTCCACATCCGTATTTTTTGCTATCTACTTATTTACGTTCTTAAAACTAAAGTTCTATTCTATAACTATTTGGTTTATAAATTTATGTTTGTTTCCTTATCATCTATTTACGATGGTTTTAACCCTTTTTAAAAAATACATTTGAATGGTTAGTCTAATTCTAAAAACAGAAACATGGTTTTAAAAACACTATTATTTTCAATTTTCAAAACTTGACTAGACTCAAAAGAAGTAAAGATCTCGTGAGATTCCACATTGGTTGGAGAGAGGAACGAAGCATTCCGTGTGAAAACCTCTCCCTAGCAAATGCGTTTTAAAACCGTAAGGCTGACGGGGTTACGTAAGGGGCCAAAATGAACAATATCTGTTAGCGGTGGGTTTGAGCTTGGGCTTGGGCTTGGGCTTGAGCGGTTACAGATCTATAAGCTTAATTTTCAAAATCTCAAACACCAAAAATCAAATAATCAGGCCAAAAAAAAGTAGTTTTAGAGAACCCACTTTTCGTTTTGGAATTTGACTAGTTTCTCTAAGGAAGATGAAAAACACAGTAAAGAAACCGAAAGAAAACAAGCATAAAAACAAAATTGTTAACAAAAGTGGCCTCTTTTTTTGAAGAACATGGCAACAGGAAGAGCAGGGAAGCTACTATAATTCAATAAAGCCACAAATTATTGACGAACATGACAAAAATAGGAATAGGAAAGTAAAACAAGCAGCACCACATGCAAGTTGATAGCCATACTTCAGCCAAGTTCATTAGCACCAAGTAAAGAACAAGAATTACTGAGCATTAGACCTAAAGTAAACAAGGTTAGGCATTAATATCCAACGAGTTTAGGTTTTCCCAATCATCAACAGATGCCACTTTTTCATATCGTTAAAGCTTTGTAATAAATTGTATAAACAGAGTAATAAATTGTATAAACAGAGTACCGCTATGAGTTGTTTGAAATGTTCCCTTGAAGGCGGATCAAGATGTGTGCCAGAGAACAGCTTATTAATATCACTGCATCAGAAGTTTTTATTCAGGTTAAGCCAAGTTCACAGATGCCTCATCAGATCACCAAAAGCTTGAGATGTTCAAGAGATATCTCCAAGGATCAAAGTTCAAGCCCAGTTTGAAAATTCAGGACTTGTTCAATCACATTTATTTTTCTAGTTTCCTGTTTTCTATTACCAGATTTTGAAGAACATTGACAATTGATAAGTGTTTCTGTTTCTCATTTCTTCAACAAGATCAAGTTTTTCTCAATTTTTTCAAAAAGAACAAATAAAAAAACGTCAGATTATTATTTTGACTCGTAAAATGTATAATAAACATTATATCTACGAGCCCAAATCCACTACTAGAGATAGTGCCTCTTTAGGTTTTCCCTATTGGGCTTCCTCTCAAGGTTTTAAAACTCGTATGCTAAGGGAAAGGTTTTCACACCCTTATAAACAATGTTTCGTTCTCCTCCCCAATCGACATGGGATCTCACAATCCACCCTCTTCAGCGTCTTCCCTAGCCCAAATCCACTACTAGAGATAGTGTCCTCTTTAGGTTTTCCCTCATGGGTTTCTCCTCAAGGTTTTAAAACCCGTCTGCTAGGGGAAAGGTTTCCACACCCTTATAAAGAATGTTTCGTTCTCCTTCCCAATCGACGTGGGATCTCACAATCCACCCTCTTCAGCGTCTTCCCTAGCCCAAATCCACTACTAGAGATAGTGTCCTCTTTAGGTTTTCCCTCTTGGGCTTCCTCTCAAGGTTTTACAACGCGTATGCTAGGGAAAGGTTTCCACACCCTTATAAAGAATGTTTCATTCTCCTCCCCAATCGACGTGGGGTCTCACAATCCACCCTCTTCAGTCTTCCCTAGCATTCGAAACAAATCGTTTTTATGTGATAATTTTGTCTAAAAATTTACAATATGGAAGAACAAGAAATTATTACCAAACACATTTCTATTCTCTTAGTTAGAGGACCAAGAAATAAGGAATGGAAATTTGCCAAACCAACTTACAATTCTTACTGTCCGTCAGTCATGGGTTTTGCAAATTCTCTCAAAGCAATGGATCATGAACACAATATAAAGAGTGATATCCCACTCCAAGTTGTAAATAAATAAATAAACAAACGAATGAGCAACAAAAAAATTGGAGCAGGAAAAATGTGAAGTAAATAATAGAGCTTCTTACTTGAACACAAGTAACGTGGCAATATATAATTCTTCAAATGACAGCTCCTCCTCAGCTGATTTGTTTTTTTTTATCTTCTCGAATATCCTGTCTGATATCGTCTTCAACTTCTTCTTCCTCCATTCTTCTCCTGCAACAGAAAGGACAAAAGCTTAAGAATATTTTAATTAATCATCGCTCCGTCTCTAATCTTATAAAAAATCCTGTCTGTCTCCCTCAATTGCAAGCAGACACGGTATCAAATCCACAGAGACAGCACAAATCAGCTAATCTAACACTCCAAACAAGAAACAAAACCGGTAAGTTCATCAGTTGAAGTCTAAGACAATATCAGTAACGAGGAAGAATTGCAGATTAATCGCATATCACTAATAAGATCGATCTCGGTATGATCTACTCTGTGACTATGCATTCGCCATTTCGCTTGTTCCATTAATCAATTTATCGACGGATCCAAACAGAAAACTGAAAACGAATTCAAAATCGAAGGATACGAAAAGTGAAGTTAGGTCAATTTACCTCCAAATCTCCCCAAGATTTGTCCCATACTAGACGGCAGCGACGGCGATTGAAGATCACAGACCTCGTAAAGCAGCCCCCAACTGTGATTGAAATCGGTTCTTCGAGTAAAGGAAGATCGAGATGCCCGCCTTAGTAGCAACCATAACGAAATTTATCATTTCCTGAGGTTTTGTATCTGAAAAAAAAAAAAACAAAAAATCATACACTGCTTCTGCCACACATTTCCTTTTCCTGTTCGGAAGGAAACTTGGAATAAAGCGACCTTCCTTTCCCGGAATGCAAGTTATCCATCTTGTTTTATCCCAAAATACGGAGAAAATAGAATAATCAAGTTTTTTTTTTTTTTTTAATTAATATTTTCATTTCATTTTATTTTATTTATTTATAAACAAAATTATAAATTATTCCCATTAACACGAGGCCTTTTGGAAAACTAAAGCAAAAGCAAAATCGCGAGAGCTTATGCTCAAAGGGGACAATATCATACTATTGTTGTGGATAGTGTGTTCATCTAACATGGTACCAAAACTTCTATATAATATTTGGATAATATATTAAAATAATTAGTTATTAAATATATATTAGATATTCGTAATCCGTTAATATTTTATCTTCAAGATTTAATTAATAATATATTTTATTTATTCTGAAAATTTAATTAATCTATATTTTTCCCTTTATTTTTATGTATTAGTTAGTAGCTAATAGCTAATTGAACGTTGTGAACATCAATGAAAACTGTACTTTTGATCCCACTTTTATTTCTCATTCTTAACATTCTCAATTTAACATGGTATCAGAGTCAATTTAACATGGTACCAAAGTCATTTCCTAAACTTAGTCATGCCAATAGAATCCTCAAATGTTGAACAAATGACTTCAGAGGAAAAAGTCGAAAGTATAGTAAAAGGTTTCTCCCTTTTATTTCAATCTCTTATCGTTTTTTTTTTTTTTTTTTTTTTTTTTCGAGATGGAA
>NW_019268517.1:2223100-2241956 GCF_002738365.1 Cucurbita moschata
TTTTTTTTTTTTTTGTTTTTTTTTTACGAGATGGAATTTTCATATTTTTTTTTTCATTTTTTATAAAAATTTAAAAATATATTAATTTCAAATAATTTTTTATTAATTTTTAAGAGAAAATAGATATATATAATCAAGGGATATTACCAAGATTACTATGGTAAAAGATATTTCTTCTATTTAATATTTGATAAGTCATTTTTTTAAAATATTATTTATTTATGTAAATTATGACATCATTTTTTCTCAATTTGACGTTGCCGCCTAGACCAAACGGCATTTGCCAAAACACAAAACGACAGGCGGCGGGGATATCCACGGCCGTAGCCGGCGAAGGCAAATAACGATTCACCAAATTCATACACCACGAAACAAAAAGGGCATACTTGTAAAAAACGGAAAAAGACAGGGACAAAGGAGTAATTTCACAAAGACGTAACGAACTGTGGTGCTTAAAAAGGGGCAGAGGAGAAGAAGCGGAGAAGAGAAAGAAAGATGGAAGAAGAAGAAGAAGGAGAAGTGAAGCTGTTCAGAACGTGGTCGAGTCCATTCGCTCTGAGAATAGTATGGGCGTTGAAGTTGAAAGGAATAGAATACGACACCGTTTATGAAGATCTGGCCAACAAGAGTTCGTCGCTTTTGGAGTACAATCCGATCCACAAGAAGGTTCCGGTGCTCGTCCATGGCGGAAAGCCGATCGCCGAATCGCTCGTCATCCTTGAATACATCGACGAAATATGGAACCAAAATCCGTTGCTGCCTCAAGATCCTTACCAGAGAGCCGTTGCTCGCTTTTGGGCCAAATTTGGGGACGAGAAGGTAATTCTACTGACATATATATATATATATATTACTAAATTAATAAAAATACCCATAATATATTTTTTACTTTATCTGTAAAAATATTTCAATATTCTTAAAACCGTTAATATTTCAAAATACTAAAAAAAAATTAAAATATATTTTTTTTGAAAACTTCAAAAAATACCATAACTATATGGACAAAATTATTAGTATGATACCGTTCAAAGCAACGTTAATACCTTTAAATTTTAAGAAAAATGTTTTTTTTTTTAATAGGGATAGAAATCATTTATTTACTATCAGAATAGCCAATTTCTTTAAATATTATAGGGTAGAAAAAGCTATTTTGAAAATAAATGGTCTGTTTGAGTGTTAAGATTTATTATATTCATATTTGAAAATATTCGTAAATGAAACAATTTCTCATTTTTATTAAAAGTTTCGATACTAAAATGAAATTTTTAAAAAAAAATAGTGATGGAAGATGGAAATTAAGAGGGTATCCCGAGTAAAAAAAAGAGAATAATTGAATCATAAGTAGAGTAGATAATAGAATGAAAATCGAGGAGAAAGATGATATATGAGATATAGATAAACAGTTTCGATCTGCATACTAACGATAAAAAAAAATATTATAAAAAAGCTTTAAAATATTAACACAACTTCTGATAGTTCATAGGTATTTTCGAAACTAGATACTACCGCACTTCTGTCCCTATACTAATAGTAAGAGTATTTTTTAACTTTTTTTAAAAAAAAAAAAAATTAAATAATATTTCGAAAGATGGTATTTTCTCTCTCCCTCTATTTCAAAATTTCTCTTTCGAAAATTTCTCTGTTATAGTTTTCTAAAACCTTCTTCTTAAACTGAGGCTAGAAGCTCGAGCATACGTCACTTAGTCATAGGCGACGTAAGAATAAATTGGCTTAGCTCATTTGTCATTGGGGAGTGAATGCGATTAGAAATATAGAATTTATAGATATTTTTTTAATAAATTTAGCGTACTTAGTTTTACCTTTTAAATTTAATTTTTAAAATTTTTAATGTGTAGGTTTGGGAGTCAATGAAGAGAGTGTTTATGAACGAAGGGAAGTTGAAAGAGGAAGGGATAGAAGAAGCGAAGGAGAGTTTGAAGCATTTGGAAGAAGAGTTAAAGGCGAGGGGAAAGAGGTTCTTTGGCGGGGAAGTGATAGGGTTTGTGGATATTGCGCTTGGGTGGCTTGCAAACTTACCAAGTGTGTTGGAGGAAGTGATTGGACTTAGCCTCATAACTCAACAAACCTTCCCCCTCTTGTCTAAATGGACTCACGAATTTGCTAATGCCCCAATCATCAATCAACATTGGCCTCCTAAACAACAACTTGTCACCAAGTTCAAAGCTATGCATCAAATTTTCATGAATAAACAAGCATGAGCGTAATTGATCTCCTCCGATCTCCGATAAACCTCACAGGATAGGAGAAGCAGTGATTGGAGATTCCCTTGAATGGAGTCGAATGAGGGTAGATCTTAACGTTTGGTTTAAAGGGTAGTGTTATCCCGACCCCTACTGTCATCATGTCTTTACAGTAATGTTTGTGATATTTTCATTTCGCCGTTGAAGAAGCTATCTCTTGCCTTGTTTTTTTCGGTAAGGAATTTGGTTTTATGGTTTCTAGAATATTCATTCTGCCTGTTAAAACTAGGAGAGTTCAGTGGTTGAGTTTAATTAGGTTCAGACATTTTTATACCGAACTGAATTGTTCAAGGAGTAAAATTTTCAACCTAAGTAACACTTATTGACTGATCAACATAACCCTATCCTATCATAAAATATTGGGTTGGGTTGGGTTGGTCCAGGTTGTTCGGGTCGTTGATTCAAATTTGTAAGACCCAAAGAGACATCAGAAGGAATGAAAGAAAGACCAACCTTTAGAATTTGATTCATAGGCTAGCATGAGAAGGCATAAGCAGTCGGAGAAATCTGCACGAATGCACACCACTGCCCGTAGATATTGCCTGCTTTGGTCCGTTACGCATTGTCGTCAGCCTCACGATTTTAAAACGCATCTGTTAAGAAGAAGTTTCCACAAATTTATAAGAAATGATTCGTTCCTCTCTCCAACCAATATGAGATTTCTCAGTTGTAGTGCATGATAAATCATTCGAAAAATGATAAGCATTATATGTGCATTCTCGTAATCCTACCTACTTTGGGCAGCTCAATCACTTACTTTAAAACACTTCAACCGAGCTGAATCTGCTCGCTTTTAGTTATCTTCGACGAAAATAATAAGGAAAAGATAGCACGGACTTACAATGTTTACGTACATGTCAATGATCGATGAGCATAACTCGGCAAAAGTCGACCTTCTTGGATTTGCACCGAACTTGAACAAAGATCAAACAATTCATTAGGGTATTCACCAGTGATCTCCACAACTACAGGTTCCATCCTTGAAAAGATGAAACCGATTGGCATCTCTCACAAGTATTTCTCTTTGCATTATCTTAGTTATGTACTTGGTTACAGTATGACAATCTCCACATACTCTAAGGTTTTTCATTACCAGCAAAGGGCTCCCTGGTTTTGTATTCAACAACCCGAACGCTATAGCGAGTCTTTCGCTGTGTCCACATAGCATGTCTCTCTTATCGTCTTCTTCGACGTCGTGCAGAGCAAATTGCAGGTCTGCAACGTAACCTTCCTTGGCCATTAACCCCGTGAGATACTCGAGAAAATCTCTAACCTTATCGTATTGTTCAAACGACTTATCACTAGTTCGAAAAACATAAACTCTTTTCTGAATCTCAATCCAGCTACTTCCAGGCTCTTTCTTCAGCCCTTTATTTTTCATGGTATTTCTTACCAATCTCACCTGATCCCACTTCCCTAACGTAGCATAAACATTTGAAACAAGCACATAATACCCAGTATTGTCTGAGTTCAATTGAAGAATTTGGTTCGATACTCTTTGAGCAATATCCGTGTGCCCACTCACTCGACAGGCGCTAAGTAGAGCTCCCCACAAACTTGCATCTGGTTTCATTGGCATTGACAGGATAAACTCCTCTGCTCGAGCTAATAAACCAGATCGAGCCAGAAGATCGACGACACAAGCATAATGTTCCATCCGAGGCTCAATATTGTAGTCGGTTTTCATTCGATCGAAGAATGCGAGCCCGTCTTTGACCATTCCAGAATGACTAAAAGCAAAAATGAGAGCAATGAAGGCAACTGAATCTGGAATAACACCACTTGACTCCATATCCTGAAAAGCCTTCAATGCTTTCTTGCCCTCGCCATACATTCCAAATGCAGAGATCAATGCAGTCCATGTCACTACATCTTTTTCTTTCATATAGTTGAACACTTTGGTACAGTTCTCTAAACTACCACATTTGGAGTACATTTCAATCAGGGCATTCCCAATTGGGACATCTAATTCCAATCCCAACTTGAAAATACAGCAATGAATCTCTTTACCTTGTCGCCGTGCTGCAAGCAACGAACACATGGGCAAGATACCGAGTATGGTGGCCTCGTCTGGCATCAACCCTTCAGTCCTCATTTCGCTAATTGCTTGATATCCTACAGTGCAATCATCGAAATGAACACTTGAAGCAATAAGGGTATTCCATGATATAATGTCACGAGCTCTCATATACGAAAACGCCTTCAATAAGTCGTCCATTCCACCACATTTAGCGTACATATCTAGAAGAGCATTGCCAATGATGAGTTCATCTTCAAATCCAGATTTTATCACATCACAATGGATTCCTCTCCCCTGGCTTATATCAGCTAACTGAGAACATAGAGATAATAGCAGAACAAAAGTGACAGAATCTGGCTTGCTTTCCCTTTTCATTATCTTAAAATTTTCCATCCCCTCTTTGTAATAGCCCCTTTGAGTGTAGCCGTTGATTAATGAGTTCCATGTCACAGAATCCTTGCGGTTCATTGTGTCAAAGACTTCCTGTGCAGCCAAAAGATCCCCACATTTAGCATACATATCTATAAGGATATTACAAGCTACAGTATCACATTCATACCCTCTCCCAATTAAGTACTTATGAACATACTTTCCAATCCTCAGATCTCCCAAGTGCCCACAGGCGCGAATGGTCGATGTAACCGACAACACATCCGGAGCGAATTCATCTATCATCGCCATAAATAGCTTCACGGATTCTTCGTGCCACCCCAGTTGGGAGTATCCACAAATCATGGTATTCCAAGTAACTGAGTCCTTCGCAGCCATCTCGGTAAATACCCGACCTGTTTCTCTCGGTCTCTCGAACTTGAAATACATGGAAAGAAGTCCATTACCTGTAACAATATCGCCACCAATTCCAATCTTCTCAATCACCCCATGAATCTTCAGACCTTCTTCAACGGCAGTTAAGCTTCCACAAGCGAGTAGAACACTGGACATAGTGAAACAATCAGGCACCATCCCAATAATTCTGGACTTGTGATACATGTCCAGAGCCTCCTCCCAAAACCCATTCGAACAATACCCTGAAATTAGACTATTCCATGATACACTATCTCGGTCAGACATTTCATCAAACATATAGCGTGCATTCTCAAGATCTCCAAATCTACAATACATATCAATCAATGCGTTGCCAATATACAGATCCGATTCAAACCCCATTTCCTCAACATGTTCATGAACAACGCGACCCATTTTCAAGTCCAAAAGCCGGGCACATGAATTGATAACAGAAGGAAAAGTATAAGCATCGGGTTGGAGCTTTGTTTCACGCATCTCAGTGTAATATCCAAGTGCTTGTGTGAAGAGACCGTTGCGAGTGAGAGCACGTATAATCGAATTCCATTGATAGACATTGCGAGTTGGAGAAACAGTGCGAAAAACTGAAACAGAAGAAATCGGGTCTTTAAGCTGAGCGTATTTGCTTATGAGTTTGCCGGAAAAAACGACGGAGAGGCCCAATCCTGAAATGATGATCCAGGAATGAACAGCGCGAAGCTGGGAAGTGTTTTTGGCAGAAGAGAGAGCTTTAAGTAGTGAAGAACGAAGCAGTTCTTGGGCAGTTTCCGGTGAACTATTGAAATTGGAACGGAATTTTGGCGGCTTCATCGGCGGCAGAATTCGACATTAGAAACACCAAGGGAGTTTGTTGTGGTTAGTTTTTTCTAAGCCGATTTTTTTTTTTTTTCATTTTTAAATATATATACACACATTTAAAAAGAAAATTCTATTCAAATAATTTTTTAATGCTCATATTCTATTTTTTCAATATAAATTCTATTAAAAAAACAGAAAACATTTAATAAATTCAATTAAAATTAGCAAAAAAATATAATATAATTTCTATAAACTCAAACTCATTATTACAACCTACTCTTTTTACCCACAAAAAAGTATATATAATAAATTGATTTTGTATTTTAGTTTTGATATACATATATATTTATATTTATATATAAAAAGTGAGACAGGACAATGATTTGAATGGGTTGGAGGCGTGAAAAATATGATCCCGTCTCGACCCCATTTAGCTAACAAAGAGAAATTTCTCTTTAAATGAGTTTCTTGTCCGATTCAGGGTAAGGCCCAGACTTCACAGGTTAAATGAATATCTCGACTCACGCATGCAAAATTACATGAACTTACCTAAAAATGTCCACCGAAAAAAATAATTAATAAATATATCCAAAACATTAGCGTCTCAAAGACTTTATACTAAACATCGTTAATATGAGAATTGCTTGATAAATAAGGTATCGATTACCGTCTCAAGGATATTAACCACCCTATGCCCATAATTATTGAACGAAAAAAAGGTGTGCGAGTAGGCCTTATTAATCAAATTTTAGAAATTATATTAATTAATTAATTTTATATTATTTATTATAAAATTAGTTATGCTTACGTCATAAGAGGCAAGCTTTATGGACTTGTATCTAGAGGAATAACAAGTTGTAGGCAAACATGAGAGTGGGGGAAGGCTGAAACTCATTCCCATCCAACCAAACCAAAATAACTCCAAACGAAATTCTACATCTATTAACCAAACGAAATCAACACGAAACAATTCGAGTATGATTCATAGCTTCTATTAACAAAACCCGGTAACGAGACAAATCGGCAGAAGGGTTCAGAACTGATGATAAACAAGCCAGCAGAGAATTTTCTTACCCGAATTCGATGACTAATAATCCCAATTCAGTTCTCGAGGATCGGAAAAGCTAAACATGTTCGAGGGAATGTTTGGATCGGGAATGCTCCAAAAAACCTGGAGAATATCAGGGAACAACGTGAAAGAGACAAGTTGATATCTTACAATCTACAGTAAAGGGAATGGAAATCCCGGTTAGATACACTACAGCCACTCAGTAGAGATTCATAGGATGTCAATGCGATGGAAATTTTTTCCCTATGAATAAACAGCAATCGCATGTCAGTTTCTAGGTACCATACTAATCACACAATGATATAATTATGTGGAATGGCATACCGCAAATCGTTTTCGTGTGACTACACTCTTGGTTTATGTTATCTGAAATCAGTAATCATGACTCACGACTGCACGCTCATCCGAATTGCAAGTGCAAGAAGCTCTATTACACATGTATTTATCATAAAGTCACCTCTTCGCCCTGCTGGCCACGTTCACGAGCAATGGAAGCAGAGAGAATGCCAAGATCGCGATTTAGGAATGTCAATGCAGACTCGCACTCGGATATTATTCTTGTCACAGAAGATGGCTCTCCAGCAATCGTTTCAGACGATCCAATGGCCAGTGCTGCATGAGAATCTCTAAGATTCCTCAAGTTGCCCAAGAACTGCCATAACAAGAATATGAAATGAAAAATCGAGTTTCAAAACGATGATATAAGAGGAAAGCAGACCGACTTACGAAAAAACAAGGCCCTTTCGTTGGAATTTTTTGTTTAAAAAGAAGCAACAGAACTTCGTGCCTTTCCCTTGATGCAAAATTATCCAAATTCTTTTGTAATTTTATCTGATTTTCTCTTTGTGATATCACAATAATAAATTCAAATGGGTTCGTAGCAACAATAATGAAGAACATAAATGAATCAGCAACATAAAAAAAAAAAAGAAAAGAAGAAGAAGTTAGCCAAAGGATACCTTTAGTAGCATATTGTATGCTTCCAACAATCGGTTGGCAGCTGGCCCAAAGCCATGAAGCTGTGGAACCTCCATCATGTGTGTCCATGGACGAATTTCCTAACGTAAAAGTGATAATGAGAGTCAATAGCAAAAATGAGCGTAGTTCCAACTCAAAGCTATCAAAATACTTTCAAGTGTTTTATAAAGAAAAACATTCACTTAGGCTACCATATACTAGTTTAAACAGGACCACATTCAGCTATTAAAAACGTAGATTATATAGCAAATAGTTATTCTTCAAGGTGAATCTTGACAGAATTATCAAAACATGAAACAGAGTGCTTTTGGTCATAGATCGCCAATATTTTCATAGTTGGTGCATAAGATCCCACATCGGTTGGAGAGAGGAACGAAACATTCTTTATAAGGGTGTGGAAACCTCTCCCTAGCAGACGTGTTTTAAAACCGTGAGGTTGACGGCGATACGTAACGGGCCAAAGCCTAGTAGCAGTGGGTTTGACTTGTTACAAATGGTATCAGAGCCAGTCACCAAACGGTGCGAGGCATTGGTCGGAGTAAGGCTAGACCCTCTCCATAGTAGACGCGTTTTAAAACTGTGAGGGTGATGACAATACGTAACGGGTCAAAGTGGACAATATCTGCTAGCGATGGCCTGGGTTGTTACAAAGACTCCGACAAAAATAGAAGATGATATCAGATAAGATTCCACTAAATTAAGACATACCTTGGTGTAAATAATGTTGAAAGATCTTGCTGTTTCAAGAAAAGATTCCAGGTGTGAACGCAATTGAGACTCGACTTCGGTATATTCCTCATCTGGGTTGTAAGCATGCTACAAAAGTAACATAATACTAATCACAAGGCATCAAAAGGAACAACATTAAAAATAAATCTTTCTAGATTTAATACTATACCACAAAACTACCACCTCAAATCTAAATCAAAATTAAAACATAATATTTTTGTCAGCAATAACCAATCTATCATATTGCAGACTGGAAAGATCAGAGCAGCAAAAAGACAGAAAGAAGTTGGGGAAAAAGAGGCAATAACTCACATTCACGATCGCTCGACAAACCAAAAAACTGAAAAACTGGTTAAAAAACCACCTGACCAACTATATTTTGGTCAAATTGACAATCGATTACATAAGTGGCCATATTTTTCCTAATTCGTTTTTATTTATTAAGACGTGCTGAAAATTAAGTGATGTTTCTTGAACAAAATATTGCATCTGCAGAGCAGTTCCCATATGAGAATGACAGCAGGGCCCATTTTTCCTTAAGGTGAGAAAATTAGACAGAAAGTAGCAAAAACCTTTGATGCTAAATCATCAACTTTCTGTTGAAGATTCAAAAGTATCTTCGATTGTTCTGCAAGCTTGGTTTCCAGCTCAGAAACATCTGGCCTGGAAAAAAAAGAAAAATAACTCAATTAGGCAACAAAATGCTATAACATGAGATCAAATAGATTAAAAGATTGACCTCTGAGATTCTACACCAAAATTATGGTATATCATATGATAATAACTAGCAATTTGGAGTTAAAACTAAAATGTTTTAATCAATAAGAGCTTAAACTAGCAGAACAGCATTTGCAAGCACTATATTTCATATAATCAAGTTGAGACAGCTTCCTCAAAAGAGGGAGGTATTAAAATTCCCTAAACCAGATGAACATGGATCATTAGAACAGTGTACGGATATGACAGTAGTAGGCAGGTTTACATATTGTTTATGATAAGAAAAAATAATGAAATTGGCATATTAACAAAATGAACCAAAATAAAGAAATGGGCAGATCTTAGCTCAAACTGACAATGTTTGGAGTATTTTGAACTATCAGAAGAAGAGAGAGGCAGGTCTCTACTTAGCGTTTGGATATGCAAGAAGAATTAACAGTAACAGTTCAAGCCCACCGCTAGCAGATATTGTCTTCTTTGGACTTTCCCTTCCAGCTTCCCCCTCAAGATTTTAAAACATGTATGGTAGGGAGTGGTTTTCACACCCTTATAAGAAATGTTTCGTTCTCCACTACAACCAATGTGGGATCTCATAATTCACCCCCTTGGGCGCCCGGCGTCCTCGCTGGCACACCATTCAGAACCTAGCTCTGATACCATTTGTAACAGCCCAAGCCCAAGCCCACCGCTAGTAGATATTGTCCTCTTTGGGCTTTTTCTTTCGGGCTTTCCCTCAAGGTTTTAAAACGCGTTTGCTAGAGAGAGGTTTCCACATCCTTATAAGTAATGTTTTGTTCCCCTTTCCAACCAACGTGGGATCTCACATTATCAGTACAAAGAAAAAAAATCAGTAGACATAGATTGATGTAGGAGAATCATTACAATGGATATATAGACTGAATTTGAACATCAGCAGGAAACAATTTGCATTCTTCTGAGAATATTTGAGCCTGTTTCTCGGCAATAGAGTCAATGAGTTGTATGTCTTTGGCAACTTGCTCATCAACACTGCAGAAAAATTAATGAAAAAACATTGATTTCCAATATTCTTGCTCATTTATCAGGGGATTGAATAATATTACCAATACAAGCTAAACAAATGGCAACCTCCAATCTGGATTATCTGCATAGATGCTTGCCTCAACAAGATCAACAATAAGACGGATCATTTCAGTTCGCTCCTCATAACTTCCCCGTCCCTGTAAAATACAAGAAGAGTTAACAAGATGTCAGCCACATTTATACAGTGAAGATGTTTACAAAATCTGTAATCAACCGGATGCAGAACGCTTAAAGCTTTATAAATTACACAATTGTGGCTCCGAGAACTCAGACAGAAGACAATGACATTAGTGTTGTTGCATACAGACGGATAGCTTCAATTTATTTTACTCATAGAAATAGTACAAGCAATTCAGAAAACGAACTTGGATAACTTCAGTATCGATACTGGTTGTAATGCCCAGAAACTTTGCAATTTCGGCTAAATCTGCAGAATAGAGCCATTGGTTATAACATGGTAATTGATCTAATGATGGAGAAAAAATCAGTACCACAATTTAAATGTGAACAACAGCATGAAAACAAAGCAACAACATATCATACATCATGTGGGGCGGCAAGATAAAAGAGAAATCACTGAACGATTAAGCAAGAAAACCTTGTGGCTTTGGCAGTAGATACACGGGAATTTTAACATGCTGAAGAAAAATTGGATCATTTTTTAAGCCATTAACAGCCTAATTTCAGAAAAAGGGCAGCCCGATCCATGAAACTAATCACTCTAAAGCATAAAGGTTAACGAGCATCCATGTAATTTGATTGACCAGTGGCACAAATTTGAATTGATCCTAAATAGTATCCGTGCAATCATATAATCGTGAAGCATGAAGTGAGAAAACTAACACTGAATGCGACCAGTCTCTTCATCGCGATCGATAGCATCTCCTTGGATATTTTGTTGCGAGAACGGCGACTTATCACCCAACAAACTACAATTTAACAACGCAATGCAATAAGCCATCAAACATCCGATTATCTGGTGAATGACTAACCTCCAAAATCAAAGGCTTAGAAATGCAATTCGAGTAGTTTGAAGTAGTTAATTGAAAGATTTGCAGAAAGTAATCAACAATACCGGAAGAAGAGCCACTCGAGAAGAGCATAGCGCTCCATGCCGGCGAAAAGGAGGGACTGAGCAGGAGCATTGGCTCTAGGGTAATTGAGCGTTGATAGCTTCTTCTGAATCTCTTCCATTTGCCTCGCTGCCATCTTCGCCTTCGTTCGTCTGTCACTCTACTTTTTGAAATTCTGGATATCAATGACCGCTCTCTCTCTCTCCTTAGACCATCCCTCTCAGATCGGAGCAGAATCAAACGGGACCGAACCGTCGACGGATTCTTCAGCCACTCTGTGACGCTAAGATCTAACCCGCTGACCGTGCGTGGTTTTTTTTCGCTAAATTATTCAAATAATAATAATAATAATTAAATTAAATTAAATTTTGTATTTTATATATATATATATATATATGAACTTTTAAAAATATATTTAAAAAAATAGTGATACCATTTATTTTGAATTTATTTCAAAAATATCCTCCACTTTTTTAAAAAAATTAAAAAATATTGTTACTACTGTATTAAATATTTATAAAATTTTAAAACCGGTATTAGCATCGTCTTTATAAAAAAAATATATTAAAAAAATTCTTACTCGTGTTTGTTACATTCTAAGCTATCTGACATCAATACTCAAACTCTCGGCATAAAACAAAGGAAAGATGAAACCTTGAAAACTAAGAAAGTGATGTGACAAACAATGAAACATACCTAGTCAACCGAAAAGTCAAAATCTACACCCTATTAGCCACGGCCCGAGAAGTCAAATCAAAAGTCGAGACTACCCCCACTTTGATTGAGTTGAATATAAAACCTAACCACTGACAACACACTAGGAGCTCAAATTTAAGGTAGAGAAGTTTATCGTGGATTTGTTGTAGAATATTAAACGAAATTCACAAGAGAACGGAACCAATGAAACCCAACAACTCGCTTTCTTGCTACAAAACATGTGTGAAGAGCGAGTTGACGAGCATACACGACTCGTTTTAACAGTGAGGCTTTGTAAGAAGAGGGCTACACTAACGAAACGACTTTGATAGTCGTTGTGAATGGACTCAAAGTCATATCCAGTGGTAGCAAGAGCTTTATGATCGATTCAACTCGAGTCTAAGAAATTTCGTTCATGATTTTATATGTTATCGAAGCTTCCCCGAAAATAATATCACTCTTTGACGTTTAAACCAATAACGAGCTAAATTTGAGATTGAATTGTGTACCTTAAACGACAGTGATCTCAGTAGTCGATACCCTCTTCGACACAACATCAGAGTCATAAAATAAAACAAATCTCAAAACCCTAATTTTATGAACTCATAATGAGGTAGGTTTTTTTTTTTTTTTTTTAATTTTAATTAAAATGACCAATGAAGAACAAGATCCAAGATAGGTAAGTGCAGAAATGGTCGCCACCGCAGACGATAAAAAGATCGGCGGCCAAAATAAACCATCTCTTCCCGTCTCCACAGTCCGCCATTGAAGCCCTCTCTGTTATTATCTCCAGATCTTCCCTTTTCCCCTTTTAAACCGCCATTAAAATGCTTTCTTCCCGCATTAATCTCCCACCAACCCCACTTTCCACCAACCCCACCTCCCCCTTTCCCCGCTTTTCCCCAAACCTCCTCCCATCCGTCCGATCTAAACCCTCCGATCGCCACCGATTCTCCACCTCCGCCGCCATTAATGGCGTCTCTTCAAAACCCACATCTCTAATTTTCAACCCAATCCCCAAATCGAGCCTATTCTGCAAAAATCCCGTGGACCGATTTAGGGTTTTCCCTTCTAAACCTAACCTCCATGTCCCCGCTGCTGCTGCCGCAGACGGCGGCGATACCACCGCTGATTCCGTCTCCAGCAACAAAACACTTCAACTCGCCGTCGTGTTTGGGCTATGGTATTTCCAGAACATCGTATTCAATATCTACAACAAGAAGGTTCTCAACGTTTTCTCATTTCCATGGCTTCTCGCTTCGTTTCAGCTCTTTACTGGATCGATTTGGATGCTTGTTCTTTGGTCATTGAAGCTTCAACCATGCCCTAAAATTTCAAAGCCGTTCATAATGGCTCTCCTCGGCCCCGCTTTATTCCACACAATCGGCCATATCTCCGCCTGCGTTTCGTTCTCAAAAGTCGCTGTTTCTTTCACTCATGTCATTAAATCGGCCGAACCAGTCTTCTCCGTTCTGTTCTCTTCATTCCTCGGCGATTCATATCCAATCCAGGTCTGGCTCTCGATTCTCCCCATTGTTTTTGGCTGCTCTCTGGCCGCCATTACTGAAGCTACCTTCAATTTCGAAGGTCTTTCAGGCGCCATGATCAGCAACGTAGGGTTTGTGTTAAGAAACATTTACTCAAAAAAGAGCTTGCAGAGCTTCAAGGAGGTTAATGGGTTGAATTTATATGGCTGCATTAGCATAATTTCTTTGTTGTATCTGTTTCCTGTGGCGATTTTCGTTGAAGGGTCGAAATGGGTTCAAGGATATCATCAAGCAATTTCCTCCATTGGTAATGCTTCAACGTTATATCTCTGGGTTTTGATTTCTGGAATCTTTTATCATCTTTATAATCAATCTTCTTATCAAGCTCTTGATGAAATTAGTCCATTGACATTCTCTGTTGGGAATACAATGAAAAGAGTGGTTGTGATTGTAGCTTCTGTGTTGGTGTTTAGAAACCCAATTAGGCCTTTGAATGCTATTGGTTCTGCTCTTGCCATTTTTGGGACTTTTCTGTACTCTCAGGCGACGTCGAAAAAGAGTTCTAAGAAGATTGAGGAAGGAGAAAAGAAGGATTGAAGAACATGAACATGAACATGAACAAGAAGAAGCCATTGTTGGGGTTGGATGGAGTGATGGAATTCATTTTTTATGCTCATTTTGCTCTGTTTTCTCTTGTGTTTAGTTCAGGAATGACTAATAAAATCTAGATTTTGTGAGTTTTAAGCTATGAAATTTAGTTGCAGCCATGGTTTTGTTGAGTTATGGATCGATCAAGCTCTGTTCTGTGTTTATCTTCTGTTTGAAATTTATGGGTTTCTGAAGGAACTTAGGCAATTTCAGAGTATTAATGCCTTGATCAATGGAGTTTTGTCAGTTTTGAAGCTGTGGCTGATTGAATTTGAACTCATAAAGCTTAGTCCAAACCAAAATTTACCCATTGTTGTGCCTTATTTACGTCTCATTTGTGGTATCAATTTTTAGACGTGCGAATTGTATCGGTTTTTAGGTTTGTTTGAAACTTTGGCGGGAAGGACCCGATGAATCTAACCCAACTTTGGGAAGGACCCGATGTATCTAATTCAACTTTTGGATTGAGTTATCAATTTATTTGAGTTTAGTTTGGTTGAGTTGATTGAAGACTGAATAACTTGATGAATCTAACCCAACTTTCGAGTTGAGTTATCAACTTTTTTGAATTCAGTTCATAGTTTAGTTCGGTTGAGTTGATTCAGGAACGAAGAACTTAAGGAATCTAACCCAACTTTTGGGTTGAGTTTTCAACTTGTTTGAGTTTAATTGGGTTGAGTTGATTATAAGAACTTAACGAATCTAACCCAACTTTGAGTTGAGTTATTGGGTTGAGTCGATTCAGAATCGAAAATCGAAAAACTTATGAATCTAACTTAACTTTTGAATTGGGTTATTAACATATCTGAACTGAGTTGGGTTGAGTTAGATCATAACTTTTTCTAAAAAATGGACTAATTCTAATTTATTATTAATTAAAAAAAATTGCTTATGATATAATTATATATGCATATTTATTATTATTTATTCATGAACAACTCTCAAAAATAAGATTTTTAGTATTTATAATGTAATTTTTCAAAATATACTGAAATTAACTTATAAATCTTAATAGTAGATATTTTATATATTAATATTTTACTTTTATTAAAAAAAATTAAATCAATTATTCGAACCACAAGAATTGATAATATTTAAAATAAAAATAATTTTGTAAAAAAAGAATGCAATACTCAAACTAAAATATGTGTCGGAAGAAATTAGTAAATAAAATTTAATATTTTTAGAATTATTCTTATTATTATTTTCTTAAAACTTTTTTTTTTTTTTTTTTTTAATATTCGTTTTGAACGACCCCTCATTTACGTCCCTATCTCAAGAATTAATGAACTGAAGAACGTACGACTGAGGGTTTCATTCTCCGCTTGCTCCGGTTTCTTACAGGTTACGAAACAAGAATCTTCCTCTAACCTTCTCTTCCACATTTTCGTTTCCGATCAACGAGTACCGACCGGAAGAAAACCAGAAAAAGTGCAGGAAATCGGAAGTAAATGTGAGTGTTGATTGCATTGCGTCTTCTAATCTGTTAGTTTTTTTTTTCCGATCATCTAATCATGTATTTTATCCGATTCTCCCCTTTCCGCAGTCACATTTGGATTTTGCAAGTGATTTGTACTGAAAAGAGGTCTCCAGATGCAATCGCAGGAGAAACCTCCGCCAGAGCCTACAGAAATGCAGCCGCAAAATAGTAGAATTTTGCCGCTCTCAGGAAAACCCTACCATGGCGTTATTCTTTCTAAGTCGCATGTCGCTCCCATATGTAATATGGTAAGTTCTCGCTCTCATGGAAATCACTCAGAAATTTTAGAACAGTTATAGTTATAAACGGAATTGGTTTGTGTGCTTGCATTGTCAAAACCACTAGATTTTACGGCCAATCCAGGAAGTATTTGGCTGGTTTGATCAGCAATAGTTTTGGTATCTTTTTGACTTGCAAGATTAGCAGTGTGAAAACTATTAGAAAACCAGTTCATAATAAAAGTTTTGCAAAAATAAGTGTTCGTTTAGTATTTGATTTTCCTTGGAAGAATTAACTGAAAGATTGTCATTAACTTTTAGAATCATTCAATCTCATGATTATTAGGACTTGACATTACCAAATTCTTGGCTACTGCCAGAGGCTCAAATCAGCCTATTTTTCAGCATATATATGACATGAATCAGCTTAATTGTAAGAGACTATCATATCTTCATTTGTAGTTCTTGCCAGCCAAATTTCATTCTGTTTTACCTGCTATTATGATCCCTGCGGTTCTTTACTGTGAGGGAAAGAAATGGAAGATCGATTATTATGGGAATCGACGCGGTAAAGCCCTTGACACGAAACAGTGGAGGAAATTTGTTAATGATAATCATCTCAAGTGTGGAGATGCTTGCGTATTTGAGCTAATAGAATGCAGCAGCAGCGTAATCAAGTTCAGAGTTCAAATTCTCAGAGGCGACATCCCTTTTGAGCTGCACGAAAAGTTCAGCGGGGAATCTAGAAACACTCCTATACTCATTGACTAGCTAGCCCCTTCTGTGGTCTCTTAGTGTTCAGTAGTTCGGACTTGTCGACAGCATATATGGTTTGGAATCGGACGACCTGTTTGATAACCGTAAGTGGATATGTATGTTTATCACTAATGCTTATGTCTTAGTCAGGTACATTAGTAGGGAGAAGGAACTGGTTCATTAAGGAGAGATTAGCACTCTCAAATTCGCTGAAGTTGTAATATTACATTGTCGTTCGTGGTATCTTTGTTAGGGTAAAAACCGAAGACGTTTTCGAAATTTCATGGTTTTTTTTTCATTTTAGATCCATTCTCTTTCTAAAGGAAATCATTCAGTCCATGTTTTAGAAAGCAGGGGGAAACCATTTAAAGAACATCCGTTTGCTGTGTGTTGCTGCAGGCCTGCAACTTCATTGCTTATGCATGAGAATACTAGACATCATGGCATGCATGAAAGCATAAAATTGACTCATTATATTTCAGCATTGTATTTTCTTGTTAGTATGAATATTCTTGGTTTAAGACGATCTTATTTGAACAGGATCTGCGTCGTTGAGTTCTAAAGACGCTCCCGTGGTAAGAATTTCACTACGATATCTGAATGTCGTTTGCTAGATTACTGAACCTTTCATAAGCTTTGGATACCTGCTTTTAGGTTCCATATTTAGTCATCCTAAAGATGTAAGGAAGTGATATCAAACAAAATCTAATTTGAGGTGTGGATTAGAACAGGATCTATTCGAATCTGTTCTGTAAGTGGTACAAATCTTCGAGTTCTAAGGAAAAGCTTTTAACCCTCTTGAACTCGATCTCTGAAGGAGTCGTCACTCGTCCTGAATATTTTGCTAGATACAGTAGTTCAACCTAGATGGCTTGCTTATGCCAATTTTGACAGGGTACATCGGAAAATTTTCTCGTTATGTGAATGTGCCCGACCTATGTTCCTCCGTCGTTTTTATAAGAAACAATTTCATTGAAATTACGTAAGGGGGGACCCTCATATCTTCATCGGATGGTTGAAATCTCGAAATCTCAGTCTATTTCCCTTGTATTCCTTTGACCAGTTTGTTAGCGAAATCTTGATGCTATAGGTCTTTTAAGTGTCCTTTTTGCAGATTGTTCAAACATCAGCAGCATCATCATTTTCCATACATATAACCATTGTTTGACATTGTCTCTGGTTTTGGTGTGAGAACTTTCAGAAATCCTGACTGCCCACTGATATATCTGAGCCTTTTGTGTAAAAAATTACACAGATTTTCAAATACTACTTAAGCTAATTGCATTGCTTATCGCTATGAATATGAAATAAAGAAAGATTATAATGCAATAGAAAAAATTTAAAGTACATATTTTGGAGATTTTTGTTCGGTTCGTAAAATTTTTCAACACAAGCAGCAATGATTAGTCATCAACACAACTCAACCATAATTTTTTTTTTATTGGGCTAGGGTCGTTCAGGTCATTTTTTCATCTTTTTGTTTTTAATAAAAGTAAAATGTTATTTCATGAATATTTATTTATTTTCAAAAGTTTAATTAAATTTTACTAATTAATTTTAATATTATATCTTGAAAAATTATCTTTTAAATAGTTAAAAACCATTTTAAAAAATTGTTAAAATATTCAATAAAAAAATAATTATAAAATTAAACAAAACAAAAATAAAATAAATATAATAATTGTAAGTAAGTTGAATTAAATTAAAACTAATTTTAGGAGAATACATGAACTAATTCAATCATAAAAAACCCAAATATATTTATATCTCAACTTAAACGGCAAAGGACTTCTTTTCATATCGAGACTATCGAATAATTATGGTTTTATTATTGAACAATTCTTTACTAGTACATTTTGGATTTTGAAATCACTTTTAATATACTTCTTTTCCAAGGCATACATAAAATAATAAACAATACCTTGTCCATTCACATGGCAGATGAGTAGATTTTACTGAAGTTAGCCAAACGGTCAAAAGAACTGGTGTATGAACTAGTTTTTTTTTTTTTTTTTTTTTTTTTTTTTTTTTTTTTTTTTTTTTTTTTTTTTTTTTTTTTT
>NW_019268517.1:2242636-2247636 GCF_002738365.1 Cucurbita moschata
TTTTTTTTTTTTTTTTTTTTTTTTTTTTTTTTTTTTTTTTTTTTTTTTTTAATGGTCCAATTAAGAAAAGAAAAAAAGAAAAAAGAAAAAAAGATCGCATTGTTTACATAAGAAGCCAATATCATAACCAAAGTACAAGCAATAAGATACCATTATTTAGTTTTCTAGGTTCAGACTCAAAACTCACACAACGATATATATATATATATATATTCAACACAGATAGGTAGCAATTTAATCACTTCCATTTCTTGAATTTCATGAACTTACCTCCATGCTTCCAACGCTTCCCAAATTTCCCATGTTTGAACCTTCCGTAACCATAGCCAAATGGGTGTGAATGAACAACATGGTGAGCACCGTAAGCGGCGGCGGCGGCAGCTGCTCCGCCAGCCAACAACCCCCCCATGCCGTGTCCGTGTCCATGGCCTGGAAACAACAAATCATCAACAAACAAATGCAAGTGCGATATCAGAAACTAGTTAGCAACAACACTTTTTTTCTTCCCATTGATTAAACTGTTATGGATTCTTATTCCAAACATCCACTCGAATCTTCGAATTATAAAATTCTATTCTCTTTAAGTTTTTTAAATATAATTTTTTAATTGGGGTTGTTCTTCATTTTAAATCTCAAAAACTCTAAGCATTAGTGGCCAAGGATAGTGTTCAAACTCATATTAAATAAAAGGAAAAATAATTTTTGAAATTATAGTTTCTGTTTAGTCTATTAAGTTTCAAAATATTTAGTTTTAAATTTAGTCCATATATCCTAAAATGTTACATTCTCTTGCCATTTAATTTTGAGTTTAATTTTATTTACATTTTAAGATCTTGAGTTTTCACTAATAATACTTATTTTTATTCATTAATTGATAAATATTAGGAGGATTTTAAAATAATTTTAATAGTGATGAAAAATTAGTGATACTTTATTAAATTAATTAATAGAAAATTAACAAAAATAATCAAACGAGTATTGATTAAAACTGTGTAAAATTTTAAAATATAAGGACAATATTGAAACTAAAATAAGAAATGTTTTAAAATTTAGGGATAAAAAGTGATTTTCGCTTTTAATCAATAAGAAGAAAATATCAAGTAACGAAGTCATCAAACCAAACACTAGAATGTGATAATACCAGGGTAGTGATGATGACCAGGATAGCCAGCGGGAGGGCATCCGCCGTGATAAGGATAGCCAGCCGGAGGATATCCGCCGGGAGGGGGATACCCAGCCGGAGGGTACCCTACCGGAGGAACATACCCAGCACCGGCGCATGGCGGTGGTGGTGGATATCCATGAGGACGAGAGTAGTGGTTCCCTGCAGCAAACGCTGCCATATGTGAAAGCAGGCCCCTGTCATTAGTGTCCTTGTCCTTCCCACCTCCCATATTTCTTTAAGATTCCGAGAGCAGTAACCAAACTATGAACAGACTAGAAACAAAATATTGTTATATCAGCAAGTAATTTTACATGATTGGGGGAAATTTTGTGTTCGTCCCTAAATGAACAGAATGAATCCAGATGAAAAACCAGAGGCTGATATGTAAGAAATTCTTGGTGTCCTCGAATCATTTATCGATTGAGGTTTAAGTTTTAGCTCATTCAATTCTTTCGAAACTAGTTAAAGATTAACTGAAATTACATATGATCAAATAAGATTAACTCGGCGAAATTTACAATTCTAGGCACATGATGCTTTGCAACAGTCTACACCACAATCAATCAAACAAAGGAATAGATTATTCAACCAATTAGTTCAAGCTATTTTCCAGTAAAATCATATTCACTCATTGATTCAACATCAAAGCATCAAAACATTAAAAGTCTGCAACGGAATGGATCAAAATCTCTAACTCTACAACTTCGAAGGCGACCTATAGTGGCGATGAACGATAAACAGCAAAATATGAATTGAAGAACACCGACAAACTCGCAGATGAAACGATCTTTAAAAACTAACCTACGTTCAATCGTTTTTCGAAAAAGCAGTTCAAAAACTTCCAGAGAAGACGAAAAAGAAAAAGAAAAGCATCCGAGTGAAATTCATGAGAACATAATCACAATAAAAATGGAGATAACTTGAACAAACGGTGAATGATGGAGATTAGAACCAGAAACCGGAATCAAAAACAGTTTACAGAGACGGACAAGTTCTCCTAGCAACAAATCCACAACACGAAGAAATGCGATCGAAACAAAACCACAAAAAATCGATGATAAATCTAAGAACAAAAAGAAAAAAGAAAAAAGAGTGAGAGGGAGAGAGATTGCTTACGATGCAAGAGAGATTTTGGTGTGCTCCGTGAAAATGGCGATTAGGAGAGACAGAGACGTACAAAACAGAGATTGATTTGAACTTTGACGCTTATTCCTCACCCTTTGTGTTTATTCCATCAAAGAGTATCGACCGCCTTGGCGTTGCTTGGACGCGTCCAATTCAGTACGTCATTTTTGCCCTCCAATTTTTGATTCCTAATTAAACAAATTACAATATCACCTAATCCCAATATTCGATATTCGATAAGGTCGATGGTTCGATACCACTAAAACATAAAAAGAAAAAAATTAAAAAATAAAATATCGACGAATTTCAAAATTACTTAAGGGATAAGTTTCAATCTTTGTGTAACTCTTCCGTGAGTCGAGAAGTTTAACTTGTTCAAAGTCGAACATTATGCATCACGTTGGAATCATGTGATCTGGCAGTCATGCATTGAGAAGTCGAAAAGCATCGTGATTTAAGTATTTTAGTATAAAGTATGTTTTATGAGTGTTGCACTCTGTTTCCGCTATTTGTTTCGGTATGTTTTGATTGAAAGTCGAGGTCAACATATTGAACTATAAAAATGTAATATTAGATAATTCCTCATTGCTTTGGGGACGAGGTCAAGAGACAAGGTTCGATCTCTGCCGGGCTATTGAACCATATAAAATTAATATCAAACAATTTCTCATTGCTTAAGGGACGAGGTCGAGAGATAAGGTTTGATCTATACTTGATTGTTGAACGGTAAAAAACTAATGTCAATTAATTCCGCGTTACATTGGGGATAAGGTCGAGAGATAAGGTTCAATATCTGCTTTACAGTTGAACCACAAAAAAAAACGTAATATCAACTAAATCCTCGCTGCTGACTATTAAACCATCAAAAAGTACAATATCGATAGATCAAACTTTGCTTAGAGGATAAGATCGATAGCTCGATCTCCGTTCTTCGTTAAACCATGAAAAAGTATGCTATCAACTTTTCAACGAATAATAATGTCTAATCTCAACTAATCTTTCTCTATATTATGTTCGATGCATTAAATAAGGAGTGGGTGAAAGATAGGCAGTTGAATAGTAATATTCATTATTCTCAAAGATGGGACGTTTAAGAATATAGTAATAATTTATTACACGATATTCTCTATGATGTGTAAATTAACCGACCAAGCAAATATAATTATTCCCGATAATTTATTTAAATATGATAATTATTGAATTAATAAGATATGCGTAAGATCTAAATTATTTAACCTTGAATATTAAGGAAATGACGTGTCTCAAATATTTGGAAAAAAAATCAGAGAAATTTATAAAAGAAAATAAAAAATCAAAATTAATGGGTTTTGGAATTTGATTTTGACCAACGCTTTCTGTTGGCGTTCAGGAAGAAACATGGAGGCAGGTGGGACCCACAGACCTTTTATTTGCCGGTAGACCCTTCGAGTTTCTTTATTCCCTTTTGTGGCACAAATTTTTTTAATATTGAATAATGTGTCATTTTTTTTTTTAACTAATTACAAAACAAATCATTTAATGATTTTCATTAATTTTAATACTCACACTTGGTTGTGTATTATAACGTA
Organism: Cucurbita moschata; assembly: GCF_002738365.1. Classification (NCBI taxonomy): domain Eukaryota; kingdom Viridiplantae; phylum Streptophyta; class Magnoliopsida; order Cucurbitales; family Cucurbitaceae; genus Cucurbita; species Cucurbita moschata. The sequence continues at coordinate 2,246,495 of NW_019268517.1, forward strand.
TTTAATTTTTATGTTAATAATTGTACCTGAAAAATAATGCATTAGAGAATATCGGTTTCAAAATCGACCCGAAGTCTCAAGTCAACTACCACTTAGAGCACGACAGACTTTATAAACACCTGTTGAATCTCATAGAATATAAATTTCAACAAGACTCGTTAGAGTGAATCAGTGAATTGTTCTTGAGAGAAATCAAGTTAAAAGAACATGTGAAGAGAAAAAAAAAACCGTTAAGTTATGAGTATAGTCCATAAGCGTTTAAATTTTGACAGTTTATGTCAAATAGATTGCGACTCGAATCCTACAATTCCAACAAGAAATTTCAACAAGACTCATTAACGTGACTCGAACCAAATCCAAATGCATATCAATTTTCAATTACTCACCAATAGTTGCAGGAATTAGGGGCAAAGTTCATGAATAGAGAACATAAGCTCGAATTTGATTGGAAACCATAAGAAAATTTTAATTGTTATAAAAAAAAGTTTTGGAATGAACTTGACTACATACTATAATTGAATGAAATAAGGGTATTCACGAAAATGTTGACATGAGTCGATTCTAGCACATCGACGAAAAATCATAATAAAACATTTGAGATTCCAAGTAAATTGAAAACTTAAAGATCCGTACGATTAGAACGAGGTACCATACGAACAACCTACTTCCATGAACCAAAAGAAGTATTGTTGAGCAAGCACAAAGAAGCTTAGGCTTGTGAAGAAAATGGAAGGCGTCTAATTTGGTGCTTTCTTTTTTACAAAATGCCTAAACAAACATGAGCCAAACAAAACTATAAGAGTTGAGGCTGCAAGATAAAGAGCCACAAAATGGTCTGGAAGTTGATCTCTCATCTTCTGTACTGATCAGTCCTTCACAAAATGGTGAGTGAGCAATTTCGCGATCTCGAGGAAACCGACCTTTTCCCTTCCTTCGAATATGGCTTTAAGCTTATCGTCACAGAAGATCTCCCTTTTGTTAGCAGGATTCTGCAGGGGAAGACAATGAAATTCTCATCATTCCATAGCTTGGAGAACAGAAACTCCCTGATTAGCAACTAAACATGCAAGAAAGAGCTCTTTGAGGCCTAGCCCGTTTGTTTTTTCTTTTAAAACTATGGGTACTTGCGTGTAGCTGAACAA
>NW_019268517.1:2252636-2312044 GCF_002738365.1 Cucurbita moschata
ACAAATGTAGATGTAGTTCGAAGATTTCCTCACAACTCGCAACGTCACATCCTAATCTGGGTTCATTTTTTGTAGCTCACGATCAGGAAAGCAGCGGAAGCGCAAGCGCAAGGATGGAGACGGTAATAATCAACTTCAGGAGGAAAAACAGTACCGCGTCATAGCTACTGATAATGTCACAAATGTTTACATGAGTACTGTGGACGATTGTCTATCGGCCACTCCTTTAAACAGCATAATTCATTATGATCTTCCTACTCCTCAAGTACTTATAGACTCTACTGGAACATTCAATGTTGAAAATGGAGATATGGGTGAGAAATTTGATGGAAGTAGAAGGAGAGACGAATATGATTTGAAACTTATCGAGCTCAAGGCAGCAATCTCTGCCAATATGGTTGATTCTGATAAAAAAGCAGAGTCTTCTAAAGATCTTGGCCTTGTTTATGATGATTCCAAGGCTGATTGCGCGGTGGGTTCCACTCAGGGAAGTCACTCCATTGGCGCCAAGAGAAGGAAATCTAGTAGGGTGAAAAGGTTCACTAAGGAAGCAGTCTCGTCTGAAAACTCTGACCACAGATTAAAACAAAATGGAATTGCTGTAAACATGGAGCCAACTGATCAAAATGAACAATTGGGGCCCGAGAATCCTAGTTTGTCAGGCCACTCCAGAAATGTAGCTACTATAAGAAGGATTATCAAGCCTGTTGGTTATTCAGTTTCAGTATCAAATAACATCCCGGATGTAGTCGTGACCTTCTTGGCTGTGAGGTTTGTCATACAACACTGACCATTCCTTTGTGCTGTTGAGTATTACTGTACGTTTTCTCTATTGAATAGTCATTAGCTAAACTCTACTTGATTTCAATTATTGTTTTCAAATTTCTTACCAATCACTCAAAAATCTAGCTTCATCATCTGTTAGAGCTTGGTTATCTATACAATTCTTCAATTCTCTCCCATTGGCATGCATTTTACTGACAAGACAGCCAAAGGAACAAGCTCTGGCCATTTCCTATTCTTTTTGGTTCGTTCTAAGCAGTGATTGTGGATCTTTTTCTTTTTGCATGTAGGTCTGATGGAAAAGAAGTAACGGTGAATAACAAATTTCTAAAGGCTAACAATCCACTTCTGGTAATTGATCAATTTTTCGTACTCTAGCTTACATATTTAACTTAGTTTCTGACCTCTTAGTATTTACTACTCTCTCACTGCAGTTGATTAACTTCTATGAGCAACATCTCCGATATAATCCAACATTATGAAAGAGCTACAAGTGTATCTGGCCACCATCATGTTTATGGTTTACAAGCTGTAATTTTGTAGCTTTAGGAGATTTGGTGGAGTATAATATGAATTCTTGGTAAAATTCTCAAGAACTGTGTTAAGAGGAGATCAAACATTTTCTTGCTCTGTTTTATTTCTACATGAGGATAAATGGAAAGTTATATTCTTTTTGGATATTGAAAATCCAATCTAGCAGTTTAAAGACTTGGTAAATCGAATTATGAACTTCTAAGGTTCTACACACCCCTCCCCCTCCCCCAAAAAAAAAAACAAAGTCCAAGGAAGGAGGGTAACAGCGTCCACGGCTAGCAATATTGTCTACTTTAGCCTGTTACGTATAGCCATCAACCTCACGGTTTTAAGACGTGTCTATTAGGGAGGTTTTCATACCCTTATAAGAAATACTTCATTCCCCTCTTCAACCGACGTGAGATCTTACAATCCACTCCCTTGGGGGCCAGCGTCCTCGCTAATATACCATCCAATGTCTGGCTCTGATACCATGTTAGATTTTGGTTTTTCCAAAAAAGCCTCATCCAATGGAGATGTATTCCTTACTTATAAACCCATGATCAACCCCTTAATTAGTCGACGTAGGAGTCCTTTCCCAACAATCCTCAACAAGGTGGTGTATGTTCATGCTTGTATTATAGTGCTAGACTAAATAATCTTGTAGGAAATTGTCACCCATTTCCATTTCCACATTTCCTTTACGTTATTTTTGATGTCCAATGGAAAGCTTCATACAGATTCAGGTGGTGGTTATATACGCTTTCTACAGATTCATGTGGTGCTTTTCTGCCCTCCAGATGCTGAGTGTTCATCAAAGAGCCATGGGATGCTTATTTATCAGGTTTTCTTACTGAACTTTCTTGGTCTCCATTTATATATTTTCTTTTGGTCTCCTATGATGTCATTCAAATACATATTTAAACTAAGTGTCATTATCAAACTTCATTTAATATCAACCAAATGTGTTAAAACAACTAGATGCCCTCTTCTGTACTTGATTACGTTAGAAACTATGAACCTCCGCAGTATGATGTTGTCCATTTTGAGCATAAGCTCTCGTGGTTTTGCTTTTGGTTTCTCCAAAATGCCTCGTATCAATAGAGATGTATTTCTTATTTATAAACCTATGATCCTTCCCTTAATTAGCCGATGTGGGACTCCCTTCCGACAATCGTCATCAGATTATTCATCTTCCTACTAAGCCACATGGGCTCCTTGTTATTACTTTCAACAGATAGCAATTAGTTACTCGATTAGATACAGGTTGCTCAGGTTGGCATCCAATCCTATCAAGAAATTTAAATTCTTTAGGAACTTTCATCATTGATCAACTAATATTTTGACCTTCATAAAAGCATGAAAATGTTCAAGCTTTTCCAAAGTCATCTCCTACCCTCAACAAACAGCCTTCCCTCCTCATTATCACTCTCCTGCCACCACTCAGGTTCTAATTCAGAGAGATAATGGAACATAGTGCAGGGCCATCACCTCTTGTACCTTGTATCATAGTTGGATTTCTGGGAATCATAATATTTTGGCCAACTCTTCAATCCATATGGGAGAGTTTGGAATCTCTACTTGAACTGGGTATTTGGGTTGCAGTGATTCTTCTTTTTCTTCTACTGCTTGTACACTTCCTTTCTGTTTCCTTTCCTGTTCTTCATGTTTCATCCACTTGTGCAGTTCAGCATTCGAGCAACCATGGCTATGATCCCGATGGATTCGGTTTCGGGTTAGGAACATTCTTTCTTTTTCTTATCTTCCTTCTGCTCTATAATCTATTGTAATCTTGTTCTAGTAATAGCAAACCATATCTTCTCCTTGGTATAGAAAAGTGAATTGGATTGCTGAGTTATAAATGTTTTCAATGATAATGAGTCAGATTAGTTTCTCTCGTTTAATATACCGACCGATCGTTTGAGGAAAAAATTAGTTACCATAGGATCCTCCACTACAAAGTACACCGATAGAGCGAGTATGATAAAATTCTACCACAAATCTCTACTGTGATTAGGCTAATTTAGAGAATGATCATGGATTTATAATGGAGGAATACTCTCTCTATTGATATGAGGCCTTTTGAGTAAGCTTAAGCAAAGTCACGAGCACTCATATTCAGAGTGGACAATATCATATCACTGTAGAGAGTCATGTTCGTCTGGCCGTTGGGACCCACACAATTTTTGTTCCACATCCAGTTATTCTTGAGGACTTTTGCTACCTAAATGAACGATGTGAGGTATAATTTTGTATACAACCTTTTTTGAAAATATATATTTATTTGCAAATAAATAAATATATGGAGGTTATATGATAAAATTCTTATGTAATATTGTTTTTTAATTCACCAATATATAGAATTTTAATTTTTATTTAATAAATTTGTAAATTAAAAAAAAAATCAAGACTAAATTTATAATTTCACAAAAAAAAAATGTAATATTTCACTAAATTTGTAATTTAAAATGCCAATATTTTCTTTCATTTATTCCTGCAACTTACATCCTCTTACATTGTAATTAAGATTTAAAATTGCTAATCAAATCAGAGGCCGGAAGTGAACGGGACGCCGGTACTCGGCAACCAAGATCCTCCGGCAATGAAATTCCCGACGGTGAACTTCGAAGCCTCCGCCGCGCTGGTAATTACACGATAACCCTTCCACTTCACTCGATTCGCCGTCGAAGCTCCCGCACCGGTGTTCTTATACTCGCCGTAATACAGAGTATTTAGCGCAAAATTACCGCTCCACTCCATCCACCCCGCCGGACTGATAAACCCTCCTATCGACGATGTCATGACTACAGTTCTCGAATACTCCCTCCACGGTCGGCCTAAAAAGGCCTTAACGCCGCTGAGGCCACCGGCCGACGTGATTCTGCAATTGTGGATCGAGATTCCGGTGTTCTGATTCGGATCTGAGCGGCCTTGGGCGGTGATCGTGATCGTCTTGTTTGGAGGATCGCGGGCGATGATGTTGCTATCTTGGATTACGACGGCGGCGTTGCCGAAAATGAAATCGACGGTGCCGTAAATGTCGCATTGTCTGTAGAATTGGCGTTCGGAGAAGACGTAGAGAGTGTCTTGAAAGCCTTCGAAGCTGCAGCGGTAGTAGACGGAGAGGTCTGAGCCGGAACGGAGCGCCACCGCTTGATGGTTTGATGCTCCGGCGGTGTTTCTGATAGTTATGTCTCGTGCGATGAATCCGTCTCCATCAACGGCTGAGATTTCAGCGACGTACACAGTTAATAATTAATACAAAAATAAAATAATACAATTAATTCGATAAAACCCTCCTTACAAACATATTTAATTAAAAATTAACAATTATTATTATTAAATTCATGAATTTTTATACATCCTAATAACAAAATTCTCAACTAAAAAATATCGTGCTAAATTATTTATTTTTTAAAATAAAATTCAAAAATTAAAATATTAAAATTTAGGACTCAATTGACTTTGACTTCATATTTTCTATGTAAAAAGAAAAAAAAAACAAATAAATAAATAATTTTTGTAATACTTAGTCAAATTGTTGAATTATACTCTTTTTTTTTTATAAATAAAAAATTAATTCATTAAAAATGTCTAACACCCAACTTTACAATATTTACGTAATTTTCAAAAATTCAGTAAATATTTTTATTATTTAATTAAAATTAATAATCCATAGCAATCTTTTAAATATGTTCTTAGACTAATGAACTAAGTCAAACATTATCAAAAGAATTAGGTATATTTAATATTTTTTTAAAATAATAATTTTAATTGTTAAGAAATCTTATAAAATCTATTATTTATTCTTATATAAAAAATTAAAATTTTAAGCTTTCGTAAATGGGTGGTGTTTTCCAAAGCTTCCATTTGAATAAAAATGATTATTAATTCTTTTTATTTTTAAGAATTATTATTTATTATTGGGAAAAAAAAAACTCTAAACCCATTTTTTAAAATTAGAATTCTTAAACCTCACTAAAATCCCAATTAAACCCATTTTAATTATGATTTTATTTATAAAAAAAATAAAAAAGAAAGTGGGGATTACCAACGGTGGCGGATTTAAAAGTGGTGGAACCGCCGCCGACGCTCCTACTTCCGGTGATGATAGTTTTTCCGATGCCATCGCCGATCAACATAACATTCTTAGCCTTAATCTCAACATTCTCACTATAAACCCCGGCCTTCACATAAATCACAAACCTTCCTCCGCCCTTCGCGGCGGCGACCGCCTCACTCACCGTCCTAAATCTCCCAGACCCATCCTTCGCCACCACCACGTTAGCATTCGGAGCGCTCGACTGCAACAGCTTCCTTTCTCCCGGCTTAACCCACGTCGGAAACCCTTCATTCATACTCGGCGGCTCAAACCCCTCAGCCGAAGCCGGCTTATTCACCGACAACCCATCACTAATCAGCTTGGAAACATTATTAGCCGTTAAAGAGTAGCCGAAAGCCGAAACCCCAAGCTCCTCAAACCCAGCTTGACACGTGTCGAGAGCTGTGAGAGCAGCACTGAGCCAGGTCTGAACATCGACCGGAGAGCACCGACCGGCAGTCCGGTTGAGCCGGTGAATGATTTGGTCGTAGAGCTCGATACAGTCGGTCCATGCAGATTTTTCTCGGTCGTTTTGGCACTTTGGGCCGAGAGCGACGGCGTTCTTTTGGGCCAAAACGGCTCGCTCGATGGCCGATTCGACCAGAACTTTAAGGAAGTGGGATTTTGAAGCGATTGGCCGGTTTTTTTCTGTGGCCGTTTTTTTTGCCGTGAGAAAATGCTCACATGGAGCTGGATATGGCGTTTGGCTGCACCAATTTTTCACTTCGTCATCCGAGTAAGCAAAAATGACCGACCCAAGAACAAGAACAAGAACGAGAACGCTTTTAATGGCTGCCATTTTTTTTTTATTTCCGGTTAATGGTGGGAGGGGATGGGAGGTTCCCGTTTTATAGGGAACAAGGTCAGAGGAGAGAGAAAATAGTCTTATGAGAGAGAAACTGAACCTTAAGTTTTTAGTTGCCTTGTTTTTAGTTATCTTGTCATGGTTCTGCCTGTTTGTCGAGTGTATATGTTTTAATCAATAGAGCTGTATATGTTTCGGTTGACCAAAGAAATGACTTCTACTCCTGTTAGTATCTTGCTTCATATATTCGAGACTATATTATTTATTTTGCGAAAATATAAAAAATGTTCGACAAATTTAAAATATATTTTCTAAAATTTATTGAAAATTTTCATAATATATATATATACACACGCGTACGCTCAAGATGTACATAAATTATATGAAATTATATGATTAAAACATAATTAATAGTTACCATATCGCACAACTACGTACACACTAGATCTAGATGAACACAAAGAACAGGAGAAAGAAAGTAAATGCATAAAATATATATGATTCAATTTACTATATATATTTATTTATAATATATGGTTTTACCAGATATAGTTTTTTACTATATATGATTATTTACTACCTATGACTTGGGTCCGAGATTGAAAATATAATCTTAATTTTCAGTCTCATTTAATTAACCGAGAGAAATATTTCACCATTTTCTAAAATAACTAAAATTGTCATGTACCTTTTTAAAAATATGTTAAAAAATAATTATTATTATGAAAGTTAAAAAATAATTTTTATTATGAAAGTTTAAATGCTAAAAAATTGTGTATATACATATATATATATATTAAATTTTTTAATTTTTTTTTATATTCAAAGTTAATTGGGTTTAATTATTGGCTGCGGTGGCTCTACTTTAACAATATCCACGTGGACGCTTCTGATTTGACAGTCCAATGGGATTTCAAGGAGTGGTTGTAACTTAGACTCTGGTTTTAGACTCTACGAAAATTTGCTTTCAACTTGCTTTATATTTATAATTAATTAATTAATTTACCTCAATTATCAATAATACAATTATTAATATTTAACTATGTTTAAGAAAAATAATTGCCCAATACACTTCCAATTTTCGTTGACTAAATTATTATGAATTTGTTTTTCACGCCACAATTAACAAATTTAATTAATTAATAAGTATAATTAAAAATAAGCAATTTTTTTAATGTTTTTTTTATTATTTTATAAATATTTAATATTAATAATTTATATATTCTTCGTGTAATTGAATTAATCTTCGTGTATTGCATGCATGGAAATTGCAGTCTTTATGACGATGTCAAAAGGTCAACGCCAAAGACTTTTTGGCCCAAACAATAAATATATATATATATATAATTATCAATTATTATTCTACGTAATTTAATTTAATTTAATTATTATTTTATAATAATATGATATTTATAAAAAAAAACATTTTATTTTGTTAAGAGGAATATTCAATTATGGGAGAGAGGGAGAAACGGCCTCTCCTTCCCTTTCTTTAGCTTGGGTAGGTGTATTAGATAAATTATAGAAGGGTGGTTCATTAGTATACGAGCGGTGCAACTAAAAAAACCGACGTTTATTCGATTGAATTTTTGCCGATTTGGTTTTGAAAATGTACTGATTTTACTCTTTATGTAATTTTGTAACGTTCGGGTGAGTGAATCGAGGATATATCTGAATGAGAGTGATCTCGAGAATATGAAACTATGGTTAAAAACGTCCAAAAGAATTGATAGTTATTATGTATACCAATAGGCTATATCTGAATGAGAGTAATCCCGAACTCAAGTTGGAAAACCCTAAAGAATCGGACAAATTTGCAAGTTGGAACTTTTTTAGTCGAGCCAACCCGACCAACTCTATAATAGGGTTCACAACCTAACCCTACCCTTCTTTTAAGACTGTTTTGAAGATTGATGTTTATAACAGATGCTAATGATACGTTTTAAAATAATTACAAAATGAACAACTCGACAATTTGAACCAACCCAAAAAATAAAGGGTTGAGTTGTGAACCCTGTTCGGTTCACTCGAGTAGCCAACTCGACCAACCCGAAATTTTAGGTTGGTCAAAAGAAATTTCCAATTCAATCCAACCTAACCCATGTACACCTCTACGAACATTATTTAATTTATTAATTTACATATAATTTTATATTTTATTCCTAATTAAAAAAAGAATCTCATAAATCTTATAAATTAGCATAAATGAATCTTTTTCTGTCATTTCCACACCAATTTGCAGGGAATAAATTTGTTTTGATTTTTCTTAATTAAACTATTTATTAATTAATTTAATTTATTATCTTTTTTATTCCTTTTTTAATTAATTTCCTTTATATATTTAATATCTAAGCCAAGATTTTGTTAATTAATTTCATTTATATATTTAATAATTAAGCCAATATTTTTTTCCTATAAAAACATTTAATTTGATCATGATTGGTCGAATAATTTTTAAATCATAATTAATTTCCAATTTAAAATAAATAAGCAAAGTTTATCCATAATCATTATGAGTTTGACGTAATATTTTCAAAATTATTATATTAATTTAAAATATTTTGTTTCGGATAAGTTCAGGTATAAATATATTTTTTAATTTAAAAAAGTCAACGAAATTATAGCCTTGACTTACTTGCTATACGAAATTGAAACATGATGCAATGAGATTGAATTTTATGCATTAATTGAAAAAAAAAATGTAATTAAAAAAATAATTATCGAACACTTCCACACGTAAAACAAAAAACAATTTGAAAAAAAAAATTAATTATATGATTGAGATTAATTAATTACATATAAATAATTCCTATAAAATAATTATATGGTTCAAGTTCGTCATCATCGAGTTATTATTATTTTTAATTATTAAAAAAATTGCTTATTTATAATATCAATTAATATTTGTTACCAACGTTAAATATTTTAATCAAAATAAAATGTTTTAACGAATTAATTATTTTTTTTTAATTTAACAATCGAGAAAAAAGTCTAACAACCTAACCTTTGCAATTTAGGTTAGATGGTTCGAGTTGTTCAGGTCATCGAGTCGTGTGAACACATCTACCAATTATTAAAAATTAAATAAAAATAATTATTAAATCCATAAAAAACATTAAAAAAAATCAAAATTAATGAATTTGAAGAACGACAATTAAGTTAATGTAATTGTCAATATGAACATAGCTCAACAAGTATAAAATATGTACCTTTGTTTAAGAGATGGAACGCTCGATATATTAGTAAAAATTTATAATTTAAAAAATAAAATAAAATAAAATATTAAAGAAGTAGTTAGGACATTATTAATAGATAGCACCAAACTATTCAAGCCTAGTTGATAAAATTAAAGTGGTTATTTATAATGGACCATTTTTTAGAATAATAAAAAAAAATTAATTAAATAAAAATAATGAAAATTACATAATACCAACCATATGGTCTTTTTCTTATTTTTTTTAGCAATTTTATTATAATTCAATTTAGTCTATATTTGATGCTTTTTAAGAAATTTTCCTCTTATTTTGTAAATTAAATTCATTAAAAAAAAATTAGTGGAGTACTTTCGGGTTTCAATTTTATAAGAATTAAACATGGCCCAGATGACTAAATCATTACGAAACGTCGTAGGAATTGATGGAACGACATGTCTTTATAGTGCGGTCAGTCAATTCAGACATTTATAAATGGGTGTCGTTTTATGAAAACGAAATATTTTTTATTTTTATGCTTTTTTTATAAGAGGGAGTATTGTCTTAATCGTCTCGGTTTGAGCATAATTGATTAAATAAATATTTTTTAAAAGGTATAAACGTGAACTCGTAATGGATTTAAATGTGTCGGGATGAATGTCACTGTCAGTATAGAATTTACACGTCCCTCTCTCTTAACTTTCGTAACATAATTAATTTGTGTTGTACGTTTCACGTCATATTAATTCTTTAAACGACTGACTTAGTAGACTTCAAGTTCAACCGAATGAAAAAAAATTAAATTTAAAAGAGATAGATAAATTTAAATATTCATATATTTGACGGGAGTGATAAATTTAGATATATCTCTTAAATTAATGATATTTACTTGGAAATATAGTTAGTTAGTCTCTTTCGTATGACACGTGATTTAGCTTACCTACAATTTATTTCATTTATAAAATTAACCTTATTCTACGTGATTAATCATTTCCCACGTACATGCTTACACACACACACACACACACACATATATATATATATATATATATATATATATATATATATATATATATATATATGCGTATATATATATATGTGGTATATATATATACGACTAAACTTTCAAACGTAAAAAAAACTTAAAAAATACATAGAAATTATTCGTATTTTGTTTCAAAAATACACTTACCGTTAGTACTATGTTTTAAAATTATCTATAAAATTTTAATAAATATAAAAAAAATATCAATGTTCGAGTAAACGAATGAACAAATTGAAACCACGTCTGAATGTGATCTCGAACATATAATTGTTAAGAAATGTTTCAAATAATTAATAGTTGTTATCTATACCAACACGGTACATTATTTTTTCTTTTAGTGACTCAATTTTATAAATTTCAAAGTTTAACGTAAATATAATTTAAATAAAGGTGTGGTCCTCGCTAAAAATAATACATTTACACAATAAGAAAATTGCAAATTAAATATAATTAATGTTATTTATTTTATGTCTAAAAAATGCAATCTATTTTCATGTGTGGGCCCATATTCTCTTTCTCTGAGTCCACAATTACGTTCTTACCCTTCAGTCTTCCAATACCAACTTTACGACTTGTCGTTGCTATTGTTGCGTCATAAATAAATTTATCGCATTTCCATCCCTTTCTTTGACTTTGTACTGATCAACGCCGACTACTTGTCGTTACGTAACTGTCAAGCAACTAAAAAAAATTAATATGCTAATTAAAATAATTATCATTTAAAAAAATAAATATCCAAAAATCGAATTGAATAATTTGTTATTTTATTTTCCACTAGTTTATTTATTTATTTTTAGCTTTTTTTCAGTTTATTATTTTTAATATAATAAGAAAAAAAAAACATTTTTACCAATATATTTATTTTAGTAAATTATTTTATCTCAATTTTTTTTATTTTTTAATAGTTCAATAATTAAATTATATTTAACTTGTTCCACTTGATTACTTACAATTATTCAAAGTAGAACTAACAACAGATTTTGCTTGCCTAGCCTTTAGACTATTAATTAGGTGGGAGTTTTTCAATTTTTAGGCTATATGGTTGTTGATAATAATTTATTTTACAAAATAAATAAATAAATAAATAATGGCTACCAATTATAAATTAGTACAAAAATGTTACTCGGGAGAAAACTAGAGGCGCTCATATGACCTGATAACTCGATTAGTCCAAATTATCCGACCCAATCAAGTTGAGTTGGATTAGCTTTTTTATTTCGGTCTAGATTTGGTTGATTTTTTTAAAAAAAAAAACTGACAAATTGGTTTCGGTTAGTGAGTTTTTTTTTTGTCGGGTCCAACCCGACTAACCCAGAAATAGGGTTACGACCTAACCCAATAATACCATGCGTTTAAAGAAATTAAGAATATTTGACATTTGTAACTAATGTTAATAGTGTGCTAGGACTAGTAAATGCTCGATATTTGAATTTCATGAGATTTTAGTTACTAAAGTAATATTTATTTTGAATAAATAGGATTTGAAAATAATAATTATTATAAAAAACTCGATAATCCAACTCGAAAATATAGGGTTTTAGGTTGAGTTATGAACGTTATTCAGGTTGCTCGGATCACCAGTCCAATCTACTCAAAATTTCAAGTTTGTCTAAAAAAACTCTAACTCGACACGTAAACACGACAATCGGGTCTCAATTTTACTAATATATTAATAAATACATCAATGCATCTAAAAATAAACACAAATTAAAATAAAATAATAAAAATCAACAAATATTTTTTTTTTATAAATAATTAAATTATTTTTACGTGCAAATCAAGTCATAGCCTTGTATTATTATTCATATCTATGGATATTTATTAAAAAAAATATATTGAAAATATCAAATAATCATTTATATTATTCTTATTTTTCTGGCGGCTTACATTTATTTTCCTTTCCCTTTTCTTTAGGTCAAATTCATAAAGTGGGATAGAAAAAAAAAATTATAAAAAAAACTTTATCATAAATATTTAATAGATTATTGAACTTTATAATATATAAAAAAAATATTTTTATGGATAACAATTTTATTTATAATTTTGTATTTTTTAAACTCCCTATCGCTTTATTATAAGTTTCGTTTATAAATTTTATTTTTGAAATTAAAAAAATAAAAAATAAATAGTCATGAAATGAGGATAAAATTTATAGGCAGTTTATAAATTTAAATTATTTTTTTTTTATTAAGGATAAAATTTATAATTTAATAAAATATATATTTCTCATCGTTCTTATCAAGTCTTTTTATTTAGTCGTGATTGTTCCAAACACGCCATTACGGCCAAAAACCGTTGGTTTTTTACGCTTTGGTAGATCAAAACCGTCCAAAAGTTTGACTTTGACTCGATTCTACACGTGGCGTTTTCCGACAGCCTGTAAAAACTATGTGCAGCCGCAGACAATCAATCCTCTGTCTACATTATTTTTCTCGAAGAACTTTGTAAGTAGTTGTTTTTGTCTTGTTGACTTCTTCCTAAATGAAGATTCCTTTGTTAGATTTTGAAATAATGATTGAGAAAGATGTTTCTAAACTAAATGCCAAATATTATGGAATGTACTTTATCCAATGTAATTTTGACTATTCTAATCTTATTGGGTATTTGAACGTTTTTTTCGAACGGGTTTAATAAGAGGAGTTTTACTTGAAAATAGTTACGTCGGGAGCGATTGAATAATGACGGGTTTAGTTTTGTTATTTATAAACAAACAATTCTAAGAGTACTTTTAGTACTTTAAGTAATAATTGTTCGATGAACCCACCTTCGTTGACTATTAGGTGGTAGTTGTCGGGTTTGTAGAATGACATAAGAAACTAACTAAATCTACTCTCGTGACTTTGATCGAATTTTGAGGAAAGAAATGAGACAGTTTACTTGTCTTCGTGACGGATGAGAGGTGTTGACAACACGAGCTTTATTACTTGACTTTTGACCTTATTTCTTAATCGAATTTCGTGATTCTTCGAAACCTGTTTACTTGTGTTTAATTCGATTTTGAATTTTGACGTTTGATTTAACATTCTTGAAAATATTTTTGAAATGTTTAGTCAAGTTTAGGCATGAGGCTTTTCACACTGAGTTCCTGTAACAGCCTAAACTCACTGCTAGCCGATAGTCAGTCTCAAGGTTTTAAAATGTATATATTAGGGAGAGATTTCCACACCATTATAAGGAATTCTTCGTTTCCCTCTTAAACCAATGTGGGGTCTCACAATTCACCCTCCCTGGAGGTCTAACGTCAACATCGACACACCGTTTGATATTTGGTTCTGATACCATTTGTAACAACTTAAGTCCACCGCTAGATATTGCCCATTTTGACCTGTTATATATTGTCGTTAGTCTCATGGTTTTAAAATGCGTGTTTCCACGCCCGTATAATAAATTTATATTAAAAAATAATAATTATAATTATAATTGTTTTTCGCCTAAAAAAATTATAATTTTTTTAATATAAATTAGCGTCCCAAAATCAAACTCAACACAGGCTTCATACATTGGGCTAAAAAATTTATTACATTGGGCCTCCTTCCAATTCCCTCATTCATGAACTATCCACGTTTCTTTTTAAGATAAATTATTTTATATTAATTATAACCATTATTATTTATTTATTTTTCTCTCCTTTTATTATTATTATTATAATTTTTTTTAACCAAAATTAATAAATTAGCATGAAAAGACGTTACTAATTTCCCCGAGACCACTTGTAACAAAATTCAACCTGATTTCAAGAACGAATAAGATCTCACATAAACTATCTGATAAAGCACTCGATGGTTGTATAAAGACATACGAGCCAGGCAATGATTATGTCCCTTAACCGTTGTTGACTCTAGTCATTTATACTCGAGAGTTGGATGCCCATGATGACATGGTAACCTCGAATCATGCCCTTGACCATTTATACTCGAGACTATGATATGCAACTCACTTCCATTTTAGGAGCTCGCATGGGTCAATGGGAGTCGATGTCGTTAGAAGAAGGCGCACTGGTCTTAACTCTCGAGCGACGTGGGTGTGGTTGGGAAAGAGGATTATCGTCATTGCTCAGTCTCTACCGAAGATAATGCACCGCTTGTCGTCGCAGTTATAGGGAGGAGGTTGCCGTGCACGCCATCGTCGAGAGAGTAGCCACCGGGGTTTTTGCGGCGATCAGCATGAAATAACTGAGAATGGCGAACACTTTTTTCAAGATTAAGAAATTTTAAAAGTATTTTTGAAATAAGATATTTACTATTTTTCATAAAAATATTTTTGAATGTTACAAGGATGAAATTTTAAAATTTTTAACTTTAAATGGATTTATTTACCAAAAATAAATTTAAAATCTTAAGATTTAATTAGATATAAAATTAAAAAATTTAGGAATTATAATATTTATAATATTTATAACATTTTAAAAACTAAACATCTATATACTCCCAACATGAATATGCATGAACGGTGGATATAAACATGTGTATTTGGTTAAAAAAAATTATCTTCCCGTCCGACTGACACGTGTCCACACCCACACTCCATGTGTTTCTCACACCCACACTCTCTCTCCACACCCACCTATATATAAATAAATTAAATCATTTACATTTACGTAACTTCCCTTGTTTCTCCTCTCTACAATTACCAAAATGCCCTTTCCCTTTGCAACACCTCTTCTCCTCTTCATAGCCATCATGGCTTTCTCTATTTCTTCGTTAGACGAGCCGGACGCGGTTCGGTTGTTGCGGACCGGAATTGTGAAAGCCAGATCCGACATATATAATGTGAAACGACGTCGCTTTGAACGTGGGAATGTGCAGGCCGCACTTGGCGATTGCCATACGCTCTACGAGGAAGCCGACAGCCGGCTTGCCGCGATGTTAGTTGGGGAGAATTATTCAGCGGATGATGCTCGGATATGGCTCAGCGCCGCCGTGGCTAATCATCGGAGTTGTTTGGATGGCTTGGAAGAAGTCGGCGCTGTGCCGGCGGCGGATGGGAATAACTTGACCATGTTGCTCACCGGAGCTCTGCATTTATACGGCAAAATTGCCGCCGTGGAGGAGCTTACCACGTTGGATATTCCAAGTGATTTATTTTTTGAATTTTTTGTGATTCTATTAATTATTATTATTTTGTTTTAAGTTGCTTAAAATTATGTTTTTTTAAACGTTTAAAATATCTAATCTTATTTGAATTTTTAAAAATATTTTGTTTTATAAATTTTTATAATTTTTATTTTAACTTTTTTTTTCGTTAATTTCACTCTATACTCACCTTTTCTATTTTTTTTTATAAATTAAAAAATATGTCGGAACTTTCTTTTTTATCACAAAAATAATATTCTACGTTAATTTTATTATAGAAATCATTAATATTTTTAAAAAATAAAAATTAATATTTTTTTTTAAAATAAAAATAAGAGAAGTTTGAAAAATACCCTTTAATGAAATTATTAGTATCATACTAAAAAATAAAATTAAGAGAAATTTCAAAAATACCCTTTTATCATATTTTTTAATTATTAATACCTTTAAATTCTTTTGAAAAACTAATTTCTTTTTATTAATATATTGATTGTAACCCTTTTTTAAAGGTAATAATTTTAATTTTAATACTTATTTTTAAAATTTCATAAATATTTTTAAAACTTAATACTAATTATTTTTGAATTAAAGTTGAAGGTTATTAATCAAATTTTTTAAAGTTTGAGTGTTGTTTTTTATTATATCCGGAAAAATATTCGGATAAAAATATATTTTTTAATTTTTTAAAAATCGATATATATGTTTATTAATTTATTATTTTTGGGGAAAAAGTGTAATTTATCCGAGGAATAAAAATATAAAAAATAAAAAATAATAATAATAATAAAAGAATTTTTTAATTCAGTACGGGAACGAGTGGAGAAAGAGAGATCGAGGGAAAACTGGAGAATCAACTTGGCGAAATGGAATGCGGCGACGTCGAAGCCGGACTATGTGGTGGCGATGGACGGCTCCGGCACCCACACAACCATAAACGGCGCGGTGGCGGCTCTGGCCAGAGATGGCCGTAGACGGCGGTCGGAGAGGGTGGTGATATACGTGAAAGCCGGAGTTTACACGGAGAATGTGGAAATCGGAATGCAGTTGAAGAACGTCATGGTCGTCGGCGACGGCGCTGACAAAACCATCGTCACCGGTAACCGCAACGTCCCGGACGGCGCCACCACTTACAGCTCAGCTACATTTGGTGAGTTCTCAAACGACAACAAACATATATATATATATATATAATATTCGAATTAAGCCACAAAATTAGAAAATTATAATAATACTAAACAATTAATTTAATTAGTCTTTAATTTAGGTAATTTGCAATGTTTTTATCCGTAAATCAGTTTCTATAATTATTTATTTTTTTAATTTGAAATATTTAAATTATAAAACTAATTATGAGCAGGCGTTTCCGGTGACGGATTCTGGGTAAGAGACATAACATTCGAGAACACCGCCGGACCGGAAAAGCAACAAGCGGTGGCGCTACGGCTGAATTCCGACCTCGCCGTCGTATACCGGTGCACAATAAAAGGCTATCAGGACACCCTGTTCCTCCACTCCCTCCGTCAATTCTACCGCGACTGCCAAATCTACGGCACCATAGATTTCATCTTTGGCAACGCCGCCGCCGTTCTCCAAAACTGCGACATCTTCGTCCGACGTCCGATACGCCACCAGGCCAACATGATAACGGCCCAAGGCCGCGACGATCCAGCCGAGGCCACCGGAATTTCGATTATCAGCTGCAGAGTCAGGGCGGCGCCCGAACTCGCCGCCGTCAAGGGCGATTTCAGGACCTACCTCGGTCGGCCGTGGAAGAGATTTTCAAGGACGGTGGTTATGACGACGGATTTGGACGGATTAATCGACCCGAAAGGGTGGGGAGAATGGAGGGGCGATTTTGCAATTTCCACTCTGTTTTACGCTGAGTTTAAGAACACTGGCGGTGGTTCTTCTACTAGATTTAGGGTTCATTGGCCGGGATTTCATGTCCTCCGTAGCGCGGAGGAGGCGCGGCGTTTCACGGTGGCTGAGTTTCTTCACGGTGACGCTTGGATTCCGGCCACCGGCGTGCCATTCGAGGCTGGAGTTTGAGTTTTGGGGTCGGTGATTGAATATGTATTTACACAAAGGTTAAATGGAGAAAATATATAAAGTTTAGTCAAAATTAATATAAATTAAATTTGACAATTTTGTGCAAAACAAAGAAAAAATATAATTAATTATTACAAAAAAATGACATTTTTACCCTCGAGTTAGTTTAATTAACAAAGTGCGACTTTCTTGCTTTTCCTCATTTAAGGCAAATTAATAATCTCTGACTTTTTCTTTACACAGAAGATAATTTAAGACATTAATCCTAACAATATCTGTAATAATAAGAAGCTATGAAATGATAAATAAATTTGTAAATAATAAAGTAATAGAAATTAAGAACTATTTGTAAATGAAGAAAGTAATTAAAAAAAAAAACTAAAAACTATTTATAAATTAAGAAAGAAATGAGAAATAAAAATAAATCGTAAATAAAAAACGCGCCAGGTAGGGGTCGAACCTACGACTTTCTGCTTAGGAAACAGACGCTCTATCCACTGAGCTACAGGCGCTTGGTTGGTGGTAATGGAGGTTTAATAATTAATAAACAATATTTAACTTTTGTCAAGCGAAACCAATCGAAGAACTTTCTTTTCTCAGAACCTCCTATATATTTCAATCGCTCCATTCGTATTAGTTAAAGTTAGCAATTCATATTTTGTAGCCGGCGGCGGAAGAGGAGGTAAGAGGATTCGTTTCTGTTAGTGGTTCGATGGCCGGCGGTTCAGATGCGGCCGAAGCTGTTACGTTAACTTGCGCACGATGCGGCAAACCTTCCCATCTTCAGTATGTGTTTTCAACTTTCTTTTCAAGTTTTCAGTAGCCGTGCTAGTTCGCATGTTATCTTTGGTTCTTGAATGTCGATGGAATTTGAGTTGTTTTGCGTTTCTTTGAAATTGGATGGATTTTTAGTCGCTTAGTTTGGGCGTGCGAGTTGTGAATTGAGAATCAGTCAATGGAACTTGGAAGATAGTTAGTGCCTTTGGAAGTTTATTGTTGTTTTTCTTTTTGTGGCTTCTCGGGCGAAATCTGAATCTAAGAATGATATGAAAGAAGCTGAAAGTAATGGTTTAGTGGTTTTTTTTCCTAGTGATTTTGGTGGAATTTGATTGGCGATATGCTGAATCGGTAGGGGCTTCCGGCCATGATATTCCGAACTTGAATCTTTTTGTAGGCTTGGTACTTGCTTTGCAAGTTTAGAACCAATGGGTGGTTGGAGCGCTTTTGTGTCGGTTCTCTTTGTGACTTTTTTCTTTCTGGAGGGCAATGATTCATTAGTTTAAAACTAATGAGCAGTGTTTTTAAAGCCTTATATCAAGAACTTTACTTGGGAAGTTATAGGATTGTTTTCCAAGAAATTTTGGTGGATTATGATAATCATTGGCAATTGGTGATTTTGATGGTGTTCTCTTATATCTTTTTCTGTAATTGTACTCTATTCAATGTTTGTGCCAATCAATGGTTTGAAAGGCTAAAAGCGGTTTTCTGGTTGTTCCTTTGAAGAAGCAGGGCACAAGCTTCAATTTAAAATACAAAGAACTTTGATAAAAACCATAGAAATGTATATTAAGTATTGATTAGGGTAGATTTATTTTCTTAATATTTGTCATCAATATTTCTTTAGGCCTTGTGGGTAAAGTAAAATATTGGGCTAAAATTTCAATTTGTGGTGTGCTGTTGTTAAATACGTAAGCAAGCTTTTATATTTCTGAAGAATATGACTAATTGATATTGTTCTTCCTGAGACTTTATGACGTAATGTGTCTTGGGGAGGTCATGATTAAAAATTAGATTATGGTTAATGCACTTTTTCATGTAAGCTCCTGGGTTATTTTGAGGATCTCCTGGTTTTCCTTTATTATTATTATTCTTACTTTTATTATTATTTTTTTAATAAAAATTGTTTCTTAAAAAAATGAAAACTAATGAATGCTTGATTTTGACTCTGTTTTGGATCAAGTGAAGTATAAATGGATGATGAGAAATCAATTTAAAGCCAAGGGGATTTTTACTAATTCTCTACTTGGCTTAAATAAAAAAGAATTATGGTTAAAATAATGCGAATGGCTTTAGAAGGAAGCTGTAAGAACTTTATATCCAAGACATCCTCACACTTCTGAATTTGAAAATTTTATTGGTTTCTTTCTCATTAAACTCACCTGAAAAGGCATTTAACTGCATTGTTTCATAGCACCTTTCTCTTTGGCTTGAAGGGATTTCCAACCAAAGATTGCTTCGAACCATGTTGAACTTGGATATGGGCTGATCAGTAGACAGCAAAAGTGTCAAGTGAAAGCCACCACAGCTTTTGGGTCTTAATAGTACTTCAAAAGCAAATGGCATTTCATTAATGGGTTCTATCATCTGGTGATTGATAATTAGTCCGACTAAACAGTGTGTATCTTAGAAGTGTGATAGTAGCAATAATGACAGTGTAGGGTTTGTGTTTCAGAGTGTAATTCAATGATAAATTTGTTGTTTGGAATTATTTGAGACCCGTTCTTTAGGGATACTCTGTTTGATTTGTTTGTTTTTAAGGTTGTAGTTCACATATTATTATTATTATTATGTTTTTTATTTTTTATTTTTTAGTTCTGCAGTCAACATATTCCTTGAGAACCATTTGTACTTTTTATTAATTCCTTTTTTTTTCCCCTAATCAACTTATCTTATTTTTAGGTGTCCAAAGTGTATGGAACTGAAGCTTCCTCGGGAGGGTGCTGCTTTTTGGTCTGTAATCATTTCCAATTACTTCTAGATGTTTATTGGATATTAGTTAAATCAATCGTATAAGTTAAGCTTTTATTCCATTTTTTTCTTAAAAACATTGTTTGTGAACATGTAATATGATGTGAGTTGAGGAAATCATTACTGGACGTTTTTACATTCACGTTCTGTCAGGTTGAGAACTTGTGAATTTGAAGTTTGACACGTATTTGGGCATATATAAGAACCTCCACATGTAATTGTATAACATTCAGAACTTAAACATTACAGTTTCTTATGCATCAAGACTTTTTGTGTTTATTTAGTGTCTGCAGGGTATTGATTCATCTATATTGGAAAACTAATAATCACTTGCTTTACAGGACATTGTTTCTGTATTAGATGGCCCTTTGATGATTTGGATAAAATATTTGTTAAAACTGGAATCATAATGAATGATTATATTTATGAAATTTCTTATCACAACAGCTCTCAGGATTGTTTCAAGGCATCTTGGAGCGCTCACAAATCAGTACATTTAAAAGAAAAACTGTCTCTGATCGGGACTGGTAATTCTGGGGAACAAAATTCAGATCGAGCGAGTGAAGGTTGGCTATATTGCTTGAAGAAAGGACAAGCAAGATCGCCAAAACTTCCCCATTTTGATTGGACAGGGTAAACATTGAGGCTTTTACATTGTTCTTGTATTATACATCCTATACATCTTTTCCTTGTTGGGTACTCACGTTAATCCCATAGTTCAATTGGATAAGTATTTTTTTTCTATAGCATTCTCTTCCAATGGATGTCCTGCTCTCAGGATTGTTTATTCATTTGCTAATTAAAATAAAGCTTACACTTAGATCTTATGTCGTAAAATTGGTAAAATGTGTTAAAAGAGTTTGTTGCACCATGTTTTATTCCAAAAAAGCTGGCTGTACCGTTCTATATTGTATCTTCTACCTTGTTGCCAATTTCACAATACTAGAGTAGTACTCTTGGGCTGGCTGTAAATGTATATTATGAGACCATTAACATCCAGCACGTGGTGCTTGAAGCAAATCTGAACTCTATAGTTTATGGCATTCTTGTGAAGAAACCCATCTTGTTGATCTTTCATCTGAAGACTCTGTTCCTGTAGATTGATATGAGTGATTTACATACTGTTTGTACCTTTGATTAAAATTGGTGTGTGGTTCCCTTCCCTAAACTTCATGATAGAAGACATTAAGACTGTTTTCCCATTGGTTTTCAACGTTGATTATTATTGATTTCAAGATGGCATTAACAAATTAAACTTCCAAGTTAAACATGTGAAATATTTTATTTTGAAGCATTGGATGCATGACTTCCCTCTGTTATTTTACAGGACTCTAAGGCCATATCCCATATCTAGCAAGCGAATTGTTCCTCCTCATATAGAGCGACCAGATTGGGCAGATGACGTGAGTTTCAATAATTCTTGTTGTGCATTTAGCCTTCATGAATGTTAGAGAAAAATGTTGATATAGTACTCAGAATGAATGCATAGATCTATCTAAGTTTCATATATGAAAATCAAGTAGGCAAAATATGCATTTCTATTTTCAATGCTTCCAACCTACTTATGCTTTGTGAAAATAGAAACGCATCCAAAAAGTTCATTTGCAAATGTATGCGGATGCCCCATTTTAAAGATTGAATGCTGGGAGTAAAAGACCTGAAGTTTTAGAGAGTCCTCAATCAGTTGTCCTGGTGTGGGTTTCCGACTCTGTTTCCTTGGCCATTAATCATTAGTTTTGGCATGCAGATGAAGTGTTCAGTCGGTTGGAGACTTTGAACATGTTGAGTCGTGAGTGAGTCAAAATGCTAAGAATTAGAGTTCAAGATTCTCTCTTACGAATCAGATTGTTCTTTCTTCTTTTTGTTGGATACTTAATATTGAAATGTCATCTTGTACTTCAAATATATACATTGACCATAACAAATGAATAATTTTATCTGTTTTTTTTAAGGGACATAATTTTTCATTGATGAAATGAAAAAGTATAAAGAGGAGCAAGAGTTTACATGGGAAAATGACCAGCAAACAACTGAATACAATGAAACATAGGATAACTAAAATATCTGAAAGCAACTAAACAATCCATTATTCCAAACATCTAGATTTAAAGACCCTCCTACAAACCCAGCAAAAGAATCCAAAACTGCATTACCAACACTTGACCATCTCAAATACTAGCCATAGCTAAATAGCTATCACGTCTTCAGTTCCGAAGAGAAAATTGAAGATTAAAACGAAGAGCAACATTTTGCAGCTGAGCAATCTAAGTTGTTGGGCCAACAAGCGAAACAAAAGCTTGGCAGGGAAATGAATAATTTTATTGAAAGCTGTCCAATGAAGATCTGATATGAGTACGGTAGAATTATATTTTATACTTCACTAGCTGATGCTCTCTTGATATATATATATATTTAAGAAACTTGGATGCACCCTTCATGCGCGTTAGTGGCACTCTGGTGTAATCTCCTGTTTGAATAAATCTTTCTGCTCTTCATCCATTCTTCTCTTGAAATATAAATTGATTGATAAGAGAGTTAAGGATATGGGTAAACAGTAATGTTTGCAGGTCTTGGAGGTTTGTTTGTCCCCAAATGTACATATATGATACTATATTTTTCAGCTGATCTCATATAAATGTTGTTTCTGTTTCTATTTCTGCATCACTTTTTAATTGGTACTCGTTGTCTTTTCTCTAAATTTGCAGGGACTTCCCAAAATTGAGCCAAATAGCGATTTCCAACATGTTGTTGAGGTAACCTTCTGTTCCTTAGCTATTAGTTTTAAATTTTTTAATTGAAAATTTCAGTCACTTGACTAATTATATATATTCTTTTCCTCAAAGATCAAAACACCAGATCAAATTGAGATAATGAGAGAGGTTGGCAGGGTATGTCTTACTTCTCTTCAATTTTAATTGCCAAGTTGATTCTCTTGCTTTATCAGTTTATTTTCATCTTATAGTTTGAGTATGTTTTTCTAAAATTTATTGAAAATTCCAGATGAAGCATACATTTGTATTTTTACATTTATGCTTTAAGAGTCTATCCGGTGATTAAATAATTTATTTTTTAGATTTCAAGGGAAGTTTTAGATGCGGCTGCTAGAGTGATTCAACCGGGTATAACTACTGATGAAATTGACCGTGTGGTTCATGAGGCAACGATAGCTGCAGGTATTAGAAACAACAAATATTTTTCTTCTGTAAATTATTATTATTTTTTTTTGAAGTAGTACCTTCAATTGGTTGGTCTAGTAGTTAAAAGAGGCAAGTAAAAAATTTAAATGCCTTCGGAGTGATGGTTTCAAATCGTGATGTCCACTTGATTAATCTGCAGAAGTTCCAATGACAGGAGAGGTAGCTATTTTCTTCCTTTCCACTATTTGGGAAAGGGATCATTGTTGTGTTATTGCCATCTTTGTCAAAGATGTACTTTGATTTCTTCTTCTCTTTTGCTTTCATTTGGATTCTCTCTTGTTTTGTTTTACTACCTTTTGAACTTTCAAATGTGCCAGTTTATTGTGAGATTTATTTTTCTTACAAAATAGGTTAATTATGATTCAGGGGAAAGATCATTTGCATGGGTACCGTGATTACTAATTCTTTTCATACATTGTTTCAGGTGGATATCCATCTCCCCTCAATTATCATTTCTTTCCCAAGTCTTGCTGCACGTATGCACTACTTTTTGCACAATTTTCGTATATTTTATTTGTTGTGTTTTTTGGATCATACAAATTTCAGTTTGTTTCTCTCTTTGCAGTTCTGTTAATGAAGTGATTTGTCATGGTATTCCTGATGCAAGGTATGTGTTTTAATGCCTCGTTCATGTGGATTTGGCACATCTCATGTTGATGAATCTGTGTCTTCATGCTTTGAATTAGAAATTGGCACCAATCTTGATCATTTGATGAGGTAGACGTTTATTCAACATTTGCTCTAATTGTTTCAGGAAACTAGAAGATGGTGATATTGTAAACGTTGATGTGACTGTGTACTATAAAGGTTATCATGGTAAGACGTGTAACTGATCGGTTTTAATTGACCCAAACAAGTTCATTTTCTGCTGATTGCTAACTTTAAAAAGTTGAAATGTAGGTGATCTCAATGAGACATACTTCGTAGGAGAAGTTGATGAAGAGTCCCGACGTTTAGTCCAGTGTACTTACGAGTGTTTGGAGAAAGCTATAGCCATGGGTATGTGTCAATAATGCACCATGGACTTTACCTACTCTTTCCTCACTTTCTGTGACTATGCTCTTTCTTGTAGCGTATTGAAAATCTAGACTATTCATTTGTATTAATACAAGGTTAGATGGTATTACTAATTTTTCGAGTTGGGAAACAAATAACTTTTCTCCATTGCTGGACTGTTAGGCCTTTATATAGTTAGTCTTGTGTTAGTGTCGACAGTTTTTACAGCTGAATGTTTTGGTCCAAGACTTCTTTCCTGGTTTTATATTTACTTTTGAGTTGAAATGAGCGGTTGAGGGATTTGAACATCCAACTATCTCCTAAAGGTGTCTTTGACCACTTGAGCTATGCTCATATTGGCACGACTTGTTACTTAGAAGTAGGGGTTAAGCATTTATTAGTGGCAACATGTGGAGGAAGTTATGAGTTATCCACGAGCTTTAAAATCAAACAGGGAATAGTCAAAATTATTTTAAATTTTGTAATCCGTCCTGGAAAAAACATATACGAAGTCTTCATTTTGCGGATTCATAGAAAGAGTTTGTTTTTGCCTTGTATGGAAACAGATGTGCATTATGTTGCTCTTATCTGTGCCCGTTCTACTTAAAAGTTCGTTTGATAGAATTCATTCTTAAATCTTCCTAGTGAACCTATGTCTACAATCGAAAGAAAAGCTTAGATTAGGTCGATTATTAAGAATAGGCTATTGTTCATAGTGTTGCTGTGACATGATCCTTTCTTGATATAATTTTAGTTTCTAGTATTATTATTATTATTTTTTTAATGTTATAAATTTTTTTTCTCTGAACTGTTTGTAATCATCATCAGTGAAGCCTGGAGTTAGATTCCGTGATGTTGGAGAAGTAATTAATCGTCATGCTTCTATGTCGGGCTTGTCTGTGGTAATGTCTAACTTCAGTTTCCAATTAAAGTCTCTATTACTTCTAGTTCTACCGGATTAAATGTTCGTTTAATTTGTTTATTTTCTCCACTGCCTTCTTTGTACAATTAGGTCAGGTCATATTGTGGGCATGGCATTGGAGAGCTCTTTCATTGTGCCCCTAATATTCCCCATTATGGAAGTAAGTAATAGGTGAAGTAGGTCTCAAACACTACTCCCCCACCCCCCTAAAAAATTATTCTATGCGGTTACTACTCAATAGTAGTTGGTCTTAATAAGCGTCCGTTGGATGTGGATTTGAAAATCCACGTCCTTAACACGGGGTATAAATTCAAACAATTTCTCTTTCATACATTCAACGTGGTGTTTCACCTGGGGCACATTGTGGTCCCCCCCCCCCCCAATTGCCTTGTCTAAAGGGCACGATCCGGTGACGATGTACATCTTCATTGGTTGTTGAGTTTGGAATGCGAGGCAAACTATAGATAGTAAAAATTATATGTTTTTCTACCTCTTGTTGGCCTCCTCTATAAACATCTTACTCTCAGTTATGTACTGACCAGGAAACAAAGCAGTTGGTGTGATGAAAGCCGGGCAGACCTTTACAATCGAACCAATGATCAATGCAGGTTCGTGTTCACTCACTATTTGGTTCCAGCACGACACGTGTTTCCCCTCCTTTTCTTTTTCGAATAATTCTAAATATTCTAAGCACAGGAGTATGGCGTGATCGGATGTGGCCTGATGGATGGACTGCTGTTACAGCTGATGGCAAACGAAGTGCTCAGTTCGAACACACACTCTTGGTAACAATGAAAATCCCTCGACTATCCCTGCTTCCAATATTAATATCTTGGTTATAATGGTCTGGCTAAAATCAAGTTATGGATAACCTGTCTCTTAGACGATCTTCGCTAATTGGAAGATGTTTCTATAACCTCTTTTGATACCATATGCATCCCCGACTTGTTCTTAATTTGCACTGTATGCCAACATTTTCTGAAGGAAATTTGCATGGCCACCAAGAACTGAAACACTAGAGAACTGTTTGTTGTAAAGCACATGTTGCATCACACGCAATTACCTGTTGGGTTCTAGACCTCTATGAACCATTTTTTTTTCAATCCTTTCATTCCTTAATTGACAGTCAAGTAAGATTATATGTAGGGTGTCAGTGTGTCAGTTTAGGTTGGTTTTTGGTGAAAATCAACGTCAAGCCGACCTATTGGTTTAAAGGAAAAAAACCAACGTCGTGTCCTTTCCAAACTCACTGCCCTATCTAAACGAACAAAAGCAAATTGCCTAGAACGAATTGTGTAACAGCCCCAAGCCCGCTGCTAGTGGATATTGTCTTCTTTGGGCTTTCTCTTTTGAATTTTCCCTCAAGGTTTTAAAACGTGTATGCTAGGGAGAGGTTTCCAAACCCTTATAAAGAATGTTCGTTCTCCTCTCCAACCGACGTGGGATCTCACAGTCCACCGCTCTTCAGGGCCCAGTGTCCTCACTAGCACTTATCCCCTTCTCCAATCGATGTGGGATCCCCCAACCACCCCCTTCGAGGCCCAGCGCCCTTGCTAACACACCGTCTCGTGTCCACCCCCCTCGGGGCTCAGCCTCACCGCTGACATATTGCCCAATGTCTGGCTCTGATACCATTTGTAACTGCCAAGCCCACCGCTAGTAGATAGTGTCTTTTTTGGGCTTTTCCTTTCGGGTTTTTCCTGAAGGTTTTAAGACGCATATGCTAGAGAGAGGTTTCTACACTCTTATAAAGAATGTTTGTTCTCCTTCCAAACTGACGTGAGATCTCACAAATACAACAATCGATTCAAACAGAAATAACCGAATATTTTGTAAACCTACCTAATTCAATTCAATGCGAGTCTAACAAGGTTTAGTCGATTTTATTAGTCTTTTTTGTTCTAGCTTGCACCTGAAATGGAAATTCACTAAAATATGGTGTAATTTTGTGATATGTAGGTAACAGAAACTGGAGTTGAAGTCCTCACAGCTCGGTTGCCTACATCTCCCAAGGTGTTTCCATGGCTGAGCTGATTAGATTATCTTGAAACTCCCCATTTTTGGCCTCAGTTTCAGAAGACACCAGACTTTCTAAAAACGGCTTGGAAACATGACACAAATAATGTCTCATAGTAATGGAACTGATTTTTGTTTTTATTTATTGAAGTTTGCCTATTTTTGTCTGTTGGGCTTTGAGGGCGATGAAGCCGTGTGCTAATGCTGATGCCCCACCAATGGCCTATGTTTATTTCTCTTTATCCATACACCAAATCACTTTCAGCTTCCCTTTGTTTGTGATGTCTACTCTTTTATTTTCTTTCGAGGAACAGATGCTTTTTTTTAACCATCTCTGTGAGATTATACAAATTAAGAAAATTTATAAGGTCGAATTATTACGTAAGAACAAGCCATTCATATTAAATAATCAATCCAACTGTAAATCTATTAACTTTTTGAGTTTAAGTCGTTTGAAGCTATATATTCAAATTTTTGTTTTTAATAAAGGTAAAATATGATGGGTTAATATATTAAACTTAAACATTTTTATTTCAGGCCAATTTTGGAGTCAAATTTCATTGGTGTTAATAATGAAACTTTTTTTTTACAATATAGGGTTGTTACTTCGTTCAGGAAAAGTTGTTTTCTTGTTTTAGTATCGTATCATATCCATTGAAGATTGTCCCAAGCTTAAAAATAAGGAAGAAAAAAAAATATTTGCGAGAAGACCAAAACATTTACTCGTGTCTATAAGACCTCATAATCTGATCCTGTCGAGAAGACCAAAATATTTACTCGTGTCTATAGGACCTCGTAATCTGAATCCTGTCGAGAAGACCAAAACATTTACTCGTGTCTATAAGACCTCGTAATCTGAACCCTGTCGAAAAGACCTTTATGGAGTGAAAAAAAACTACGTTTTTTTTTTATTTCTTTCGATATTTTTCAATTAACGCTCTAAGTTTGATGAATTTGACACATGTTGAGTTAAAATACGAAACTTAGACACATATTTAGTTAAAATATGAAACTTAAACCCTTTCATCTTAGGCCATTTTCGAGTCATTTTCATAGATGTTAACATTGACACTTTTTTCCTATTTGAGACGCGTCATTAACTCATTCAGAAAAGTTATTTTCTCGTTTTAATATCATACTATATCCACTAAAAATTGTCCTAAGTATAAACTAAGGAAGAAGAAAACATTTACTCGCGTCTACTTGAAGGGCCGAGAATTGAACCCAAGTCTCTTGCAAAAGGGCATAACTTTTAAAATAGATTAAATTATAAAAAAAATATCCAGAATCTTCTTCATTTTTAGCCGTATAAACTTTGAAATTATTCCAAGCATAAGACAAATATAATTAAAAAAATTTGAATGATCCCCTAGAGATAAAAGCAAAGAATTGGACAGCTTAATAAAATTTTTGGGGTAGTAAATTTAATTTCTCTGCTCTTGAAAAACGAATACATTAACATAAAACAAAGCATATAACCTTAACGGAGAACAGGGAGAGAACTAAGAGTTCTTTCACCAGAAAGCCTAACAACAACAGCAGGACACAAAGACAGCGGCTCTCTCTATATATTACAACAAACAGAGAAAACCCGTATTCAACAAATACATAGACGCCTACATACCTTTCCGATCCCTTCACGACCTGCTCATCGTGTTCGTTTATTCAGCAACCTTGATGCCCGAGAGATAAACTCGACTCTGAATTATCGTTCCACCAATCAGGAAACCTGGCATGACCATCAGCCCGACTTTCGGTTTCGGGTCGTTTTCGTTTATGATTAAGTTCTTGACCACGCTATCCATATATACCTCGGAGAATTCGTTTCCTTTTTTAACCTGGAATACCTTGACGTTTGGATCAAAGGAATATGCTAACCTGTGTAGTAGCCAGATTGCTTTAGCCAATTTAAGGAAGACCTGGTAGAAAGGAGTTCTAGGATGTCCACCTCCTGCCACATGATTTCTTTGATCTAAGTTTCCAAAGAATGAGGCTTCCATCTTTGGGTGGACTACTAGTAGGTATTTGCTCCTGCAAAATTTACCAAAAATGGAATCCGGGTTTTGCCCGAGCATGTCTAATGGATCCATGTCCTTCAATGAAAGAAATTCCCGGAAGAAATCCTCTTTTTTGAGTGCAAGATCGTCAACTTTGATCGAGAAACTTTCGTGCTGAAAGCCACAGAACATTCTCTGGCATATGTGGGACTCGAATGCATATTTCTTGTGAGCTCTTTTTGCGTAGATGACGTTGGATTCGACTGAGTTAGCAGCAGCATCAAGGTCCCAGCCAGCTGCTTTCATCATGTTAATCAATGGCTTGGAGAAATCATGAATGGCCTTAAAAGTGCCTTCCACGGCCGATATAAACAGATCAGGGGTCAAGTCTACAGGGGAAATTCCATTTTCATCTGCTGAAGCTTCTGAATCTTTCATTGATAGCCCTCGAAGCTTGAGGTTTTTTTCCAGTTTTATCTTCTTCTGATTTGCCTCCTCTATCTGCTGCTGTAACTGATGAATCTCGGAATCTTTGTTTTGAATTTCAGACTGAAATTTCTTGACCATAACCTCATAGGTTTTCAGAAGGCTTTGTTGTTCTTGTATCTCAGCAGCTAAGCGTGAGTCCTGTGGCGAAACACATACTGGTTTGGGGTTGTTTTCTCGGTAGAAGTGTTTGAGCTCGGATAGTTTCTTCAGCTCAGAAATTACAAGTTTATCGGCGGCTTGGATCTTTTCAGGATCATAGGGAGTATGAGCACCTTGGAGCTGGATATAAGCAGACTTAAGGGAAGAAATGTTAGCAAAAAGCTTTGATATAAGGGCTTCCACTGCTTCGGGTTTCTGGTTCATGGCCTCTTCCATGGGTTGTGGGTGAACCTTCTGGCTACTGCTCTCACGGAGTTGGTTATCTTTTGCTTCAGTCACTAGCATAGCTACTTCTGAAAATGGGAATACAATAAACTTCCTTCAAATAGAGCACCAATATCATCCACCTGCAATCTCCAAAGCAGTGTACACGACATCTACTAGGAATTAACAGGGAGGTCCAGATAAAATTAACACAAGAACGCTTGCTTTATCTCGAGGTGCAGATGAAATATTGTATCCATACAATGACAGTACTTCAAGCGAGAAATACAAATATTTTATCCCTTATTGAAGATGGCTAAAAAACAATGCAGCCTAGATTTCATGCATGCATAAACTAAACCATACATTAAGGTTTCATAACTTGTCAGGTCTATCAGTGAATCACCACTTCTAATGCCTACTATATCAAGATATTTTTAGCAATGTTCACTTAATAATTTTCAAGGTTCATAATGGGATAAGAACGATAGCACACGTCATAAAGCACCTCTTTCAGCCACCTCAGACCTGGCGATTTATCGTTTTACAAAACAAGAAAACTAGCAGAAAAATATTGGAAAGAAAAGAATGGCACAATCTGCATACCTATGGGATTGGCATCATTAAGGTGCTCCAGCAAACACGGTAAGGTTCCACCTACATACAAGAGCAAGGAAATCAATCTATCAGGAAGAAGCAGAATCAATTTCTGATTTATACGTTAGAATCTCGGACGCATTTTATGGTGGATTCCAGGAATAATAATACATTAGAGCATATTTCTTGAACTGAGTTTCCTTAGTAAAACTAATGATTCAGTTGGTAATATTACACTTTAACGGTAATTCTAAAATATTGGTTAGAGGTGAAAAGGAGATTAGTAGTACACCACCAGCCTCACAATGCTGATTAGGGAAAGATGTTATGGAACTACCCAAATAACATATCTTCATTTAATTTCTTTTGTTTGGCTGCGTGTGAACGTGTGGTGAGGGGTCTTCCACTCAAAAAACAACAAGCGTCGTTAGCAAAAACTCGATATATTTACATTCTTAGGTTGGTTCCTTGCCACATTAGGCTCAATATGCTTAGTCTTAACAGCTCCCAACATACCCCCTAGGGCCAAGATTACTTCATCTAAGGATCAAAACAAAATTATAGTATAGATTGAAATAATAGCTCGATCATCTATCACACAATTGTTGGATTGTCTAGGTGTCTTAGTCAGCTCCCAAAGCTTTTTTTTCTCCATCTCAATAGAATTACACTGAACAACTTATTTTAAAAGTGTAATTACAGCATATACATCTTCACTGATCTGGTGATCAATAGATCAGATCCCTATGAGACACGATGCCTCTATGAATAAAATAAATCTCAAACACATTGGCCTCTAACTAACATCTTTTGAGCTAAAATTTCGAGTTCCCAACCAATCATACATAAACCAACCCAAAATTAGCATTACCACTAATCTTTCCGGCACCAAAGTCCCAACTAATTCATTAGCCCCACATAGAATATAAACGAGAAGCAAAAAACAACAAAATTCAACATTTCCAACCACTTCAAAACCCTAAATCTCGACAGACTCCTCAATCAAACTACGTTGAATCAAATCAAACACATCAAGGAAAAGCAAACTAAAAATCAAAAAGTAGCTCCATTCAACGATTCACCATAAGATTCTCGAAAGCTACAGAGTAAAGAAAGAGAGCCTTACGGAGCTTACAGTGGCCGGAAAATCGCCGGGAAGTTAACGAAAATTTGCAGGAACTCGAAACGAGGAACCACGCGCACGGTGAAGGCTCTCCTTTTCTGTGCCCTTCCGCTTGGTAAAGAAAGGGTAAAAAGGCAACGAGGAAGGGTAATTTCGTCTTTTCCCCATATCTTCTTTTCGAGTGCTTCTAAAAATTCTCTTTCTACTCATAACAAATCATAATATTTTAATTCCCAAAAGAACTCTGTATTTTTTAAATATAGATATTTTTAATTGTTAAATAATTAATTATTTAATTTATAGACTTTTTTCTATTTGTAATAATGTTTAATTATTTGTTATAAAACATATTTCTGTGGTAAAATATTTTATCTTAAAAAATTATAAATTATAAATTATTATTTTAATCTTATAATAATTTAAAATTTTGAAATTTCAACTTTGCCCTTTCCATTACATTCTCAAAATTATCCATCATTATTACCACATGACTTCTTACTTTTTGGTTTTTTCGGTACAACATGCTTTTTTTACTGACTTATTTTATTTATTTATTTATTTATTCTACATCGTCTATAATCTAAAAAATAAAAATAAAAAAAATCCCAAAAATTAAAATAAAAAACTTTTAAAATTATAAATATCAAGTTAAATTAATATTTTGTGATAATGTTCTAACAGCAGATAATGAAACTTATCGATATTAAAAAATATATTGAAATATTTGCTTAAAATAATATTGTAATTTTAATATTAATTTTTTTTATAGTACAAGATAATAAATCCATATTATTAAGATAAATAATAAAAATATTTGAACCTTCGACTACTAGTTAAAGGTATTTTTGAGGTATATACGCTCAGTTCATACGAGATAATAATAGATTCATATAATTTTTTTTAGATAAATAATAAAAATATTTGAATATTTTTGTAATTCATTCTTGATGACAGATTCATATAATTTTTTTTTAGTTAAATAATAAAAATATTTGAACCTTTGAACTTTCGACCTCTTATCTATTTAAGTTTAATTAATGTGAGATAATAGATTCATATAATTTTTTTTTTAGCTAAATAATGAAAATATTTGAATGATTAAAGGTATTTTCGAACTATATTCGCTAATTTTATAGTTTCAATACAAAAAAAAAAAAATTATACTTGCAAACTACAAGCTGCATAAATTGATCTTCCTGCACAGTTCATTACGATTAGTGTGTTCCAATCGATTACGGAAGAATCTTTTGGTTTTAGGGCCATGGAGAATATGGAGTCGAAGAAGAAACGAAGCACCACAACGTTGCCTGGAGGAAGGAATCGACCGCCATGGCGGAAGTAGGAGACACTCCAAGAACAGATTCTCATTCTCCAGGTCGATGAAATTCTTCTCTTCTTCTACTTGTTTATTTCGGAATCTTAACTTCTTAGTTGAATTTCGGGTGATTGTTCATCAATTCTATGCCAGTCCGACGGAATTTTCCTGGTACTTTGTTTGAACGAGTAGATTTCAAATGTAATTAACAAAATCCGGAGAGATAGCTTCGAAAATTCCGACGGAAAGGCTTCCTTCAGTGAAATGATGGAAGAAGCCGTCCATTACGCAGGCTTGTAATGGAATTTTCTTGCGGCGGATGGGAAGGTAGAACTTGAAGTAGAATACAAGCGAATACAAAATCAAGAAATTTGGAGGCAATGAATTATAAGCAATTAGTAGAGAAATAATGTGAGATCCTATCTCGATTGGGGAGGAGAACGAAGAATGAAGAACGAAGGACAATTATAAAAGTGTGGAAATCTCTCTCGAGGGGATGCTCGAGAGGGAAAGTCCAAAGAGGACAATATCTGCAAGCGGTTGGGCTTGGACCATTACAAATGGTATCAGAGCCAAACACTAGACGATGTGTCAGCAAGAAAGCTGAGCACACAGAAGGGAGTGGACACAAGACGGTGTGCTAGCAAGAATGTTGGACCATGAAGGGGGGTGAATTTGGGAGGTTCCACATCAATTGGAGAAGGGAACGAGTGCCAACGAGGAAACTGGGTCCTGAAGGAAGGGAGTGAATTGTGAGATCCTACATCGGTTGGAAAGAGAAGAAAACATTCTTTACGAGGGTGTGAAAATCTCTCTTTAGTAGACGCATTTTAAAAATTTTGAGACACACCCCGAAAGAAAAAGCTCAAAGAGGACAATATCTACTAATAGTGAGCTTCGACACTTGCACTACTGACTCATCCTAAGCTAGAACAATGAGAATTTACTTGTTATCGGCAGTAGTTTGGTTTTATTATCTAAAGAAGCAATTTGCTTCCATTTTTACGCTAAGACTCTGATTATGAGGACGAAAGTCCCTTGTTCTTTTAAGGCTTTGAAATATTATTATACAGTGAGAGAAAATAACCTTGCAGTTAAGCATCCACGTTGGGGCCAGGATATGCTGGTAGGCTCATTATTCGCTTGTCCAAGACAGGACCTCCAACGGTGAAATGATACAGGCTTTGAAAGTTTGATCCTTTCAACCCTAGTGTTTCGTGCACTGCAAAACAAACCAAATGGAGGACGGATTGAGGTATCGCATATATTTATCGACCCTAAAAGGTATTCATCATAATACTTGAGGAAGGTTTAGACCGCGTATGTTAGGAAGAGGTTTCCACGCCCTTACAAGGAATGCTTCGTTCCCCTCTTCAACCGATGTGGGATCTCATATCTCACCCCCCTTTAGGGGCCTAACGTCTTCGCTGGCACACCGCCTAGTGTTTGGCTTTGATACCATTTATAACAATCTAAGCTTATCGCTAGCAGATATTGTCATCTTTGAGCTTTCTTTTTCAGGCTTCCTCTCAAGGCTTTAAACTAGGGAGAGGTTTCCACACCCTTATAAGGAACGCTTTGTTCCCCTCTTCAACCGATGTGGGATCTCATATCTCACCCCCCCTTAAGGGCCTAACGTCTTCGCTGGCACACCGCCTAGTGTTTGGCTTTGATACCATTTATAACAATCCAAGCTCGTCGCTAGCAGATATTGTCATCTTTGAGCTTTCCTTTTTGGGCTTCCTCTCAAGGTTTTAAACCGCGTTTGTTAGAGAGAGGTTTCCACACCCTTATAAGGAATGATTCGTTCCCCTCTTCAATCGATGTGAGATCTCACAATCCACCCCCTTAGGGGCCTAGCGTCTTCACTAACACACTGCCCGGTGTCTGGCTCTGATACCATTCGTAACCGTCCAAGCCCACTACTAGCAAATATTGCCCTCTTTGGACTTTCTCTTTTGGGCTTCCCCTCAAGGTTTTAAAACGTGTCTTTTAGGGGGAGGTTTCCACACCCTTATAAGGAATGCTTCATTCCCCTCTTCAACCGATGTGGGATCTCACAATACACCCCCTGAGGGACCTAGCGTCTTCGCTAGCTCACCGCCCAGTGCCTGGCTCTGATACCATTTGTATCGCCAGCCGATATTGTCCTCTTCGGACTTTCTCTTTCGAGCTTCCCCTCAAAGTTTTAAAGCGTGTCTATTAGGGAGAGGTTTTCACACCTTTATAAGAAATGCTTCGTTCCCCTCTCCAACCGATGTGGGATCTCACAAAAGATTCCTCGAACGATTTGTTACTCTACAGACTTCTTTTCCGAATTCAAAAACGTACAAGAACGATAAGTTTCTGCAGATCAGTGGAAACTACAAAACATAGATCTTACCAGGATCATCAAAGAAGCAACCAATTCCAGTTGCAGATATATCAACAGCATAAGATTCAAGGTATAACACCTGCCCAAGAACTCCAGTCTCCCAAAAGAGTCGAGGATACATGTAAACACCTTTTTGCCGCAGCGTAGGCTCATAATGAGCAATCATTCCCAGGCTGAAACAACCATCACTGGCAATATCCTGCATATGAGTATTTTGAACGTGTCATCATATGGGTATAAGTCTAATGTCAATATCCCATCTACATTCTGCATGCATACTTCCCTAACTAGCAAGAAATTTAAAGGGCATTGCAGTGGTCACTAGACGCATTTTAAAAATTTCGAGGGGAAAGCCCAAAGAGATAATATCTTCTAGCGGTGGGCTTGGACTATTACAAATAGTATCAGAGCCAAACGCGAGATGATGTGCTAGCGAGGAAGTTGGGTCCTGAAGGGGGTGGACACGGGGCGGTGTGCCAGTAAGGACGGTAGCCCCAAAGGAGGTGGGGATTGGGGGGTCTTACATCGATTGGAAGGGAATGATGTCAATAAGGACGCCGGGCCTTGAAGGGGGTGGATTGTGAGATCCCACATCTGTTGAGGAGGAGAACAAAACATTTTTTATAAGGGTGTGGAAACCTCTCGGTAGCAAACGCATTTCAAAAACTTTGAAGGAAAACCCAAAATGAAAAGCCCAATGAGGACAATATCTGCTAGCAGTGAACTTGAGCTATTCCAAATGGTATCAGAGCCAGACACTGAGCAATGTGCCAACAAGGAGACTGAGCCCCAAAGGGGGTGGACACGAGGTGCTGTGCCAATAGGAGGCTGAACCCCGAACCGATTGTGAGATCCCACATCGGTTGGGACATTGGGCTCCAAAGGGGGTGGATCGTGAGATCCCACATCGGTGGGGGAAGAGAATGAAACATTCTTTATAAGGGGTGGAAACCTCTAGCTAGCAGACACGTTTTAAAAAACTTAAGGAAAAGCTCGAAAGGGAAAGTCCAACGAAGACAATATCTACTGATGGTGAGCTTTATCTATTAACGGTAAGCTGGTGAGCTTGAGCGGTTACAAAAACCACGAAATAGACATATAGAAATGAAGTTAAACCAACCTGATGGCATGACAGTCGCTTGGAAAGTGCCTGATAATCACCTCTATGTAGTTCATACAGAGGGAGATCACTAGGACAACCATCAGGCTTCACCCACTTAAAATCTGGTTTAGTAGCTTTCTTCAGCTCATCAAAATGATCTTCATTTCTCACCAAAAAGTACAGACCCTGTGGCAATCCCACCACCCTGTGAACGAACATAGCAGCATGAACCTCAGCCTCCCATGGCAGAGCTCGAAACGGCAATGCCAATCCTTCCCTTTGCTTCTCCCCTCCACGAGAACCCGAAGGCACACAATGTAAAAGAATCTGATAAAACGTGTCTCTTGTTATCGATGTGACACCGTCCATGTCGACTGCGCTCCTGCGCTTCCTCACGACTTCCCTCACTGTAAAATCCTTGTATGGACGTTCACCAATAACCCCACTGCTCTCAAATGGATGAACTAAAGCTCTGCATTCACCTGTTAATGGCTTCTCTACAGCCATGGCTGTTCTATAAATTATATCCCAACATATATGCTGTTTGCTGAGCAAATTTGCCTCTCCTTTCCAGTCTAACTCAGTGAATTCCTGTATTGCAGAGCTCAATTCCTCGTAATTCAAGGTAAAATCAGCAGTACCATTAGGAAAAACAGCAAGAACACAATCAGGATGCTCGAATTCGATCACTGGAAACGAACCCTTCACAGGTCGGGATGGGATTTCAAACTCGGGGAATGTATGCAACCCCATGAGCTTCTTCAAATCATCATATCCCAATCCATCAAGAACCTTCACATCCCAACCCAATCCTGCAGCAGCCATGGAAACCGCCGCAATGGCATGGCCGACATCGTGATTACAATACCGAAACGCTCGCTCACCGTACTTCCA
The DNA here is from genome assembly GCF_002738365.1 of Cucurbita moschata. NCBI lineage: Eukaryota > Viridiplantae > Streptophyta > Magnoliopsida > Cucurbitales > Cucurbitaceae > Cucurbita > Cucurbita moschata. The sequence continues at coordinate 2,290,330 of NW_019268517.1, forward strand.
AGCCTCACGCCAGAAAATCGACGACAACCCAATAAGAAAACTGTTCTCAGGAAAGAATTTAAAGAAAAACCCATCTGGAATTTGAGCTCTAATCTCCAACGCATGCTCTTTAGGAGCATAATGCGCGACAAACCCAGAATCTGATATCGATTTTATAGGCGGAGATATCAAATACGCCTCAGTGGGATGCAAATTCCCGCTACTGGGATTGACTCTCAGCGACCAAGTGGAAAACCCAGTAGATTTCCAAGCAGAAAGAGCCAAAGAATCGTAAAAGAACTGAGAAATTGTGGCTTTACAAACAGTTTTCGGATTAGGTAACGAAACAAAGAGAGAATCATACCGAGGAGCTTCATCGATCACATCCTCCGATGCGGCGGATTGCTTGAGAATCGGGAAATGGGAAAGAGGGAGAAGAGGGGCGGCGATGTAGCGGCGGAAGGGGTTCGGCTGATTGGCCCAATCGAGGCCGTGGGGGCCTCTAGCGTAGCTGGAGAAGGCGTGCTTGGTTTGGGTGTGGTATTTGAGGACCTGCGAGAGGTTCGGATCGTCTTGGTCGAGGGGGGTATTGGAAGAGGAGGAAGAGAAGGGCATGGCCATGGCCATGGCGGAGGAGACTGTGAGTGAGAGAAATGGAAGCGTGGAGGTTGAAGAAGGTGGAAGAAGAAGGGCTATGGCGGGAGGGTTCCAGAAGATGGAGAACCTTGGAGAAGGAAGCCGCAAAGGCATCCTGGTCCGTGGGCTACACATTTGGGCATCTTTTTCTCTTGAGAATTAAGGCGAGGTTCGTTTTTTTCATAATTCTTCCAACAATTTTGGAGTTTGTTCTTGTCTTTTCACAACTAGGTATTAAATCCTCATAAATATATATATATTTTTTAAATATTAATCTCATTAATGGATAATTTACATTTTTAATATAATTTATATTTGAGAACGTTAAACACATTACTGAATTCAATAATATTTTACTAACAAAAATATAATTTAATATTTATAATAATTTCTAAAATTTCAAATTTTAATATTATAATATAATGTTTCAGGTTAATGCGTAAATGGGCGGTTTCTTTCCTATATCTCGCCTCGTTTGAGGTGGTCCCACGAATTAAATAAACATTTTTAAATATAACATCGTGTTTTTTTGAAGAAAAAAATTATGATATTTTCTGGATTTTTGAAGTATTATTGAAATTTTTAAAATTTTTATTTAATTTAGTTTTTTAATTTTTGAAACCATATCCAAATTTAAATTAGAAGGGTAATTTCGTCTTTTCACAACTGGTAAAAAAAGAAACAGTTTTTGAAAGGGGTCTTTCTCCAAATTCAAAACATTTAGAGGCTATTTTTCTAAAATTACCCCTGCGCGCGCCGTAGAAACCTCACTCCTTTCATTTTATCGGCGATAGCCGATAGTGTTACTCGGAGATACGGAGAGAAACCAGATATGGAGGTCGGGAGGTTGCCGATATCCGCTACGCTTCGAGGTAAACTGATTTCAGCAGGCTATACTACTCTCTCCTCTCTTGCTTCCGTCTCTCCTTCCGACCTTGCTCGAGGTATCATCACTTTCCTTTTCTTTTGATTGAACTTCCTGTTCAACATCTGTTTTCGCTTTAAATTCTTAGGTTTTCCGTTTTCTTTGGATTTTTATTCATATGTCATCGTTCTGTGTGTGTTCTTGTTTTTTTTACCACTGGTGTAATATAATCCGACGCACGAGTTTGTTTAAAGGAGGTTGAAATTAGCCATTTCAGATCATTCGACCACTAGGATGAATTTTATAAGAGAAAAAACATTCGGAAATTTCGAAGAGAACGAGAAATAGGAAACGACTCTTCGAGCCTTGAATTGTGGTAATGAATGAATATATTGTGATAATCAATCCGTAATCTCCTGAGTAGATCTTTTGACTTATGACTGTTGTTAATTTGAATTTCTGTGGCATAAATATAAAAAAGACTCAATGGATTAGATTAGATTTATGTTGAATTTTGGACCTCAAGGAATTTTATGACTCCGTAGGTTCCTGTTGGAATTTATTAAACAGTTTTAATGACCAGAACTAGCTGCAGCATTGGTTCATTCTTCCTTTTGCTATATTTCAAGGCTAGATAATTTGAAATGTTTTCATGCTTGCATGCATACATCTTGTTATTATTGGTCCTTCAATTTGAACCACCTTCTCTGGCAGTGATTTAGAATTGAGTATGAGATTTTAATCAATCAATCTTTTCTGTCTCGAAAGGTTCTATTTCAGCTTCAATCTTCTCAACGTCCCTTGTTTAAACAAGCAAACAATGTAAATTCCTTTGATCTTAAATAATGATGGGACGGAAGCATGAATTTTTCTTCATTATCAGTAACCCAAAAATCCACTCACTTCAGCTTATTTGCGGTAATAGTTTTTCTTGAGAAGTAGCTTGTCTCAGGGTTTTCTTTTCTTGTTATCACGAAATGATAAATCTTGTGTATTTCTCTTCATTTCATCTATTTACTTATTTTCACCCTTTTCTGTTCAATTTCATCGGTCCTGTTACTTTAGTTTTCACTTTCATTGTCTGTGAATGTTGAGGGTTGCTAACAAGCCGTCTCATGTGATTCAGAACTGGAAATCTCGAACAATGAAGCTTTCGAAGTTCTTAAATTTGCATCACATGGCAGTAGGCTGGACAGGCCAGACGGGAGTGGTGCTATTGTTAACGGTACAGTTTCCTCTTTGCGTAGCTTATTTATTGAAAGCAACAGTAAGAAGAAAACTGTGAACTGTGTGACTTATGAAATAAAAAATAAGGTGCACGTGATTTGTTTTTTAATGCCATCCCTTTGTTGGATCTGGAAGTTTCTTCATTAAAGATGAGTACTTCATAGTTTGCTCAAAATAGATGTAGTTATCTAAATGAATAGACAAAATTGGCTCTTTTCTTTCTTTTTTTCTTCATTTTTAATGACAATTTTTTCATATGTATGTTCCTTTTTATGAAGTTTCAACTGTGTTTTAGATAAAAAAAATAAAACTGCTACTGTTAACTTATTCACAGAGTGGTTTACTTCCATTAATTGGTTATGATGTATTTGTGTGTATCATGTTTCTTCTGCCAAGCAATTTCTTCCTTATTGAATCATCTCATTAGTTCCAATCTTCTCAAAGATCAAAAATACTTTATCAAAAGTGCAGGTATCTTATGGTATACCTTGATATGTTCATTTACTATCACATAGTTGTTTAATAGATTAATGTACTATTGATTGGTGGTTATCCTTTTTTTGGTCTGTTTAAAATACTTCCACATCTAATTACTTCATTATTTTCTAATTATTATTAATATATCGTGGAACCAGCTCTGATCAATCCATGTAATTTCAAATATCTATTTTGGAATTCTTATCTAGGACAGGTGCAGAGACTGCTTGGGATATGCTCCACAAAGAGCAGTTACTGCCACGTATTACCACATCTTGTGCAGATTTAGATAACCTTCTTGGTGGAGGGATTAATAGCAGTGAGGTTACGGAAATTGGTTAGTGATTGTTATTCTCTCTGGTCAGTTGCATTATTACGTGTAATGAATACATTATATTCTCCCCTTTATTTTCTGAAGAAACATGCACGTTAGAATGGAATGTCAACTCATGTTCTCGATTGAAATATCTTAATCTCGCCCTTTTTTGTTTGAATGTCAACTCATGTTTTATTATTATGCTTTTAGTAGAGATATAATCATTTTATTTATTTATTTTTGCCAGGTGGGGTACCGGGTATAGGTAAAACACAGCTTGGGTATGGATTTTTGTTGTATGTTTCTCTCCCAGTGTGAAAATTATTCTTTGTCATACAGAAATAAAATGACATAATGTTTATTTTGCATCGAGTAACAGGATTCAACTTGCCGTAAATGTTCAAATTCCAGGTGCATTTGGTGGCTTAGGTGGAAAAGCAGTTTATATAGGTAGGTTTCCATTCCAGATTTTGCTTCCAATGCTTTTGAAATTTTTTCTAGCAATCTATATTTGCAATCTAGTTAGGAACATGGCTTTCCTTGATGTTTAGATACAGAAGGGAGCTTTATGGTGGAGCGTGCTGTGCAGATTGCTGAAGCATGTATAGAAGATATGACAGATTACAGTGTCTTAGTAAAAAAGAATGCAACGCCTCATCAAGTTCAAATCCAACCAAAAGATATCTTGGAAAACATATTTTACTTTCGTGTCTGCAGCTATACAGAGCAAATTGCCCTAGTAAATTATCTGGACAAGTTCATTACGGAGCACAAAGATGTAGGTAGAATTTTCTTTAACTCTTTAAACTATTATCACTGTCTAGGAAAAGAATTCAGATACGTGTAGTTCTCTTGTCGTTCGAGTTTCTTGTATTACATTGCTTAATCGTTAATGATGCTGCTTGGAAGCTTTCTTCTTTTGTCTCAAGTAAATTGTTGTTTTTCTTGATTTGGATATTTCTAACCAAAAAGTTATCTGAATTACAATTTTTTTTCCTAGATCTTCTTTGTTGGCCTTCAGTTCAAGTATTTTGATAATTACTGATTATTTCTTTGCAGGTTAAGGTTATCATAGTTGATAGTGTGACATTCCATTTCCGCCAAAATTTTGACGACTTGGCTCTCAGGACACGGTTACTCAGTGAAATGGCTCTTAAGTTAATGAAGCTGGCCAAGAAGTTTAATTCGGCCGTAAGAATCAGTTATCTCATTATAATGTTTCAAACTAACATATATGGTAGAGTGTCAACTTAAATTGACATAAGTAGTGATTTACAAAGTTGAATGTGTCTCAACTTTATTAGCAAGCATGGACACTTTAAACTAGCACATTGAATAAGTTATATATATATATATATATATATATATACACACACACACACAGACAATTTGACTCGTGGGAATAACAAAAATCAGTGTATTTGACTAATAAACTTCGAATTGCTCGATATCATGTCACATTTAGAACGTGTTGAAATATTTTGAATTCTCAATACATTTTTTCTAATACAAGATTCAGCATGATACAAGTAAATCATTTAAATGGATGAGAAATCCATATCTTTGAAGAAGATATTTTTCTTCCTATGCCCCTTTCATATCATGTCAATATCCTGAATTTGCATCTATACTCAACCAATGCTGAGAGAAACACACATATGCTTGGTTGTGTCACTTTACCGTTTTTATTTTACGTATCATTTTCCTCCTAATTTCTTGTTTCATTCATGCTAGTAGTGACTAATTTGTTCTATTGTTTTTCCCCCGTCTTTGTTGCTTTTTTCTCCTCTTTTCTCCAACTCTTCGGCAGGTTGTTCTATTGAATCAGGTCACCACTAAGTTCGCCGAAGGTTCATTCCAATTGACTCTTGCATTGGGTATGTCATTTTTAAGTCTCCTCTTATCTTCCACTGTTAAAAATCATTGTTGATCTGTCACTTGTTGCACCCCCTTGGATGTCTTTAAGCATTCTGATTCCATTGAGTTGATTAGGTGATAGCTGGTCACACTCTTGCACGAACCGGATCATTTTATATTGGAATGGCGATGAAAGGTACGCGTATCTTGAAAAATCGCCCTCTCTTCGATCTGCATCGGCACCTTATTCTGTGACTTGTAGAGGCATTAGAAATTCTACATCAAGTAATAAGAGAACCAAAATGATCTAAAGATTTGAAACGCCTTTAAAACTCACATGAATTCATGTTGTTCTCTCATGCTTCATCTAATTTAAGTATGGAATTATCTGAATGGTTCTTGGTTCTTTCTATGATATGGGAAATTGAAAGTTGTCCCTTTTTGTTGAAAGATGCGTATATTTATGTTCTTGCTGCCGTTGGAATCTTTTTCATAAATTTTTTCTTTAGCCGGTAAATTATAAATGGCTAAAAGGGATTCTTATCCTTATATAATTTCTTTTAGGGGAAAAAAAGTTACTGATTATTGATACATGGACTTCACACAATATCTTTGGGGTATGTTTTGCTTTTGGCCCACATTTGGTCAATTTGATTATATATATATATATATACACATATATACATACATACATATCGTGATCGACGAGTGGGGTGGAAGAACTTGCTTGATGGATGGGTAGCTATTTCACGGAGTCTCTATTCAAACTCCTAAATTCTTAATCAAGAGTATATGTTCTTCGTACTAATAGATTACCAAATGAATCAAATTTAATTGTGTAATTAAATGTCATGTTTATTTTGACATTAAAATTAATTGGTTGACTAAATGTCAATTAAAATCTCTCAAACTTAGTAGGTTAAAAAATACTATTACTTTATTTCATGGAGAGTGGCGTGAACATAGTCATCTCTAACCAAGGTTAAGAATTAATTCAAATTTGGATCTTGATAGGTTAATGTCTTTTAAAAGTAGATATTTTGTGGGTTCACCATGAATGAGGTCTGAGTGGTTGGTGATTTCAAGATCCCATAGAAAGTGCATATTTTTATATTTCGGATTTTAACTATATCCCGTATTCATATAGCCATTTCCTCCTTCATTCTCGAACCTCATTTCTTGATATTGTGACTTTTTTCCATGCTTCCTCATTCACATTTTTTTAAAAAAAATTAAAATTAAGTTTCCTATTTTTCATTCTTTACCTTAATTAATCAAACTAAAATTGAAATATTACGAAAAAATATATACATATATATATTAAAGTCAAAATAATAAACTAGCTCAAATCACCCTTTTCCTTTGTGTTATTTATTATTATTATTATTATATTTTTAGTATAACACTTTCCATAGCGTTGAACTCCGAAAAATAAAGAATCTAATGACATTTATTTCCCTTAAAGTATAGACTAAAAGTGAAGCCTTTTTTCAAAGAGAGAAATATTTGTGATAAAGTAAGCTACAAAAAAATATAAACCTCTATTATTTCCCCAAAAAATATTAAAAAATCCAATAAAAATGATTTTCTTTTTTTCTAAAAAACCTGTTAATTAGTGGAGGAAATTTTGGAAGGCAGCCGTTTATCTTACCCACACTCAACGGCTGAGATTCTCCATCGTTCTAATCCAATGGCCACCTCTCGTCTCTCAAGCTCGAACCTCCATTTCCACACAAGATATAACTGATACTCCGACAATCCATTTCTTCAATCCGCCACCATTCCCACACCCATGGCTTCCACTTCCTCTCTCACTCTTTCTCAAGCTCTCTTCTCCCGCGAAATCTCCCGCCATGCCTCCAATTCCTCCTCCGACCGAGTCCCCTTCTCTATCCCCACATTCTCCGGCCTCAAATCCACCAAGCCACCTCGCCTTTCCGGCTCCGCCCACCGCCCCAGGACCGCCCACTACCGCCGCCAAATCGTCAGAGCTGCCGTCGCTGAGACATTGGGCACCACCGCCGAAACTGCCCTCGTTGAGAAGTCCGTCAACACGATCCGATTCTTGGCCATTGATGCGGTTGAGAAAGCTAATTCCGGTCATCCTGGTTTGCCCATGGGCTGTGCGCCGATGGGTCATATTCTATACGATGAGATCATGAAATACAACCCCAAGAATCCTTACTGGTTCAATCGGGATCGCTTCGTTTTGTCTGCCGGACATGGCTGTATGTTGCAGTATGCTCTGCTTCATCTTGCTGGCTACGACAGTGTCAGGGTTGGTTCCCTGAACTTTATTTATTTGTTTTTCAGCTTCATTGGCTTTGTTCTTCATGTTCATAAGCTTGTTTTACTTGAATTATCCGAAATTCTAAGTTTCTGGGTCTGGTTTTATCTCTTTTGGAATGATTTATCCTTAAACGCGAGAAGAAATAAGCTAAAACGCTCTTCTTTAAGCCATAGAGGTCTTTCTTTAATCGACAGACATGAGTGGGAAATCGAGGAGTATGTGAGGTTTGGAAGCCAAAAGGTGAAGCCGAAGAGTAATCAATCGGCTCCGCCTGCGGCCGCCAGGTAGACTGCCCCCTGCAGTGTCAAAGCCAGTAGTGGTGGTGGAGAAGAAGATGAGTAGAGAATTCAAAAGCCATTGAAAATAAAGGATCGGGGCCCTAAACGGAAACGACTCTAATACCATGAAAATATTTGTTATTTGTGTCAAATATGGTACATAGTAAACCATAATTCAAGGCTAAATATCCTTAACATAGCTGATTTTGGTATTAGGAGGAAGATTTGAAGAGCTTCCGTCAATGGGGAAGCCGAACCCCTGGACACCCAGAGAATTTTGAAACGCCCGGTGTTGAGGTCACAACTGGTAAGATTCTTGTCTTGAAACTCAATTGATCCATGTCGTAACGGAGAAGTTGATACAATTTGACTTACTTTATAATTTGATTCTATCGAAGATTGGTAGGAGGGAGTCCTACGTTGGCTAATTTAGGAAATGATCATAGGTTTATAAGTAAGGAATATATCTTTATTGGTACGAGGCTTTTTGGGGAAGCCCAAGGCAAAGCCACGAGAGCTTATGTTCAAAGTGGACAATATCATATCATTGCGGAAAGTCGTGATTTCTAACGGATTTTTTTTGTTCCCATCGCTTGCAGGTCCTCTTGGACAGGGAATTGCAAATGCTGTTGGATTAGCCCTGGCAGAGAAACACTTAGCTGCTCGTTTTAACAAACCCGACAGCGAGATCGTCGACCACTACACGTAAGAACATCGCCATTTTACCGATCATTTGCCAGCTATTTTGTGTTTGCTCAAAGGTATTTGTATGTGTTCTACAGATATGTTATACTAGGAGATGGTTGCCAAATGGAGGGAATTGCCAATGAGGCTTGTTCTCTGGCTGGTCATTGGGGACTAGGGAAGCTCATTGCTTTTTATGATGATAACCACATTTCGATCGATGGAGATACCGAGATTGCCTTCACCGAGAGTGTCGATACTCGTTTCGAGGGTCTCGGATGGCATGTTATCTGGGTGAAGAACGGAAACACGGGGTACGATGAAATCCGTGCTGCGATTCAGGAAGCTAAAGCTGTTAAAGACAAGCCTACGATGATCAAGGTTCGGGTTATCGCCTATCTTTTAAGGTTTATTTTGGTTGTAAGAAAGCTAGCATGTATTCTATCCATTTTCAGGTGACAACAACCATTGGTTATGGATCTCCAAACAAAGCCAATTCATATAGTGTTCATGGTAGTGCACTTGGTGCGAAAGAAGTCGAGGCTACTAGGAGCAACCTTGCGTGGCCATACGAACCTTTCCACGTGCCAGAGGACGTTCAAAAGTAAGAACGATTAGCTCCGTTCTTACTTCTAATTCGTCTACATGGTAAATTTTACTGATCCAACATGTTTTCGATGATTTTTCAGGCACTGGAGTCGTCACATTCCCCAGGGTGCAGATCTTGAGGCTGAATGGAACGCTAAGTTTGCTGAATATGAGAAGAAGTACGCCGAGGAAGCGGCTGAGTTGAAGTCGATCATCAGCGGCGAACTACCTGCAGGTTGGGAAGATGCACTTCCGGTGAGTCGTCTCGAATCAAATTGAGTTAGGCATATTTGAAAGCTGTGCTCGAGATCAACTCGTCCTAATGATAAATTTACGTTTAAAACGTATATATCGATTATGATCGTCTTAAAAGGCTTTGGTTAATGCAACTTTTGCAGAAATATACACCTGAGAATCCAGGTGATGCTACTAGAAATCTGTCTCAGCAATGTCTTAACGCCCTTGCAAAAGTTCTTCCCGGTTTCCTTGGCGGGAGTGCTGACTTGGCATCGTCGAACATGACGCTTCTGAAAATGTATGGCGACTTCCAGAAGAACACGCCAGAAGAACGCAACGTTCGGTTCGGTGTTAGGGAACATGGGATGGGTGCCATATGCAATGGGATAGCTCTTCACAGCCCTGGGTTCATCCCATACTGTGCCACATTCTTTGTTTTCACTGACTACATGAGAGCTGCTATGAGGATTTCTGCCTTGTCTGAAGCTGGTGTGATCTACGTAATGACTCACGACTCGATCGGGCTCGGAGAAGATGGTCCAACCCATCAACCGATCGAACACCTAGCAAGCTTTCGAGCAATGCCCAACATACTGATGTTTAGGCCTGCTGATGGTAATGAAACTGCTGGTGCTTACAAGGTTGCTGTTGTGAACAGGAAGAGGCCTTCTATTATGGCTCTTTCACGGCAAAAGTTGCCTCAACTCCCCGGAACCTCGATCGAAGGAGTCGAGAAGGGTGGCTACGTTATTTCCGACAACTCTTCAGGCAACAAGCCGGACGTTATCTTGATAGGAACTGGTTCTGAATTGGAGATAGCTGCACAAGCAGGAGAGGAACTCAGAAAGGAAGGAAAAGCTGTTAGAGTTGTTTCCTTTGTCTCTTGGGAGCTTTTTGACGAGCAGTCCGATGCGTACAAGGAAAGCGTGTTGCCAGAAGCTGTATCGGCTCGAGTGAGCATCGAGGCCGGTTCAACATTCGGGTGGGGGAAAATTGTTGGAAGCAAAGGGAAGTCGATTGGTATCGATCGATTTGGTGCTAGTGCACCAGCAGGAAAAATATACAAGGAGTTCGGTATCACGGTCGAGGCTGTCGTAGCAGCTGCTCGGGAACTTAGCTAGGATCATTCGTGGCAGAATTTCTTTGAATCCTTCTTGCTAAATCACATTCTCTGTTGCTTATGATTCTGTTCACAGTAAATGTGGTCACAAATGAGAAACAGAGAGAGGCATTATTAGTGTTTTTGAGTGAAAATGAAGTTTGCAACAGTTTCTGGACCTCTCTTTTATGTATCTTCTATGTTCTATATGTCTGTGGCTTGATGTTGGTATCAGTTGTGCTGATATTTTCTTCCAAAAATATGAATTTGATACTCATCTGGGTTGCCTCTACCAACATTGCTACTCACTTATTTTCTTAATATGGAAAGATATGAACCCAACCCATAGGTTATTTCTAGACGAGTTTTTCTTTTTCTTGACTCGTGTCTTAATCAATTGAGCTATGTTCGAGTTAATGAGAGGGTGGTTGGCTGAGGAGGTGATATTGTGGCTACATAACGAAAACAAGCGACTTGTAAGAATGCATGTCTTAACTAATTGAACTATACTTGAGTTGACGAGAAGGTGGTTGGTTGAAGAGGCGATCTTATAGCCACAGAAAGAAAACAAGTGGCTTGTTAGAATGTTGTAAGAATGCATGTCTTAACCAATTAAGCTATGTTCGAGTTGATAAGAGGGTAGTTGGATGAGGATGTGATCTTGTAGTCACACAAAGAAACAAAAGCGGCTCGTAAGAATGCATGTCTTAACGAATTGAGCTATGCTCAGGTTAATAAGAGGGTGGTTAATTGAAGAGGTGACCTTGTGGCTACACAATGAAGACAAGCGGCTCGTAAGAATGCATGTCTTAACTAATTGAGCTATGCTCGAGTTGACGAGAGGATGGCTAGTTGAGAAGGTGATCTTGTTGCCACACAATAAAAACAAACTACTATGCATGTCTTAACTAATTGAGCTATGTTCAGGTTGACGAGAGAGAGAGAGTGGTTAGTAGAGGAGGTGATCTTGTAGCCACGCAAAGAACCAAGTAGCTTGTAAGAATGCATGTCTTAACTAATTGAGTTATGCTCAGGTTGACATGAGGGTGGCTAGTTGAGAAGGTGATCTTGTGGTCACACAATAAAAACAAGTGTCTCGTAAAAATACCCGTCTTACCTAATTGAACTATGTTCAGGTTGACGAGAGGGTGGTTGGTTGAGGAGGTGAACTTGTGGCCACACAAAGAAAACAAGCGGCTCGTGTGAGGTGCGGAAAGGATTGAATTGGATAGTTGGATATGTGTCCTTCAAAAGGGCAAGAGGTAGGTGGGGATGGGTTGGCCTATGTTTTGTGTCCCAAGAGGTTATTCAAAAGGCATTTTTGTTGTAGAGTTGTGGCTGTGATACCTCTCATTTGGATATCCAATTTATGGCTATATTCAATGTTGTTAATTTTAGCAAATATATCCAAATTATTTTTCATTATAATTATTATTATTTATGTATGAAGTTATTGTGATTCAGCATCTTCTCAGAATATTCTTCGTTTCAATTATTTATTTTATTATTATTATTATTATTATGTGCTTTATTTTTTGAACATTATAAGGAAATTTCAATTATATCTTTCTTTATTCTTCTATTTCGGATTTTTGTAATTTTGAAACATAATTAATGCATTTTCCATTTAAAATAATAATAATAATAATAATAAATATAGATATTGCTTGCATTAAATATGGATATTGGAGGAGTTTTATATATTTTAAGAAATAAATAATTAATAATAAGCAAATAATTTATTTGAGAGTACACTGTCTGCACACTTTCCCACGACCCTCCTTTTCGATGTGTCGACTGACGCAGTCTTGTCATAGTTTCTTGTCGGATGGGTAATCAAGTGTCGTTCCGCAACATCTTGTCCCACATCGTTTAATTTCGTTTCTATGTCATGCTTTATATAGCCGATAGAATACCAAGCTATTGTCCCTTCGGGGACATCCGATAAAATTGGAACGATACAGAGAAGATTAGCATGGCCCCTGCGCAAGGATGACACGCACAAATCGAGAAATGGTCCAAATTTTTTTTCCACTTTTACCCCTACAATCCGTAGCATATTTACGAATATGTCCCTTGTATTCCAACGCCTGTTATACAGTATTCAGTTTGCTTACATGCGAAGCTGACTGTGTGCAACCGAAAGGACAAAAAGGTAAAATGGTGATTATACTTACTATTTTACTATTTTTTTTTTGTAGAAAAAATAAAATTAGACTAAAACTTGCATTATTTTAAAGAAAATTTTATAATTCTTAAACTTTTATTTTTTACACTAAATTAATAATAAAAAAATGCCTCTAAGCTTTCAATTAGTAAATTTTTTAAAGTTTGAATAATATTTTTAAATTAAAAAAAAAACTAAAAATACTTTTACCTTTTAGTGTAATAGTATTTTTTTAGAAAATTTTATAATTCTTAAACTTTTATTTTTTACACTAAATTAATAATAAAAAAATGCCTCTAAGCTTTCAATTAGTAAATTTTTTAAAGTTTGAATAATATTTTTAAATTAAAAAAAAAACTAAAAATACTTTTACCTTTTAGTGTAATAGTATTTTTTTAGAAAATTTTATAATTCTTAAACTTTTATTTTTTACACTAAATTAATAATAAAAAAATGCCTCTAAGCTTTCAATTAGTAAATTTTTTAAAGTTTGAATAATATTTTTAAATTAAAAAAAAAACTAAAAATACTTTTACCTTTTAGTGTAATAGTATTTTTTTAGAAAATTTTATAATTCTTAAACTTTTATTTTTTACACTAAATTAATAATAAAAAAATGCCTCTAAGCTTTCAATTAGTAAATTTTTTAAAGTTTGAATAATATTTTTAAATTAAAAAAAAAACTAAAAATACTTTTACCTTTTAGTGTAATAGTATTTTTTTAAAAATTTATAGTCAAACTTTATGTGTTAATATCGGTTATTACAAATTAAATAAATAATCTTAAATCTAGAATTAATATCATATTAAAATTAAACAGGCTTGAAAATTCAAATTTGGTACTCACTTTTGTCTTGAACTTGCAACAAAACTAAAAATATCATCGAGCATGCATAAGTCAATATTTAAAAGTTCAACTACTTAGAATATTAAATATTTATAAAATAACTTTAAATGATTGAAACACAATTCGACTTATATAAAGAGGTATATTCTCGAAGTTGTAATTTTACAAAGTGAAGTTGTAAAATAATAACAAAAAAGCCCTCAAGATTAGAGAAATTGCCCAAAATTGAAATTGTAATAATAACAAAAAAGCCCTCCAAGATTAGAGAAATTACCCAAGATTGAAATTGTTATAATAACAAAAAAGCCCTCTAAGATTAGAGAAATTACCCAAAATTGAAATTGTAATAATAACAAAAAAGCCCTCAAGATTAGAGAAATTACCCAAGATTGAAATTGACCGAATCTTAGAAAGCAAAGTTATGATAATAACAAAAAAGCCCTCTAAGATTAGAGAAATTACCAAAAATGCCAAAAATTCTCTCTCATCCATGGATGTTGGGTCCCATGGAGTAGGTGAGAGAGAGTACTTTAAACAATACAAAGCATTCACCTTACCAAACCCCATCGCTGCCTTTGAACAAATTTCCCAACAACCACCGAGTTGACTCACCTTCCAACCCCCAAAAAGTGAACATTAAAGCAAGATTTTGACTCACCCAACTCGTTTCTTCGCTCAGCCGCCTTCTCTGTTCTTCGAAATTCGCCATTCTTTCGGTAATTTGTGGTGGCTAAGTTGGTTGGTGGAGCCTATAATCCAAACCCATTTCTTCCACCAACTCTTTTTCAAACCTACCTACCCGCCCGACCGCCCGCCGCTGCACCACTTGGACGGGCTTCGAGCCATTTATATGTTAGAGAGAGAGAGTAAAGAGAGGCGACCAGAGAGCGAGGGAAATGGCCCAAGTGAGCAAAATCTGCAGCGGCGTTCGGACTCCTCAGATTCTTCATGAAATCCCTAAATCTCAAAAGCCCAACTCCGTGAATTTGTTCTCTGTGAGATCACCATTTGTAGGTGCTTCGAGTTTTCGGGGGTTGAAATATGGCGATGAAATGAGGCGGAGTTCTGCCGGTGGTAGAGTTAGCGCCATTGTTCCTCTTAGGGTTTCGGCTTCCGCCGCCACGACGGAGAAGCCACCGACGGTGCCGGAGATTGTGTTGCAACCTATTAAGGAGATCTCTGGTACCATTCATTTGCCTGGTTCTAAATCTCTTTCTAATCGAATTTTGCTGCTCGCTGCTCTCTCCGAGGTATGCATGATCGTGGAGTGGTTTGAAATTTACATATTGGATTTCTGTGATGCTTATGATCAATTGAGTTTGTGTGCGTTTGATAGATTGAACAGCTATTTCTTGATCCATCATGCATTATCTGAGGCAGAAAGAACATGAATATGTGTTTGTAAATAGAAGAAACCAATGATTTGCCAAGCCTATGAAAAACTAATAAATTACTAGCTAGGGAGGCATTTTACAACATTTATTTATTTTTACTTCAACAACATTTGGGAGAGATTCAAACTTTGACCCTCTTCTTCGAAGATAGGATACATATTGTGAGATCCCATATCGATTGGAGAGGGGAACGAAACATTATTTATAAGGGTGTGGAAACCTCTCTTTAGCAAACGCGTTTTAAAAACTTTTTGGGGAAGCCCAAGAGAGAAACCCAAAGAAGACAATATCTGCTAGTGGTGGGTTTCGGCTATTACAAATGGCATTAGAGCCCAACATTGAGTGATGTGCTAGCGAGGAGGTTGAACCCCTAAGGGGGTGGACACCAAGCAGTGTGTCAATGAGGACGCTGGGTCCCAAAGGGGGTTGGATTGTGAGATCCCACATTGATTGGAGAGAGGAACGAGTGCTAGCGAGAACGTTGGGCTTGAAGGGGGGGATTGTGAGTCCCCACGTTGGTTGGAGAGGGGAACGAAACATTCTTTATAAAGGTGTAGAAACCTCTCCCGAGCGAACGTATTTTAAAAACCTTGAGGGGAAGCTTGAAAGGAAAATCCAATGAGGACAATATCTGTTAACGGTGGGCTTAGGCTAGGCCGTTACACATACTAATTTCCACTAGTCTATGCTAACTTTTGGCAGATATTTAAGAACTTGCAAGCTGAAGTCATGACTAAAATTTGAAATGAACAAGTAATCAACAGCTAACGTTGGGAGCTTTGTTTCTGCCATGGCAGGATGCAAATTATAAAACACGTTCACTCATGTATAATCTTTAGTAAATTTACTTCTTCATTGTGAACTATGAAAACAAACCAACAGAACAACTATTAACCTGCTGACGACTATCTAAACGATGCTGTTAGACGAAACCATTTTTCATTCGTGAAATTTAATTAGCAATAAGAATGATCGCGGTATGGTTTGGCCGTGCTGTTTAGTTGATTGATTCCATTTATCGTGAGGTATTTCGGGTTTTTATTGGGGTGGGGGACATTAGATATCTCTTATCAAGTAAAACCAGTGGTAGCATTGGACACCCCTTGTGATTTAGCATTCAGTACTTATGGTTGTTATCTCTTATTTATTATTAAGGGAACAACAGTGGTAGACAATTTGTTGAGCAGTGATGATATCCACTATATGCTCGGTGCATTGAAAACACTTGGGCTCGACGTTGAAGAGGATGGCGAAAACAAACGAGCCATTGTTGGAGGCTCTGGTGGTCTCTTCCCAGTGGCCAGAGAATCAAGGGATGAAGAAGTTCAACTTTTCCTCGGAAATGCTGGAACAGCGATGCGTCCTCTGGCAGCTGCTGTTACTGCCGCTGGTGGAAATTTAAGGTAACATTTTTGTTATCTTTGTGAATACTGTTGGAACAACTCAAGTCCACCGCTAGCAGAGATTATCCCCTCTGGCCCGTTACGTATCATCGTTAGCCTCACGAATTTTATAATGCATCTACTAAGGAGAGGTTTCCGTTGGGCCCGGGTGGATTGTGAGATCCCACATCGGTCGGAGAGGAGAACGAAGCATTCCTTATAAGGGTGTGGAAACCTCTCCCTAGTAGACGCATGATAAAAATTGAGGCTGACGGTGATATGTAACGGGCCAAAGTGGGCAATATCTGCTAGCGGTAGACTTGGGTTGTTGGAGAAGTTGCATTTATGGTTTTCTTAGCCCAACACAAATTGAACACACGATCTTCTGAATGTTAAGGAATGCTCGTTCGAAGTGAATTATTGTTTGAGACCAATATATATAGTATACATGACTTACATGACATCCATTCTTATTCTATTGCATAATTACATGCTAATGACTTATGAATGTTACAGATATGTTCTTGATGGAGTACCCCGAATGAGAGAGAGACCCATTGGCGATCTGGTTGATGGTCTCAAGCAGCTTGGTGCAGACGTCGATTGTTTTCTAGGCACTAAATGCCCTCCGGTTCGTGTAGTTGGAAAAGGAGGACTTCCAGGGGGAAAGGTGAGTATTATAATATATAACTACACCTTTTATGTTGCATTTTGGCGGCTCATGTGATAGAGTGTTGCGCTTCTTAATTTTGGTTTGGTTTATAAGAAGACCTTCATGTGTGTCATTAAAAATGTAAGCTAGAGTTGGATAACTAATTGCCCATAATAGCTAGACTTTCTCTTACTCACGGATGAACAAAACTTTCCCTTTCAATTAGTGATCCAACTTTTTGAAGGTGTGGAATTCTTGTGGGCAATCACTCTTTTCAAAAAAAATTACTACAGGAATTGAAGCGATCCTTGAATGAGATGATAACGGTTGGAAACGAGAACCGTATTTTTTTCAGCTTATTAGTATAGATAAATTCCTTTTCCATGGCTGATTTTTGGACCTTACGTGCTGCTGTAACGGCCCAAGCTCGCCGCTAGTAAATATTATTCTCTTTGGGCTTTCTTTTTCGGGTTTCCCCTCAAGCTTTTTAAAACGTGTTTGATAGGGAGAGGTTTTCACACCCTTATAAATAATGCTTCGTTCTCCTCCCCAACCGATGTGAGATTTCACATTCTACCCCCCTCACCTTAGGGCCTAGCGTCCTCGCTAACACTCGTTCCCTTTTCCAATCGACATGAGACCCCCCAATCCACCTCCCTTTCGGGGCTTAGCCTCCTTGTAGGCACACCGCCTCGTGTTCACCCCCCTTTGGGGCTTAGCCTCCTCGCTGACACATCGTCAGTTGTCTGGCTCTGATACCATTTGTAACGGCCCGAAGAGGACAATATCTGCTAGCGGTGAGCTTGGGCCATTTGTAACGGTGGACTTTGGGGCTTAGCCTCCTCGCTGGCACAAACGGCCCAAGCCCACTGCTAACAGATATTGTCCTATTTGGGCTTTTCCTTTCGGACTTCCCCTCAAGGTTTTTAAAACTCATCTGCTAGGGAGAGGTGTCCACACCCTTGTAAAGAATGTTTCACCTCCCTGACCGACGTGGGATCACAGCAGAAACCATTGTTAAGAAGTATTAGTATTAAAGTTATTAACCTTTTTTGGGGCATTTTTTCGAGCTTTTTGCAATAATGGCTTGCATTCAGATCTCAAAAGGATCGCCTACCTATCATACTTATCAAGTGTATCTTATGCAAAGAAGCGTGTTTAACTTGACCTTGAGTTGGTGATATCTGTGGTGATCAAACTTTATACATCTTGTTTTCAGGTAAAACTGTCTGGTTCCATTAGCAGTCAATACTTAACTGCTTTGCTGATGGCAGCCCCTCTGGCTTTAGGAGACGTTGAAGTCGAGATAATTGATAAATTGATTTCTGTTCCTTATGTCGAGATGACTTTGAAACTGATGGAACGTTTTGGGGTCTCTGTGGAACACAATGATAGTTGGGATCGGTTCTTGGTGCGTGGCGGTCAAAAATACAAGTAAGTTTCTACAATATATATTGGTGTACTAGCTTTCAAAACGTGTTACGCTTTTACTAACGAGCATGGTAAAAAAATCAGGTCTCCTGGACATGCTTACGTCGAAGGCGACGCTTCAAGTGCAAGTTACTTCCTTGCTGGTGCAGCTGTCACTGGTGGGACTGTTACTGTGGAAGGTTGTGGTACCAGTAGTTTACAGGTAGCTACTCACTTCCATATTTTCTGTTCCCTATAGATATCTCTACCTTCAAGGCTCAGTAGCATAATTTTCGTTGTGTTCTGATCACTAGGGAGATGTAAAGTTTGCTGAAGTACTCGAGAAGATGGGATGTAAAGTAACGTGGACGGAGAACAGTGTCACCGTCACTGGACCGCCTCGTGACTCTCCGAGTAGCAAACATTTGAAAGCGATTGATGTCAACATGAACAAAATGCCTGATGTTGCTATGACACTCGCTGTAGTTGCATTATATGCTGACGGTCCAACTGCCATTAGAGATGGTACGTGTCTTTGTGAACCCTATCTAATATTGAATGAGTGAAATAACAAACTCGTGACTAGTTTAACTATGAGATCCCACATCGGTTGGGGAGGACAACGGAACATTCTTTATAAGGATGTGGAAACCTCTCCTTAGCCGACGCGTTTTAAAAACCTTGAGGGGAAGCTCGGAAAGGAAAGTCCAAAGAGGACAATATTTGCTAGCAGTTACATTAATTCTTGTCAAGTATGAAAAAATAAATTTGACTTTCAACTGCATTAATATGTTGAGATGGAAGGACTTTCAACAGTAATAGATAACGCCTTACATCGAGTTTCTTTTCGTGTATGTATTTCAGTTGCAAGTTGGAGAGTGAAGGAGACCGAACGGATGATTGCCATTTGCACAGAGCTCCGAAAGGTTAGTTTTAGTTCTCGTCAATCCCTCGAATTCCATCTACCTCGGATGATTTTCGTTTTCCTCATAATGTTCGTATGATACTTCAGCTTGGAGCTACAGTCGAAGAAGGTCCAGATTACTGTATAATCACTCCACCAGAGAAACTAAACGTCGCAGCCATAGACACATACGACGATCACAGAATGGCCATGGCTTTCTCCCTCGCTGCCTGTAAAGATGTTCCAGTTACCATTAAGGATCCTGGATGCACCCGAAAAACGTTCCCCGACTACTTCGACGTGCTTCAAAAGTTCGTCAAGAACTGAACAATTCAAGAAAGAAAGACGAAGAGAGAGGTAACATCTTGAGAGCTTTTAATATGGTTGGTAGAAAGGCTGAATATGGAACTTTGAGGCAGTTAATTCACTTTGTACTTATTCTCCACTTTTGTTTCTAATAAGAGTTATCTATATTGACATCATTTAAACGTTTTGTATTGATTCATGAGAGATCCCACATCGGTTGGAGAGGAGAACGAAACATTGCTTATAAGGGTGTGGAAACCTCTCTCTACCAGACCCGTTTTAAAACCTTAAGGAGAATATCTTCTAGCGGTGGGCTTGCTGTTACATGATTAGTTTTTGGATCAACGTTAGCTCGGGTTATTTGGGAAACATTGCTTATAAGGGTGTGGAAACCTCTTCTTACCAAACTCGTTTTAAAACCTTGAGAGGAAGTTCGGAAGGGAAAGCCCAAAGAGGATAATATCTTCTAGTGGTGGGTTTGAGCTGTTACATGATTAGATTTTGGATCAATGTTAGCTTGGGTTATTTGAGAAACATTGCTTATAAGAGTGTGGAAATCTCTTCCTACCAGACTCGTTTTAAAACCTTGAGGGGAAGTTCAGAAGGGAAAGCCCAAAAAAGATAATATCTTCTAGTGGTGGGTTTGAGCTGTTACATGATTAGATTTTGGATGAACGTTAGCTCGGGTTATTTGAGAAACATTGCTTATAAGGGTGTAGAAACCTCTTCCTACCAAACCCGTTTTAAAATCTTGAGGGGAAGTTTGGACGGGAAAGCCCAAAGAGGACAATATCTTCTGGCGGTGGGCTTAGGCTGTTACATGATTAGATTTTGGATGAACGTTAGCTCGGGTTATTTGGGAGCTGATAATAGAGAGTTTTAGGCTAAGGGAAGTTTCGGGTTTCGAGTAAAAAGAAGGATTATGTGATGGAGAAGGTTTGGGATTGTGCTTTTCTGATGATGAAAGGCTACAGCTTATATAAACATAATAATAATATGAATATGAATAAGAATAGTTGTAAAGAAGGAAGATGCTGTTTTTTTGCCTTCATTTCAAGCTTGCTTTTGCATCTCAAACTTTCCCCTTTCAAATTGGATCTCTTTCTTTCACATGAGTTTGTCTCCTTTCATCCATGCCCATCCCCTTAAACTCATACTTTTGGTTCCCCCAACCTAAAACAAAACTATATCCACCTAATGCATCCATTATCACTACCATCATTAAAATATCTCTTCCTCGTGCGTCGTTATAGGAAACGAGAGATCAAAATGGCAACTTTCTTTAACAATTTCGGCCTCATATGAGTTACCTTAATAACTATGAGATCCCACATCGATTTTCTAATGGATTAAAGCAGCTAAGATTCTGCTCGTGAGTGTAATGGTATAAGTCTGCTTAACTGTGAGACCAACTGGTCGAACAAAGACGAAAGTTGAGCATAGTGATCCAAGCGTTCCATGTGGAAGGGCTCTCACTCAACGGATCAAAGATACGTCACAACGTGATTGTATTAAATTGTTAGACATACGGTAAAAAAAATATCTTTATACACCTCAATGTAAAATTGTTAGTCACATAATGACGGTTTCTTCAATAAAATTTGATAAAAACGAACTACCGATACCTAAAAGAGAGAGAGAGGCATCGAGATTGGAGGTCATGATTCAAAATTAGAACTTAGAAAAAAGAGCCATTAAAAAACCTTCACAAAGTCATTCATAGACAACAAGATCTCTTGCATTAAAAGCTTCCCATTTTGTTCCAATTCCAAAGTCGACTCCTCGTGGGCAAGACCAAATATATATATATATATTACTAAAATTATAATCTTTTCAAAATTGTTCTAACCAAGTCGCTAATTACGATTAAAAACTTATAATCCAACTCTAATCATGATCAGTTAACACAAGAAATATTGTAAATTATTGCATTAATTCCTCTGTTTCACCTTCTTAATGAAGTTCTTAAATTAATACCAATCCTTAAATCAAGGGAGCCAAAAAGGTGACGTTTTTGGGAGAAAATCCCAAATTCAAGGCCATCCCAACAAATTCAACTGAAATATCAAAAATGGGAAATGGTTAAAATTAGTTCTTTTTTTTTTTTTTTTTAAAATTCC
>NW_019268517.1:2313039-2399376 GCF_002738365.1 Cucurbita moschata
GAGAAAAAAAAAAAAAAAAAATCAAGCTTCTCTTGATCTTCCATGGTTGAAATGGTTAAGTGATGTTTCTTCCATTAGTCAACAATGGTTAATCCTAAATGATCTCTTCCCCATTTTCTCACTCTCTCTCTCTGTTTGGCTATAAACCCCGTAAATCAAGAGCCCTCACCGCCAAATCTTCTTCCTCCAAGAAACCAGAAGATTCTCTAATGGAAAAGTGGTAGAATATCATCATTAACGCCGACCCATTTCCCTATTTTCTCTTGTTCTTAGCCTCTCTCCGTCGATGCCGGAGGATTTTCGTCGGATCAGTTGCAGAAACCCTAGCCGTTCGAGGTTTTTTTGAGTCCGATTTGTGAGATTTTTGTTTAGAGGTAAGGGAAATTGAATCTGAGTGCGTTGATTTTCCCTCATTTTGCCGAGAAAATCAAATGTCCCATCTCGATAACATTCCTTCCACTCCCGGGAAGTTTAAGATGGAAAAATCGCCGTATATTCATCGACTCCGGTGGCATTCTTCGTTAACGAAGCTTACATTCTGGTCTTTGGTTTTTCTCGGCTCGATCTTGATTTTCTTCTTCAGATCGCCGTCGTCGTCGCCGCTGCAATCCGATCCTTCCCGCCGATCGCTTAGTACTTACGATTGGGGTGGACCGGCTTGGGAGAAAAGAGTTCGCTCATCCGCTCGAGTTCGGTCTCGTAATGGGATCTCCGTTCTCGTCACCGGAGCCGCCGGATTCGTCGGAACTCATGTGTCTGTGGCGCTGAAACGTCGAGGCGACGGCGTTCTTGGACTCGATAATTTCAACAATTACTACGAGCAATCCCTTAAACGAGCCCGTCAAGCGCTTTTGGAGCGCACTGGCGTGTTCGTCGTTGAAGGCGATATTAACGATTCGGCTCTGTTGAAGAAGCTTTTTGAAGTTGTTCCGTTTACTCATGTGATGCATTTGGCTGCTCAGGCCGGCGTCAGGTACGCCATGGAAAATCCTAGCTCTTATGTTCATAGCAACATTGCTGGTTTAGTTAGTCTTTTAGAAGTCTGTAAATCTGCAAATCCACAGCCTGCAATTGTTTGGGCATCTTCTAGTTCTGTTTATGGATTGAATACAAAAGTGCCCTTCTCGGAAAAGGACCGAACCGATCAACCGGCGAGTCTTTATGCAGCGACGAAGAAGGCCGGTGAAGAGATTGCACACACTTATAATCATATCTATGGACTTTCATTAACGGGGCTGAGGTTCTTCACTGTTTATGGACCTTGGGGAAGGCCTGACATGGCTTATTTCTTCTTCACTAGAGATATTTTGAAAGGGAAATCAATCCCCATCTTTGAAGGTGCTGATCATGGCACTGTGGCTAGAGATTTCACCTACATTGATGATATTGTGAAGGGTTGTTTGGCAGCTTTGGACACTGCTGAGAAGAGCACTGGCAGTGGAGGGAAGAAGAAGGGACCGGCGCAGTTACGGGTTTTCAATTTAGGGAATACGTCGCCCGTGCCGGTGTCGGATCTCGTGAGCATTTTGGAGAAGCTTTTGAAGGTGAAAGCTAAGAGGAACATAATGAGGTTGCCAAGGAATGGTGATGTTCAGTTCACTCATGCCAATATCAGCTTGGCTCAGAGGGAACTTGGATATAAACCGACCACAGATCTTCAGATGGGGCTGAAGAAGTTCGTCCGGTGGTATCTGAATTATTATTCGCTAGGGAAGAAGACTGCTGCGTAGCGCGACGATTGTTCGGCATTTACATGGTAGGCTACTTTGATTCTTGTTCATTATGATTCGTATGATTTGTTGGTTTGCCATTTCTATGTTCATTGCTATGATTTGTCTTTCAATTTATTTGAATGGAATGACATACTAGGAGGAACCTTTTACTACTCCCATCAATGAAGTTTTTGTCGTTCGATCGATATTGTTTACCGAGAACTTCGAAAACTATTATTCGAAGAAACCCGGACACATCTTTTCCTCTTTTGTTGACAGAATGTAATTGTTGTAGTAGCTTCACAACTGTAGAATTTGTGAACTGATAAAGACATTTCATGATTTGTGGACCTGTATCATGCTGTGCAACTCAATAAAAATTGCACAAAATAGTTTCGATTCTTGCTAGCTTCTTTGTTGGTTCCTTCGTTTCGTGACTCGAAATCCCTAGGATACAAGCTTTTTGCTGGGAACATGGATCCCGTGTACTGTGTTTTCGATGAAACTAACGTAACTTCAGCTGCTACGAAAATCTAACATTGTCCGTCAAACCTTGTCTCTGAAATGTTGGAAGAGTTCTTCTGTTTCTATGCTCTGTCAATGCTGTTCATGAGTTATTCCTTGGCAGTGCATATGATTTCTTCTGGAAAGTAGGTTTTGTTTGCATTTCGTTAATGGCGTTTTTTTGTTGCGTTTTCGGGTGGATTTTTTTAGCAGAATTTCGAATGTGAATATGTTGCTTAGAAAATGACAGTTCAAGGATTAGAAGATGTATGTTCATTCTGAATTTTCTTAGTTCTATGAACATGATTGAAAGAGTTGATGTGAGATCCCACCTCGGTTAGAGAGAAGGGTATGAAAACCTCTTCCTAGCAAACACGTTTTAAAAGTCTTGAGGGGAAACCCAAAAGGGAAAACCCAAAGAAGACAATATCCGCTAACGGTGGGCTTAGGCTATTACAAATGGTATCAGAGCCAAACACCGGGTGTGCTAGTGAGGACACTGGCCCCCAAGGGGGTGAATTGTGAGATCCCACGTCGTTGGGGAATAGAACAAACATTCTTTATAAGGGTGTGGAAATTTATTCCTAGTCGACGCATTTTAAAAATCTTAAAGAAAAATCCAAAGAAGACAATATCTGCTAGTGGTTAGCTTAGGCTCTTACTAGTGGTTAGCTTAGGCTCTTACTAGTGGTTAGCTTAGGCTCTTACGGTTTTTAGTTTGATGCCCAAATACTCTTCTTTCTTCTACTTTCTTGGCTGAGTCTCATGGTTCCTCAAGCTCGTGTGGTATCAGAAGTCCATGTATTGCCTACTCGAACGGTGTTCAATGGTTAAGACATTAATAGCATTCTTTTTAGCGGATCTAAAGCTTGAGTATCGTTCTTATAATTGTAGTGATACTCGTTAACAAATGCAGAGTGTTTGCATGAATGGGTAGCAAATTTGATTGTAATTCTAGCACAGAGGTTTGAAGATTTGGTTATTTAATCCATTGACTACTTGTTTTGTTTTGTTTTTGTTGGATCTAATTGTTTTTGGTGATATTTATTGCTTTGGTTGAATTATTGTGGTGACTGAAGTTAACAACTACTTGATATTATCGCTCTGTGTTTTATCAACTTATTGTTCCGACCATCTTTATTTTCGTTTCTTTTGGCTTTCGTTTTCTTGACCGTTCGTGTTTTTATGAATTGACGCTTTGTCTTTTCTTTTTCGTTAGCGTTTGTTCTTTGTACTTGGGCTAAAGTCTCGACCTCAATCTCGGACTCGAGCTAAAGTCTTGATTAAGTTTTGAAACATATTTCCTTCTAGAAATAGTTAACTTGAATGTGTGTAGACAAATTTGTATTTTTAACTGATAGCGATGTTTGTTTTTGAAACTAGCAAAACTTTTTCTTAGAAATACTTAACTCGAATGTGTGGAGACGAATTCGCATTTTTAATGATAGTGACAATCATTTCATAGTCTTGGCGATCTTCTCTATCTAATGAATAGGAGTTTGTATACTTCAACGGGAATTAAACTAGAGTAGATTGATACAATAGAAACCTCTAGTAGAATGCTCACTTGTAACCTAGTAGATAAAGTACACTACATAGTTCGTTTTAGGGATTGGTGATTTACCTAACGTTTCAAAAATGCTATTGGGTCTGGGTCGGGTGAATTCAATAATAGACACCCGTTGACATTCCGATTTACCTAACGTTTCAAAAATGGGGTACTATTGGGTCGGGTGAATTCAATAATAGACGCCAGTTGACATTGCAACCTTTATTTTCCTTTCAAAACCTATATCCAGTCTTTTTTTTGTCATGAATATCTGAATGTGTATTATTGGGTCGAGTGAATTCAATAATAAACGCTAAAATGTGTATTATTGATATAAGAGGTCTTTCAATGGTCAATCTAGGTATCATCTATATAACATATCGGCCAATTTTTTATCCAACGGATTTATATTTATTATTTTTTTGATGCAGTGAATAATAACATTTGTAGTTGGTTGACAACTCAAGTACCATCCATACATAATGATTTGATGTTTAAATAAAATTTAAAATATTAAAATCAACCTGCCAATTGGTGTTAAATTTTCATTTATTTTGGAATTTGATCTCAACCGTACAAAATGATGGGTGATGAGGACATTAGACGCATCAACGATCCAGGAAAGGGAAGGGGCAGGTGGCCCACAGGTAGTACCATAGACGCGAGCACGGAGAAGAGAAATGAAGTTCCAAAAAGTGATCCCACATCGGTAAGTTTCGAAAAGCAGGAAGGTAGCGCTGGATATAAATAGAAAGAACCTCCACTCTCCAACATCACGCAGCCGCGCGGTGAGCACAGAGCGAACTATTCTTTCGCCTTTTACTAAAGAATACCGTGTGCCCGCCGCAATCGCCGGCATACGCCAATTTTTTCAAAGGGTTTCCTTCTCAAGGATATCCTACTAATCTTTCAGTTCAAAATAGCTTGTGGAAGGGTCTAGAATCTCTGATTCTTCCTCGTTAGTGGGGATTATTATTATTATTTAAATACACTATACTTAAATTTATTAGTGATTTACAAATATGCCCCAAGTGTACCATCTTCTTAGGACTAGGGTTGTGGTTTTTCTAAGTTTCTTAATCTAGGTTTCTCAATTCAATCCCCTAAATTCCTATAGCTTTTTTTACATAACCTAAAAGGTATATAGAGGTCATCATATTGAGCTAAGCAGTTTCATTAGTCCCGTGCCTGCAACAACGAGCTAAGCAGTTTCATTAGTCCCGTGCCTGCCTTGTTGCGGTAAAAGAATTAGTCCCGTGCCTGCCTTGTGGCGGTAAAAGAATTGCCTTGTGGCGGTAAAAGAATTAGTCCCATGCCTGTCTTGTGATTGTATCCTATCAAATTAGTCCCATGCCTGCCTTGTGATTGTATCCTATCTTATTTGAGTTTAACTTTATTCTTGCACTCCGAACATCCGTAAGTAACATCATGAGGACTCCTTTTGAGTTCGAATTTATTCTTGCACTTCAAACATCCGTAATAACATCATGAGGACTCCTTTCAAGGTTAAAAAATAGTACGGTGCATTGATCCGACTACAAAACCTGTATCTCCACAGTGTTCTCAAACAAATTCTTAATTCCTGCCAAAACTTGAAATTTTGGAAATGAAGATTGAAATGAGAGGTACAGAAAAGGGTTCTCTATCATTTATCTCTCCTCCATGAGCTAAAATTAAAATTGATATGTTTTATTTATATATATATATATATATATATATATATATATTTGACTTCAAAGTGCAAAAAACCTACACGAAAAGAATATCAATTCAATACAAAAGTAGTCATCTAAATAATCAATCAATCTTTTCTATAACTTTTTTTCTAGAAGAAAATACAAATCAGTTGGGGAATTCAATAATAAAGAATGTAAAACTTTTTAGTTAAAAAAAAGAAAAGTATAATGTACAGAGCTTTAGAACAATTTATGAAGCATAATAATCTCAAGAAGAAGAAGATCCCTCAAATGGATTTGGAGGCTAACAAAAGAGAGAAAACAATAGCTCTAACCTTTGTTTAAAAATCATACTTCGTTCGGCCACTGCTTAAAATGAGGCACAACATGTCCGAGATGCTGGAAGAGGATCTATAGAAGTTCCAAGATTCTAGCATCAGTCGTTTTCTTGATCCTTTGAAATGAACAACCTGCATTTTTTGTTAAGAAAATTATGAACATTACAGCTAAACTCTACCTCGTTCTTCTAAATTGTTGATTTCTTAGGTAATATGATACCTTAACATTCATGGGCATGCCGTGGAATTGACCTGCACCCTCGGGAGGTGTCCAATTGTACAAGGCGCACGGTAAGAAAAGTACCGAAACGCCATTAATTTCTTCTATGAAGGTTTCTGGTTTGCTGAATTTCCTTGCATCGAATGAACGATTTGACCTCACAACCCATGCAAGAGCTAATTGATCTCCGAGCATTCGTGATGCTTTCATGAATTTTGAACTGTATATCTTCAGTACTTCTTGGAGAAAAGCCTTAGCTCTGCATAATAGTCTACGTTTTAAAATTGCTACAATACGTGACAACTCGAACAAGACCGACTCTTCAGTAGAAACTCTGTAAACAGCTTCATCAATGGAAACATGTAATGATAGAGCCAAGACTTAAAAAGCCCCACCCTTCATTTTCTTTTTTACTAAAAACTATTGAACATTTGTGTAAAACTGTGAGATCCCACGTCGGTTGAGGAGGAGAACAAAACATTCTTTATAAGGGTGTGGAAATCTCTCCTTAGCAAACGCGTTTTAAAAACCTCGAGAAGAAACCTGAAAGGGAAAGCTCAAAGAGAACAATATCTGTTGGGCTGGGGCGGTTACAAAAAAAAACACTCCCTTTAACTCTCCATTTCAATAAACTATTGAACATTTGTAAAAAACTCTCTCCCTTCACATATCGGTATCGAGTCAATAAGAACAATCACACCAAATAAATGGCTAATGAATCAATGCAAAAAAAGTAAAGCAGTATATAGTGCATAACATATACCTTAGAATTCCATCTTCAGTACCTCTCACAGCTATAAACCCTGAATTCAAAGGTTGTGCTTTGTTATTTCTGAAAGTGAGAGCCAGATGAAAATTTGGATGCTTATGAAAGATTTCTCCTAAATCACCGACCACCGCCATATCCGAGTCCGTGAAGATGTAATGATCAGTATTTTTTGGACCCCGCCGTTGCTCCGCTAGTCTAGCATCTAGAAAGCTCTGCATAATTGCATAACCAACTTCAGGAGGAAGGTATTCCCAAAATATTTCCATTTACCCCTCTAAATCAAAAATATTATCTTCTACAATCATCAGCAACAAATTGCAAGTTAGTGAAAGAGAGAATAATGTCCATCATCAATTCATTGCCTTCATATTACGTGCCTTTTCGGATATTATTATAAGTAGTAAATTATTCTGAGGAATCTTTTATAAAAAATCTTGAGGAAAATACTATAAAACTCCAGTGGGAGTATTCTACCTATATGTTAATGAGATATGTTCTTACCAAGTAAGACCTGATTCTTTGAAGCATCAATGTGTCTCGTGAATATTCACCCTGTATTGGATACACAGCCACTCCATCTCTGCGTATCGGTAGATCTGAAGCTGGATCGGTTAAAATTATTACATTACTCTGGGGCATTGAAACCTGCAATTTGTATGATATGATTAGACGAGAAATATTATGATAGGAAGCAAAGGGCTGGATTCTGAGTTAAATATGCTTTTTCCCGCTGTTATCCACTCCTATAAAATGTTGAACAAGCCGGGCTATTCTCTTTATCCTCATTGGACTCAAGGACATCGATAAGCTAAACCAATTAGGCAGTAAATTTGGTCGATCTAAATCTGCCTAGCTACTTTCGTTAAAGAGAAAGAATCTTTGATTTATACAAAAAAATATCGAGAAAGATACCATGAGCACCAAGTTCATGTTGCATATCTTTTCTTCTTATATTTTTTTATATGTACATGGGCATAAAAAGGACAATCCTAACATGGAGTCTATACAAAAATCTATACTATTGATGAAAAAAAAAAAAAAAAAAAGGATCCAATCGATGAGAATAAGAGCTAATAGACTACTATTGAACTTTTTACAAACAAAGACCGGAGAAAGGTTTTCAGCCTAGCTAACAATCAAATCACCCCGAAAGACGGCCGTCACTTCTAAAACCTGTCTGTGAGATCTCATATCGGTTGGAGAGGGGAATGCTACAAATGGTATCAGAGTCAAACACCGGGCGGTGTGCCAGCGAGGACACTGAGTCTCCAAGAGGGGTGGATTGTGAGATCTCATATCGGTTGGAGAGGGGAACGAAGCATTCCTAATAAAGGTGTGGAAATCTCTCCCTAGGGCTTTAAAACCGTGAGACTGATGACGATACGTAACGGGCCAAAGCGGACAATATCTAACAATATCTGCTAGCGGTGGACTTGGACAGTTACATTGTCATATTCCTCTCAACCTAGTTACTCCGTGAAACTGAAAAAAGAATTACATACCAAAGAGCTACTCCCTAACTCAAAAACTGCAGGTGAAACAAGGCCTCCTTTCATGTTATTACAAGTTATAACCCCTAATATCAATCTCTCTAACTTCCAACTAGCAACCCACCAAATTTGATTGAAAAATCGGCATATTAATACCTGAATGAAGTCGATGAAGACGTTTAAAACAGCCATCGACCTCTCCACTTTATTATATGAAGCATCCCCGACTTTTACAACGTCAGTTGATCTGCTAATCACTTTAGAATCCTGAGAAGCATTATAAACGGTAAAGACAGTTACAAAGTGGACGTTGTCCTCAGTATTCGCCGAATGAGGAGTTGTAGGGAAGTGAGTGCTGTTGAGGGCTTTGGTGCCTGCAAAAATCAGAGTACAGACATTCAAAACACAGATTCTAGGGTTTAACCAAAGCTCGAGGCAATAACAGAGCTAACATTCTAGGGTTTAACAACTGTACTTCTGTGTGTATAATTATCCACACAACGTCAATGCACAAATTATGGCACCTCGATGTCGACTCATCACATCCAGGGTTGAAGAAGGTCCCAAGGATTCGGTTGTTCACCGATTCAAGTGGTACGTGAGTTGGGTTTAGAACGTTGTGAGACAGTTCAATTCCTATCTACCGTTGATGTTATAGGGAGAACTGCGAGGAGCCAACCCTAGTACGAGAGGACTGGGTTGGACCAACCTATGGTGTACCGGTTGTTAGGACTTGGAGACGGTGTAGCGAGATCCAAATCCATTGAGAGGAAGCACATTACAAAGCCATTCATCTTATACTTGCAGTAAAAGAACAACAAAATAGCCTGAAACTAGAGCACGATTTCAAAATTCTAAAGGAAAAATCCATTCTACGAGGACGAAATCATATAATTCCATCACTTCACTAACCAGAAGCTCAATTTCAACCAACTAATAATTGGATCGAACGCGAAGAAATCCGAATTGAAAGGGAAGAAAACTTCATGCAATTAAGTCGACATTAGAGCATGAAAAGAAGATAAGTGCGAGCAATAAGAACCTGAGCATTGCAACCGATCGGGGTGGCCTTGGCCGGCGGCAGGGCCAAGAATCAAATGGTCGAATTTCTTGCTTCGTTTGTTGGGCTGATCTTGCAAGGTTAGGTCACGATGCAACTCTAGAACTGAATCAGGAACTTAACGTTAGATGGATTAACAAGAAATGGCAAAAGCTTGAAGGGATATGAGAGATTCAGAGGCGAGAAACTGACAGGAGAGGAGATGAGGAAGGAAGAAGAGAAGAGGAAGAAGGAAGAGGAAACGACGCCGTTCGCTGCAAATTCTCATGGTTCTTCACAGACACCTTAGACGGCGCTCCACCTTCGCTTATTCTCCAGAATTCCCTTCAAAATTTTCATTTTTTTCCTTAAAGAATAACATTTCTTAGTTCTACGCTTCCGTTTGATTTCAAAATTGTAATAATTTATTTTAAATAAATGTAACAATTTAATCGGTATAATTTTTAATAATTTAGAACGATCGACTATCTTTGCTAATTGACATCCTATATTTTAACATTGAACCTCGAACCTCCTGATCGAAACATATATTTTAACATTGAGCTATGATCAAGTAGGTTAGTTTTGTCAACGGACGAAGTTATGGAAAGTCGGCACGATGGTTCATGATGTTACCATGAACCTCGAACCTCTTGGTTGAAGTGAGCTATGATTAGGTTAGTTTTGAGAACAGAAGTTATGGAAAGTCTCGACAATCTTCACTAATTGGCACTATGTCCCCATGATGTTACCATCAACCTCGAACCTCTTGTTCGAAAACATATGCTTTAACAAGTCAAGTTATGATCAAGTTGGTTTTGAAAATGGAAGATGTCGTGGAAAGTCTAAACGATCTTTGTTAATTGGCACCATGGTCCATATAATTTTACCATAAACCTCGACCCTCTTGATCGAAGAGATATGTTTTAACCAGCCGAGCTATGATCATGTTGGTTTTGAAAATGGAAGATGTTATGGAGAGTCTTGACCATCTTCACTAATTGACACCATGGTCAATGACGTTACCATGAACCTCGTACCTCTTGATTGAGACAGATGCTAGCCAATCGAGCTATTATCAAATTGGGTTTGAAAATAGATGGTGCGGAAAGTCAAAGATTTTTTCTAATTCCGTTCTCCAAAACATTTTCTTAAGAATGGAGTCAGAGGCTTGAGCGTGTCACTCGTGCCAACAACGATTCAAGTTTAAATTCACCAACTTACTTCCGGGCGAGAGTAAATGTCGCACAATCATGTTGACAATCTCAATAGAGTGTGATTGTGAAAATTGAACGATCTTTGCTAATTCAACTACCAATTGAGTTAAATCTAGGGCGATAACGCTCCTTTGTTGGGTTATTTTCAACGAAGGTGAAAACAAAAATGGTAAGTTCAAATGAATTATTCAGTCCGAGAACCTTTTTTTACAGTTTTACCGTCAATATCCTGCAAATTTGATGTTTCACAACCATCCAAAACAAAGTATATTTCAGTAACAAGGGGATGAGATTTATCATGAGCCAGGAACTCATGAACTACTCCCTTAAGTTCAATCCAACTGCAGCCAGGAGTTTTAGTTAACTTCCTCTTTTTCATCATTGTTCGTACCTTGCTCGCAGCGCTCCACAGGCCGAGACGTGTGTAAATATTCGAAAGAAGAACGTATGAACTCGAGTTACAAGAATCCGTCCTCATAAGATGTTTGGCAATGGGTTCTCCAATGGTAAAATATTCATGGTTTTGACAAGCACTAAGCAAAGTCCTCCATATGATATCATTTGGCTCAATGGGCATCTCTTCTATGAATTTCAATGCTCTTTCTATAAGCCCTGCTTTGCCAAGGATGTCAACCATGCATCCATAATGTTGTAGCTTTGGCTCTAACTTGTGTACTTTTCTCATCAACTCGAAACAAATCGTCCCCTCTTTAACCAGCCCGGCATGCGCGCAAGCATTCAACACGCCGATGAAAGTGATATCATCTGGAATCACGGAAAGCCTCTGCATCTCCATCAGCATCTTGAAGGCTAACTCACCCAAACCGTTTCTCGCCATTCCACTGATCATAGCATTCCAATGGTCGATACCCTTCTCATCGATGCCTCTGAATATCGACATGGCATTCTCGATGCTACCACATTTAGAATACATGTCAATAAGACCAACACCAACCTTCCCCATCAATGAAAAACCATTTTCTACTAAATAGCTATGCATACTCTCAGCCTTCTCGACGTGTCCCAACTGAGAAACAGCTGAAAACGCAATCGCCAACGTCGTTTCTTCGGGAGATAAGTTTCTTTGTCGCTGCATCGTATAAAATATTTCTAATGCTTCTGTGTAATAACCATTCTGAGCATAGCCAGCCATCATGGCATTATAAGCAACCACATCTTTCGCAGGCATTTCATCGAACAGGTTCCTTGCAACCTCAATGTCACCCAACTTCGCATAACCATCGATCATGTTAGACCAACTAATTACATCCCTTTTCGGCATTCGATCGAACAAATGATGCGCAAATTCCATGCGCCCGCATTTAGCAAATCCACCAATAATTGTGTTCCAAGAAACCAAGTCTCTCTCAGGCATTTTCTCAAACAGTTCTAGTGCTAACTCAACACCATCTTTCGTTTGTGCAAACCCACCAATCATTGAGTTCCAAGAGATCAAATTCTTCTCCTTCAACGGCATAGAATCAAACAATTCACGGGCCAAATCAACCAATCCACACTTCACATAACCATCAATCATCGAGTTATAAGAAACAGAGTCCTGCATTGGCATTCTGTCGAACACCTGCCGTGCAACCTCAATTTCCCCACATCGTATATACAACGTAATCAAACAATTAAGAAGAAACAAATTCGAACCAATTTCTAACTTCATTAAAAACCCATGAATCTGCTTCCCTTGCTCAACCAAACCCACCCGAGCACATGCTTTGAGAATCAAAGAAAACGAAAACTTATCAACACAAAATCCATTCTCAAGCATCATACAGAACAATACCAGAGCTCGAATAGGATAATTCCCGTGCGAATACGATTTGATTACAGCATTCCATAGAAAGGGATCGTCAACAAGATGATTCCGACGAATTCTTTGAACAGCATAGCGAGTGAAGAAGACGTAGCGAGCGAATTCAACAAGCGGTCTGTGGGGGGAAGAAATTGAATTGAGAATAATTTTGGTTACGAGGGAAGAATCTTTGAACTGACCGGTTTTGATGATTCTGGCGTGGATTTGATTCACGTCGTTCTGAGTCTCGCATTTGCGGAGGAGTAGAAGGGTCGACGGAGTTGAGGGCCATAAATGGCATGAGTTTGAAGAAATAAGCATCAATTTGAGCTTTCTTCTGCTATGAAGTTCCGAGAAAATGGAGGAGAAATTTGAATCGATGAGGAATTTATCTGATACTTGCAGTTGGAGCTGGAGGGAGTGGCCGTCTTCACTTCCAGCTTCTAACGGTTTTGCCAACTGCCAATCAGATTTTTGAATTAAAAAAAAAACATCAACCAATAGAAAGTCTTGTACCAATAAAGAACGTATTGTTTGATTATAAACCATTATTCCCTAAATTAATCAACGTGGGACACTCTCATTCAACCGTCTTTACATTCATAATATTCAAGTTTGAAAACACGACCTATTTAAAAATAATTTTAAAAACATGTTTTTAATAATTTAAAATAACTTAATATTTGATTTTTTTTTTCATTTTTAAAGAAAAATTTTATATCATAATTTTTTTTAATCATTAAAAACATGTTTTTGGATTAATTTTAAATACAATAAAAATGATTTAAACTATTTTTAATGTTGTATTCAATAACGACTATTATATTTTGGTTACTAAAATTTCGATATGCCGATTTTTTATCTCTATAAAAATAATTATTATAAAGGGAATATCTTTCATTAATATTATAGGACATTTTTTTTCCAAAGTATTTAATTGAACGTATTCAAAAAGTGATTATATTAATTGTAATTTTTTTTATTAATTTATTGTTAATTATTGCCTTTGATGTCATTTTTAAATAATTCATCTATCAATATTAACAAATAAAAGTTTTTAAATTAATTTGATTTTTAAGTTTCTAGTTATAGATTTTTCTTTTTTCTTTTTTCTTTTTTTTTTTAAAAAAACCAAAAACATAATTTTGCTTCTCTGTTTTATAATTTATCAATTTTATCTCCTACTTTTAATTATCTAAATTTAATTTTCATATTTTCATAAATTTTAAATTAGTTTTTAAGGTGAACTAGGAATAATATTTTCCATTCCATAAAATATTTATTTTTCAAATTTATAGAAGGAAAGTCAATAAATATATTTATAAAAAAAAAATTAAAAGCACCAAAATTAATTTTAAAAATTTATTAAATACGTTGAAAATATAACGATTAAAGCCAAACAACTTACGAAGTACACGAACAATATATAGATAAAATTATAAGATATTAGTTTAATTTCTGGTCTCAGTCGTTAATATATATATATATATTTAAAATTTTCATTGAAATATTTTTAAAAATAAATAAATAAAAACGTGTACAATTACGAAAATATCCTTTGATAATGATTAATTGAAGTCCTTTTTGTCAAAATCGGCCGCGAAACGCAATCTAACAATATGGATTAAATAGACGGCATTAAGACTTGCGAATAAAAGTCAATAAAAAGTACGGCTCATTATAATTCAATCGTGACGTGTCTGCCACGCTGGATGGTGGGCCCACCCATTATATATAATTATTAAATCGAATGACGTCATATTATTTTTTTAGAATAAAATTGGAGAATCAAATTAATAATTTATGAAATAAATCATAGTCTAATCACTTAAATTATGTTAATCACCCACTTAATTAAACATTGATTATCGTGTTGAAGATATTTTTTAGATTATAAAGGATAATTAAATGAGATTAATATCATCATACTTGCATTATTTAAGTCCTTAATCGTAATTATTATTTAAAAACAAAATAAAGCAAAAAGCTTCTTGTACGTCTCGTCTTCTACGAAAATGTTTTTTTTATAATCATTAAGAGATTAAATTGAATTAATTGGAATCGACGTAAGTGAATTAAATTAAAATAATTAAAATTTTAGTCATTGTGGACGTAGGTACGGTCCTGTTAATGTGGTAGGGCTTGTCGAACTGTGGTCAGTTCTTTCATGGCTAGTCAAGCTCGAGTTTGAGCTCGAAGAAGTAGGAGTGTACACGGGTTAAGTCGAATTCGATTAGAGT
This sequence comes from Cucurbita moschata, assembly GCF_002738365.1. NCBI lineage: Eukaryota > Viridiplantae > Streptophyta > Magnoliopsida > Cucurbitales > Cucurbitaceae > Cucurbita > Cucurbita moschata. Next base: position 2,327,598 of record NW_019268517.1, read on the forward strand.
AATCTTTTGGACTAACTCGAATTTTCAAGTGATTGGGTTGGTGACTTACGTAACCCAAATAAAGTTCACAACTCAGGATCAGTTTGTCAATTAATTCTTTTTATTATTATTTATTATTTTAAATCTAATTTATCTACCGTACATGTTGTTGGCTTATTAGCCCTTGATCTCACATTAATTAATTTCAATGAATTAATTATTGATGTTTTGATGATAACAAACCTACTTTTAATTATTAACTATTTTTAGTTTTTTGAACTGTCCAGGACATAAGATCGGGAATAACGATTACAACAACTTTTCAATTACTCAAATCAGAGCTAAAACGAAGAAATTAGAGTCGAGACAACATACCCGACGTGATGATGTGGCAACAAAATCAAAATGATGGACAAATCAAAATATATCAAAGTATGACATTTATAATATTGGAAGAGTAACAAATGGTGGAGTTTTTCTTATTATTACATTTCTAAATAAAATTATTTTCACAAAATATAAATTTGAATATAACCGTTACTCACATCGAATTTTATTATTACTATATTATATTATTATATTATTATATTTTAAAATTTTGGTAGTTACTCACATCATTTATATTATTATTATATTATTATATTTATAATAAATTTTGAATTTCATTTGACCGTTACTCACATAACTTTTTATTATTATTATATTATATTACTATTATATTAAAATTTTGAAATAAATGAATTTAGAAAATTTTCTTATTTAATTACTTTTAATCTCCACCTTCCATTATTCCTAACACAATCCAATGATCAATATTTAATCCTACATTTTGCCACTTTTCTCCTCTATATAAACTCATCTTCCCCACATTTTTAAAATACACAACTTACATACATTCTTCAATCCTCATTTGTTCAAAGTCTCCATTGTTTGTTGCTCTCTCCAAGCTTACAAGTTTATTTCTTTTCATCTTATTCTTGAGAGGGATTATTATTATATTGTGAGGAAATAGTTGTCAGTATCCCAAATTGTAAATCTACTCTTTGAGAGAGTTGTGGTGTGATATTATCAAACTCAAATACTTGTTTCGGTTTGATCCTACGCCGTGGAAAGGATTGAGTTTGCTCTTGAACTCGTAAAAAGAGCGGTGTACCGGTTTGGCTCTGATCCGTGGAAAGAGTCGGAAAAGTTCTTTATTCAAATTCCCAAGAGGCGCTTGGGGAGTGGAGTAGGTCGAGTTTGACCGAACCACTATAAAACTACGGTGTCATTTTCTCTAACTCTTTCCTATTTAATTTCAAGATTATTATTATGATTTATTGCATGTTCTACTTGATTATTGTTTTGACTTGAATTATTTTGTTTTAGTAATTATCATCTTCTACTTATTTGTAAAAAGTTTTCTCATTAAAAAAAATTAATCAAGTTTAAACACTTTTATCGTTAAAACCCTATTCACCCCCCCTCTAGGGTTGCCATACCGATCCAACAATTGGTATCAGAGCCGGTTGCTCCTATAGATTTTTTATCTAAACTTTATTGTTCGAGCTTATGGCAAACCTACGTGTTAAAAATGGTTTTAGTGAAGGACAATCAACTTCTAGGCCACCTTATTTTGATGGAACAAATTATACATGTTGGAAAGCTAGGATGAAAATTTATTTGCAATCCGTTGATTATCAATTGTGGTTAAATGTTAGTAATGGTCCTTACATTCCAATAAAAATTGTTAATAATATTGAGGTGCCTAAATTAGAAAATGAATTTGATGAGCATGATATGAAAAAATGTTCTTTGAATGCTAGTGCTATCAATTGTCTGTATTGTGCCTTAAGTAATGATGAATTTAATAGAGTATGTATGTGTTCTTCGGCATATGAAATTTGGAAAACTCTTGAAGTAACTCATGAGGGAACCAATCAAGTTAAAGAAACAAAAATTAGCATGTTAGTTCATAATTATGAACTATTTAAAATGGAGGAAAATGAACCTATTGGTGATATGTTTACTAGATTTACTAATATTTTAAATGCTTTGAAAAATCTTGGAAAAGTATATTCTACTTCCGAAAATGTAAGAAAAATTCTTAGGTCTCTGCCTAAAAGTTGGGAGGCAAAAGTGACGGCGATTCAAGAAGCAAAGGATCTCACAAAGCTTCCTTTGGATGAACTAGTTGGTTCTCTCATGACACATGAGATTACCATGAACGGGCACATGGAAGAAGAATCCAAAAAGAAGAAAAGTATAGCCCTAAAGTCCATCAAAGTTGACTCTGAAGATGAGGACGTCCTTGATGAAGATGATGTCGCCTACTTCACACGTAAGTATAAAAATTTTATTAAAAGGAAGAAACAATTAAAAAAACATTTCACAAATCAAAAAGAGTCAAAAGGTGAAAAGAGCAAAAACGATGAGGTAATATGTTATGAATGTAAAAAGTCGGGTCATATAAGAACGGATTGTCCTCTCCTCAAATCATCTAAGAAATCCAAGAAGAAAGCAATGAAGGCTACTTGGGATGATAATGATGAAAGTGCAAGTGCAAGTGGAAGTGATGAAGAAGTAGCAAATTTTTGCTTCATGGCTCATAGTGACAAAGAGGATGAACAAGAAGATGAACAAGAAGATGAGGTAACTCTTGAATCTCTTTCTTATCATGAATTATTTAAACTTGTTGATGAGATGACAATTGATTTAGAAAAACTTAGTTCAAAGTATGTTGTGCTTAAAAAGAAATATAAGACTTCAATTATTGAAAATAAGTCTTTACTAAATGAAATTTCTTGCTTAAAGAAGAAGGATCATAATATTGTTAAAATTGATGTACCTTGTGAAAAGCATGTATTTGATTGTGATGAGAAAAATGCATTAATTGATAAAGTCAAGACTCTTGAGCATGATTGTGGTGAAAAAGATAAATTAATTAAATTGCTCAAAGAGAATGAATCAAATAATTTGCAAGAACTTGGTAGGGCTAAGGAATCTATTAAAATGTTAACAATAGGTGCTCAAAAATTAGATAAAATACTTGAAGGAGGAAAGTCATATGGTGATAAAAGAGGATTAGGCTATATTGATGAATGTTCTACACCTTCAAGTTCTAAAACAATATTTGTTAAAGCATCCCCTATCTTGTCTAAATCTAACACATGTAAATTTGTATCTAAGTATGATAAATCTAGATTTGTGCCTATATGTCATTATTGTGGTGTTGAAGGTCATATTAGACCTAAGTGCTTTAAATTGAAAAATTCTCAAAATATTCATTTAGGAAGAAAAGTTTCTCAAAATACAAAGTTTAACAATGTTTTAGAAAATAATTTTTCGAATAAAAATAGAATACACAAATTTAGTCTAAGAAATAAATTCTTGCATAATGTCGTTTGTTTCTCGTGTGGTAAGTTTGGACATAAAGATTATTCTTGTTACTTATCTAAATACAATGTCTTTAATATGAATGCAAATATGAAATGGATTCCTAAATTTGTGAATACTAACTTTCTAGGACCCAAACAAGTATGGGTACCAAAAGGTCAATTTTGAATATCTTTGTTTTTAGGTTTGTTTGAAAGCCTCCAAGAAAAATAAGTGGTACTTGGATAGTGGTTGCTCAAGACACATGACGGGTAATCCATCCAAGTTTGTCAATCTTTCCAAGAAGGATGGTGGCTTAGTAACCTTTGGTGATAACAAGAAGGGTAAAATAATTGGTAAGGGTACTATAGGTAATGACTCTTGTACTCTCATTGAAAATGTATTGTTAGTTGATGGTTTAAAGCATGACTTACTTAGCATTAGTCAATTATGTGATAAAGGTTTTAGAGTTGTATTTGATAAGAATAATTGCATAATTGAAAATGCTAGTGATAGAAAAGTTTTGTTTGTAGGAAATAGAGAAGATAATGTGTATACTATTGATTTGAATGATTGTCCTACAAATGATAAATGTCTTTCGGTTTTGCTTGATAACTCTTGGCTATGGCATAGAAGACTAGGACATGCTAGTATGTACTTGATTTCAAATATTTCAAAAAATTCATTAGTTAGAGGTCTTCCTCAACTTAAATTTGAAAAAGATAAAATTTGTGACGCTTGTCAAATGGGTAAGCAAACTAAGTCTTCTTTCAAATCTAAAAATATGATTTCTACTACTAGACCTCTTCAACTACTCCATATAGACTTATTTGGCCCTTCTAAAATAGCTAGTTATGGAGGAAATTATTATGCTTTTGTGATAGTGGATGATTTTTCAAGATTTACTTGGGTTTTGATGATAAAACATAAGAATGATGTTTTGAAAAGATTTGCTAGTTTTGTAAAAAGAGTTCAAAATGAAAAAGGGTTTTTAATTACTAAAATTAGGAGTGACCATGGAGGAGAATTTGATAGTGTTGCCTTTGAAAAATTTTGTGAGGATAATGGTTTTTCTCATGACTTCTCCTCTCCAAGGACTCCTCAACAAAACGGTGTGGTTGAAAGGAAAAATCGTACTTTACAAGAATTTGCTAGATCAATGTTAAATGAGTATGATTTACCTAAATATTTTTGGGCGGAAGCCGTTAATACCGCTTGTTATATTTTAAATAGAGTTTTAATTAGACCTTCATTAAATAAAACTCCTTATGAACTTTGGCATAACAAAATTCCAAATGTTGGGTATTTCAAAGTTTTTGGTTGTAAATGTTTTATTTTGAACAACAAAGAAAAGCTTGGAAAGTTTGATTCAAAAACGGATATTGGTATTTTTCTTGGCTATTCATCTACTAGTAAAGCTTATAGAATTTTCAATAAGAGAACTTTAGTTATTGAAGAATCTATACATGTGGTATTTGATGAATCTTGCAATAATATTTCTAATGAGTCTATTTGTAGTGGTGATTTAGAAAGAAATTTTGGAGATTTACTCGTTAGTGACAACGGCAAAGAAATTGTTACGAGTAAAGAAGAGATGAGCTTAAAGGAAGAAGGTTCTTCATCAATGCCAAAAGAATGGAGGTATGCCTTGTCTCATCCCAAGGACTTGATTCTTGGTGATCTCGAACAAGGTGTGAAAACTCGCTCTTCTATTAATTTATTTAATAATCTTGCTTTTGTTTCTCAAATTGAACCAAAAAGTCTTAAGGATGCCGAAAATGATGAGTTTTGGATTTTAGCCATGCAAGAAGAGCTAAATCAATTTGAAAGAAACAAAGTTTGGGAATTAGTCCATAGGCCATCTAATACTTCTATTATTGGAACCAAATGGGTTTTTAGAAATAAAATGGATGAAAATGGGAATATCATGAGAAATAAAGCTAGGCTTGTAGCTCAAGGTTATTGTCAAGAGGAAGGCATAGATTATGAAGAAACTTTTGCACCCGTTGCTAGATTAGAAGCTATTAGAATGTTACTTGCTTTTGCTTCTTACAAAAATTTTGTATTATATCAAATGGATGTGAAAAGTGCATTTTTGAATGGTTATATTATGGAGGAAGTTTATGTAGAACAACCTCCCGGATTTGAAAATGTAGAATTTCCTCATCATGTCTATAAGTTGAAAAAGGCTGTTTATGGCTTAAAACAAGCTCCAAGAGCTTGGTATGATAGACTTAGTAATTTTCTTATCGGGAATGATTTTAAAATGGGCAAACTCGACACTACACTCTTTATTAAGATTAAAGAAAACGATATGCTATTAGTGCAAATATATGTGGATGATATCATATTTGGTTCTACTAATCTTTCTTTATGTGAAGAATTTTCTAAATGTATGCATAGTGAGTTTGAGATGAGTATGATGGGAGAACTCAGTTTCTTTCTTGGACTTCAAATCAAACAACTCAAGAATGGTATCTTCATCAATCAAGAGAAATACACTAAAGATTTGCTCAAAAGATTCAAGTTCAATGGAGGTAAGATTGCAAGAACTCCCATGAGCACATCCACTAAGCTTGACAAGGATGAAAAAGGTAAAAGTGTGGATATTAAAGCTTATCGAGGTATGATTGGATCTTTACTTTACTTGACCGCTAGTAGACCCGATATTATGTTTAGTGTATGTCTTTGTGCTAGATTTCAATCTTGTCCTAAGGAATCTCATTTACATGCTGTTAAGAGAATATTTAAATATTTGCTTGGAACTATTGATCTAGGATTGTGGTATCCTAGAAATGTTGAATTTAAATTAGTAGGATATTCTGATGCGGATTTTGCCGGAAGCTTACTTGATCGTAAAAGTACTAGTGGAACTTGTCAATTTCTTGGTAGTTCCTTAGTTTCTTGGTTTAGTAAAAAGCAAAATTCGGTTGCCTTATCTACTACCGAAGCGGAATATATTGCGGTTGCTAGTTGCTGTGCTTAAATTCTTTGGATGAAACAAACTCTTTGTGATTTTGGATTAAAGTTTCATAGTGTGCCTATATTTTGTGATAATACAAGTGCTATTAATTTAACTAAAAATCCTATTCATCATTCTAGAACTAAACATATTGACATTAGACATCATTTTATTAGAGAGCATGTGCAAAATGGACATATTATTCTTGATTTTGTAAACTCTAATAATCAACTGGCCGATATTTTCACCAAGCCATTGAATGAAGAAAATTTTTGCAAAAATAGGCTTGAGCTTGGTATTATTCGTTGTGATATATCTTGAATTTTATAAGTTTTGAATGCATGTTTTTAGGGGGAGCCATTATGTCATTATGAAATGCATTCTCTTTCAATTGTTCATTTTGATGATTACAAAGGGGGAGAAAATTAAGAAAAATATGTTCTAAATTTGTTGTTTTATAATTTATGAATCATTTACTTGGTGTGATGTTTCATAATTTCTTGAGGCATTAATATAGGGGAGAATATGCTCTTGAGTGAAATTTATGATAATATATTAGTATGTATTGATATTATTACATGGATGGTGTATTATTGGTTTTTATGAATTTTTCTTGAAATGGTTTGTCATCATCAAAAAGGGGGAGATTGTTGGCTTATTAGCCCTTGATCTCACATTAATTAATTTCAATGAATTAATTATTGATGTTTTGATGATAACAAACCTACTTTTAATTATTAACTATTTTCAGTTTTTTGAACTGTCCACAGTATAAGGTCGGGAATAACGATTACAACAACTTTTCAATTACTCAAATCAGAGCTAAAACGAAGAAATTAGAGTCGAGACAACATACCCGACGTGATGATGTGGCAACAAAATCAAAATGATGGACAAATCAAAATATATCAAAGTATGACATTTATAATATTGGAAGAGTAACAAATGGTGGAGTTTTTCTTATTATTACATTTCTAAATAAAATTATTTTCACAAAATATAAATTTGAATATAACCGTTACTCACATCGAATTTTATTATTACTATATTATATTATTATATTATTATATTTTAAAATTTTGGTAGTTACTCACATCATTTATATTATTATTATATTATTATATTTATAATAAATTTTGAATTTCATTTGACCGTTACTCACATAACTTTTTATTATTATTATATTATATTACTATTATATTAAAATTTTGAAATAAATGAATTTAGAAAATTTTCTTATTTAATTACTTTTAATCTCCACCTTCCATTATTCCTAACACAATCCAATGATCAATATTTAATCCTACATTTTGCCACTTTTCTCCTCTATATAAACTCATCTTCCCCACATTTTTAAAATACACAACTTACATACATTCTTCAATCCTCATTTGTTCAAAGTCTCCATTGTTTGTTGCTCTCTCCAAGCTTACAAGTTTATTTCTTTTCATCTTATTCTTGAGAGGGATTATTATTATATTGTGAGGAAATAGTTGTCAGTATCCCAAATTGTAAATCTACTCTTTGAGAGAGTTGTGGTGTGATATTATCAAACTCAAATACTTGTTTCGGTTTGATCCTACGCCGTGGAAAGGATTGAGTTTGCTCTTGAACTCGTAAAAAGAGCGGTGTACCGGTTTGGCTCTGATCCGTGGAAAGAGTCGGAAAAGTTCTTTATTCAAATTCCCAAGAGGCGCTTGGGGAGTGGAGTAGGTCGAGTTTGACCGAACCACTATAAAACTACGGTGTCATTTTCTCTAACTCTTTCCTATTTAATTTCAAGATTATTATTATGATTTATTGCATGTTCTACTTGATTATTGTTTTGACTTGAATTATTTTGTTTTAGTAATTATCATCTTCTACTTATTTGTAAAAAGTTTTCTCATTAAAAAAAATTAATCAAGTTTAAACACTTTTATCGTTAAAACCCTATTCACCCCCCCTCTAGGGTTGCCATACCGATCCAACACATGTTACATTAATAACTAAAATCTCATAAAATTCAAATATCAAACATTCCTAAGTCACAACACATCGATTACAAACGTCAAATATTCTTAATCTTCGTAATAATCTTAAAAGTAGGAGCAGGGTAGGGTTGAGTTGTAACTCTATTTTTAGATTGGTCGAGTCAACCTACAAATCGAAACTCGACCCAACTCACAGATTGGGTAGTCCAGGTTTGTCGAGTTTTCAGATCATATGAACACAACACCCCTACGAAGAAACTCGTTATATCGAAGATTACTCTAATCCCATAATATTAATCCAAAAGTTCGTGCACACATTTAGATCAACGAACCAGTATTACACTTTTGAATATAAAATTGGTCGAATAATCTAGATTAGTCGAGTTCTCGAGCCATATAAACACCTCTACAAAGAAGCTCGTTATATCGAACATTTAACCCTAATCATGTAGTATTAATCAAAACATTTCAGCACTCATTTAGATCAATAAACTAGTATTACACTTTTGAGTCGGATAATCCAGATTGGTTGAGTTCTCAGCTCATATGAACACCTCTACAAAGAATCTCGTTATATTGAAGTGTCCCTAATCGCACAGTATTAATCCAAAAGTTTACGCACCCGTTTAGGTCAACAAACCCGTATTTAGATATTATCCAAATTAAACACACATATTTGTCAATTTCATATTATATATGAAAAAGTCTAAAGAGATAACTAAGACAACAGCTTATAAGTTGCAAAAGGCCTTATAAAATTACATAACTCAACAAATGACTCATAGATAGCAACATTTGACTCATTAAATATCATTTTTCAAAATGGGTACGGAATACAATACCCTAAATTCCAACCAACTTGCTTATAAATTATAACTCAAAGTCCAATGCGTTACAAATAAAACAAATGATCATACGTTATTTTAACATCTTTAGATTATAGTTCGTATTAGAAAAATACGTGGTGGGGGTGTGGCTCTTAGTTTATAGATTAGGGTCCTTTCTCGATTTACGTATATGAAAATAAAAAATTTACGAACAGCTAAGATAATGGGTTTTTAAATTTATTCTCGAGCGAAAAAAATAGAACTAAAGTTGACTTGTTCTAATTATAGAGGTCGATTTGATGATTCTAGTAGCTCAACGTTACGAATATTGGCTTGATCAGTAAACGATCGGAGAAAAAAAAAATAGTTAGTAATAATTTTAATCAAACTAAAAATTAGTTAATTATTACAAAAGTATTATTCAAAAATAAAAATTAGGGCACATGAAATTAACTAATGTATTATAAAATTAGAGCTTATCTATTACCTTAAAAAAAAACATGAAGTTGTTGGATTTGTTATTTGTTTTGTTAATAATTTTGGAACATTGTGGTTTTTTTTTTTTTTTTTTTTTTTTTTTTTTTTTTTTTTTTTTTTTTTTTTTTTTTTTTTTTTTTTTTTTTTTTTTTTTTTTTTTTTGGAAGACTTTTGGGCAGTTAGGAGAACGGTTTTGAGTTGTTTTGTACGAGAGACATGTTTGACTTGTCCTTTGTTTTATTTTTAATTTTTTAATTATTATTTTTTTTAATTCTTTTTCGAGTTTTATTCAGAAACAAAAACAAGTTTTCAATTTTTTTTGTAATATTAATTTATTCTATTGGATTTATATTCCAAAAAAAGTAAAGTTAATTTAGGAAACTAAGACCAAGTCTAATACTCTTATTTATTTAATGAATATTTTATTTATTAATAATTTGTTATGCCCACTTGTTATGGTGGCAAACTTGTGATTGTACGACACTAGCTTACCAGCAACAAGTGAGTTAAGTCAATTTGTTCTTGCGTTGCCTACGATCAAGCGACGTATGTTCGACTCTGGTCCCGATTCAATAAAAAAGTTTTAGAGACCTGGAGCAGAGAGATTTTGAGAGAGAGTTTTGAAAGCAAGATTTGAGAGATTGAAATTGGTGTTATATATGATGTAAGCAAAAAGACAACAACAACCGCTTATAGCATATAACTATCGGGATGAAAATTATATATATATATATATTTATTTATTTGTTATGTCCAACAAGAAAGTAAAAAAAAAATAATTACATCGATTTGGTTTCCTTTTTTGAATTGGAATTTGAATTTTTATTAATTTTTTGTCTATAATTTTAACTAATTGAACATAAATTGAAGTTAACTAATTTTAAAAAATTATATATATATATATATATATAATTTTTAGTTATAATTTTTAAAAAATAAATTTAGGTTGGTTTGTGGAAGAATTACGTTCACCTGACAATAACTTTTTGAAAAATAAAATTTAAATTAATTAAAAAAAAATTCCAAACTCGCTATATTTTTATACCGTAAAAGTCAAAATATGTCAATAAACCCTTAGCAAGAAAATTCCAAATAAATAAATACAATAATTTTAGGTTCATCGCCTGTATTGCAAATGTCAACTCCCACTACCATAATTCTCTCTTTCTGTATATAAATATATATATATATATATATATATATATATATATATATTTATAAGTCCATAAAAAATCCCCAAACGCCATTTTTCTCTGAACCGAACGGAAAAAAAAAAAAAAAAGTTGAGAAATTATGAAGCTCGTTTGGTCACCGGAGAGAGCTTCCAAAGCGTATATGGACACAGTCAAATCCGTAAGTTTATTTCGATTTTTCGTTCAATTTCTATGAAATAAAAGATTTAAATCAGATCTAATTACTTTTTTTTTTTTTTTTTTTTTCAATTTGTTGCAGTGCGAGATTTTCGGCGAATTCGGCGTCCCGGAGCTTCTATCCGCCATGGCCGCCGGTTGGAACGCGAAGCTGATCGTCGAGACTTGGTCGGACGGCGGTCCGGTAGCCACGAGCGTCGGACTTGCAATCGCTGCAGGTCATACCGGCGGGCGTCATCTCTGCATCGTTGCAGACGAGCGGGCGAGATCGAAGTACGTGAAGGCGATTCGGGAGGCTGGAGTTGAATCGCCGCCGGAAGTGGTGGTCGGAGATGTGGAGGCGTTGGCAGAGATGATAGCGGCGGTGGATTTTCTAGTGGCGGATTGTAAGGGGAAGGATTTCGTTAGGGTTTTGAGGGAAGCGAAGCCGAGTGAGAGAGGGGCAGTTTTGGTATGTAAAAATGCATGGGAACGAAACGGAAACGTCTTGGGGTTTAGATGGCAAGGAGTGCTTCGGAGAGGGACACGTGTCGTTAAGTCGGTTTTTTTGCCGGTCGGTAAAGGATTGGAAATTGCTCATATTGGAAGCCCCAGTGGCGGTGGCGGTGGCGGTGGTGGTGTCGGTTCGAACTCGGCGGCGAAGGGTGGCCGTTGGATCAAACGTGTCGACCTACGTTCTGGAGAGGAACACGTGTTTCGTGAATGAAGTCTTGATGGGCAAGGCAGCGTGGTAGAGACGTGAAGGAGAGGGATAGTTTTTTACTCTTTCTTTTCTATTTCTTTTTCTTTTATTAAATAAATAATGTTCATGAATGTAAATGACATGTATATACGATTTTGAAATAGAAACTATTAGAATCTAAAGTGATCACTGTCAGATCTCACTATCTACTTTTTTGGGATCAGTGTCCTCGCTACACACCGCCTGGTGACGCAGAATCAACTACAGTTATGTGGGATTCCACTATCCACTTTCTTGGGAGACATTTCCAATGTCCTTGCTGGCACACCGCTTGGTGATGTGGGATCCCACTATTCACTCTCTTGAGGGATAGTGTTCTTGCTAACACATCGCCTAGTGATTTTGCTCTGATATCATTTATAACTCAAGTCCACTGCGGATAGATGTTGTAGGGCCAGTGTCCTTGCTGGCACCACCTAGTGACTTCGCTCTGATACCATTTATAACTCAAGTCCATTACTAATAGATATTTGTAGTGTCATAGTCCTTGCTGGCACACCACGCTCTCTAATACCATTTTTAACTCAAGTCTACTACTAAAGATATTGTTAGTTTTAGCCTGTTACATACCCCTCAACAATAATTAACACGTGTTCTAAACCCAATAAACGCATTAATGGCTTGAAATTAACAGGCGAAATAGTAGCCAGTAGGTAGCTACTGGTGAGCATGGAGGACCAGATTTGACACTTGCAGGGTCTCATTTCTTTCCCAAATTCCTTTTCGGCACCTCCTTTATAGGGATAAACATCAGGTGGGCCAAATTTGATATAATTGATACTTCTGAGGGCATATATGAAAAATTTTCTTCCCTACAATTTGGGCATATGCGCAATTTACTACTTTCGAGGCCCTTCAGGTTAAAGTACAACTTTTTCTTTTCTTCAGATTATTTTTATTTTATTTTAAATATGAATAAATAAATTAGAAAATTTTCTTTTTTCTATTAGATTTAAAAATGTTTTTTTTTTTTAATTTTCCTAAGTCGAAAATCGGACCAGAACGGAATGCTGGCTCAGAGATTGTCCGGTCACCCGTGGTATCAACAACTATAGAAACAAAGGATTACAGGGAAAAGCCTCTTGCACATTTGGAAACATTGCCATTTTCGCCAATTCTCGAGGTTCTCCGACCGACCGTCCCGAAAATATGTTATTTTAGAACAAGTATTGAGCTCAAGCTAACCCGACTACCTTAAAACCTGTTCACGTTCTGCCTGTCGATGTTCTTCATTGTCCGATGCCTCTCCCCCTCTCCCTTTCTATCGTGTGTGAGAACGAATGTTGTTGTGCTAGAATTGGGTTGAGGATCGTGTTCGGTTTGGCTGGGAACTCCATATTTCCCTTGCACGACGACTAAGTTACGTGGGTTTGCTTGAGGGCTTCCTAGAATTCTTGTGATTCTAACTCGGGCTTCGACGGGTATTCGAGACCTTGGAGTGCTGGCATTCGTCGTAAATCTTCTTCTGAATAAGCTGGGATCAACCAGTAGCGTTTGTCCATACCGAACACCTATATACGCAGTTTCAGAACATCAGATCGCTAGAGATGTACGGTTCGAAGTTTTCACAATATTAACCTTTTGAAATGACTCAAAATGTTTAACGAACCTGTTCAAAGTTTCTCCTCCGACCAAGGTCGTATCGCCATTTAGGAGTCGTTTTTTTCTCATAAGCCTGGATTTAAACGTTTTCATTAGCATTTAGAAGTATCCAAATCATCCTGGTTTCAACATACGAGAAGCCGATGACGAAATTTCGGTTTTCGGATATTTCTATGTCCCAAATTAAGTGTACAAAAGACAATACCTCAATTGTTGTAGTATTTGCAGCCACCAAAGATATGTGCATGATCAAGAACCCCATAACACTCAACGCGAATGCCAGATTCAAGACTGAACAAATAAGCGATAGTCACGAGCTCGTAAAAAGCTAATAGTTGACGGGTTTAGAGAATGCTTGTTAAGCTTACCAAAGGCGATAAAGGTCGTGGCAAGGGTACTAGGGGTTCCGGGTATCTCTCCTTCACTGAAAAATGTGATGAAGTGTGGTAGCAACGACAAAGTCACGAGACTCGTCTCTAAAAAAGTATACAGCTGCAAGAGAATCGAAGAAAGATTAAGGAATGATAATACTAAATTTCTTCTTTCTAGATATCAAGAAACGTCGAGATCAGTCGAAACTGAAAAATCATAATCTGAACTTAAAGAACATCTCATTGTAATAGAAGAAAGACCGTTGTTGGATCAGACTTCACCATTTCTAGTATTTCGTATTATCGACACGTTTTACTTGAGTCAATAGCCATTTCTAGCATCGTATTTGTAACAGCTCAACGTATTATCGACACTAAGAGATATTGTCCTCTTTATAGAACCTTTCAAGCTTCCCCTCAAGGTTTTTAAAACACGGCTGCTAGGGAGAGGTTTCCACACCTTTATAAAGAATGTTTCGTTCTCCTCTCCAACCGATGTGGGATCTTACAATCCACCCCTTCAGAGCCCAGCATCCTTGTTGGCACTCGTTCCCCTCTCCAATCAATGTGGGATCTCATAATCCTCCCCTTCAGGACCAACATCCTCGCTAGCACTCATTCCTCTCTCCAGTCAACGTGGGATCTCACAATCCACCCCCCTTTCAAGGTCAAACGTCCTCGCTAGCACACTGCCCGGTATTTGGCTCTGATACCATTTGTAACAAATACGAACCCACACTAGCAGATATTGTCCATTTTGGCCCGTTACGTATCACTGTCAACCTCACAATTTTAAAAACCTTAAGGAGAAGCCCGGAAGGAAAAGCCCAAAGAAGACAACATCTGCTAGCGGTAGGCTTGGGCTGTTACAGTAGTCTCGTATTTCACTAATAAAGTGCTTAGATAATGAAATAACATTGCCCAGCCATCAGAAAGAATATTTCAATGCCGAAAAACGTAAAAATCTTTTCGAATTCCGAGTGCAATAAACATACCAGAAACAGAAGGAAGTATTTGTAATTCAAAGCTCCTACACAATTAACGACCCACACGCAGTGATGATCCATCTTCAATACGCAACGCCCACCTAAACAAAGAACAATGTAAATCTCGCATCGAAATAGTCGACAGCGTAAGACTATTCGATAACTTAACATACAAATATGAAGTAACAAACAAGTGCACTACTCACAAACAGAACAGTGATGGCAGCGGGGTGGTTTCAAGTGATTGCATTTTCGACAATATCGTATTCGTTGATTCGATAGCTCGGGATGCAAAATACTAAACTCCATTGTATTTAACGGGTCGCCTTCGGCTCGTTCTTCATCAAAAGCAGGCCTCCAATTGGTCGGTACATAACCCGGATCAGTCAAAACAACAGAGAAGTAACTCCATAACAGCATCACCAACTGCATAACATCAAATCCCTTCATATCTCCTCAATCAAATTCTAAAAATCAAACAACTCCTTCAAATCTAATCCGTTCATTCACTAATTCAATGTCTAAATTTCAATCCACAAAACTTAACAGAACAATGAAATATTATCAAAGATTATTCCAATTTCCACAGGAACAAGCAATTTTAGATAAGAGAATGATGAATTTGATCTTTACCACACAAATGAACACTCCAGATTAAGAAATGTTTAACTGAGAGAATTCGAGATAAATAAAGACAAATTGACGGTAAAATTTAGTCCGACAGAGATTGTAAAAATGGGGGAAAAAACGACAGAGAACAAGCCAAACAAGGCGCTATGTTATTTATAAAGCAGCACAAGAACAACAATCAGGCAATTACAAATTCCAAACAGAGAAATACAAATGAAAATTAAATCGAATTGAGGCGAAGCTTACCAAACAATGGAAGGAGATCAAAACGGCGAGAGCAATGAGAGAATCGAGGCCGCCGTCGTAGAGAGCGGGGCCGTAGTTCGTCAAAACGACGGCGTAATAAGTGACACCGACAACTCCAAGAACCAAAAGGATCATGATCGAACCGAGACCTCGAAAGGCCGTACAGAACTTAAAGACGTTCCAAGCCATGGCGGGTTCAGATCTATGCATAACTCGGGAAAAAGATCCCAAATAGGTCGCCGGAAAGTTTACGAAGCCAAATCACGGCGGTTCCGACGGCGATTTCCGACGGAGCCCTCGTCGTGATCTGGGAGAACCCAAAAATCAGCTGGGCTCCTCCAGTTTTAGGGAAAGAAAAAAGAAAAAAAGGAAAATGAAAATGAAAATGGGTTGAAAATCTGACGATTTTCGTGTTGATTTTCAGTGTTTCGCTTTCTTGGAGACTGCAAATTTAAGAGCGAAGGGATCGAATTTAGCGTATCGCTTTCTCGGAATTTAGACGGAGGAGAAGATGGGATGAGCTCTGGATTCCACGGCGAAAAAGTGGAGATAATAATAATAATAATAATAATCTTTTGCTTCTTTTTTTTTTTTTTAATTACACAATTAACTATAAATTTTGAAAATATTTTGAATTTAATAAAATAAAAATTATAAATTGAATTAGCATTGAAACTTTATAAACTATAAAAATGTAGTTACCAATTAAATATAAATTATTATTAATTACTTTGAAAACATGTTTTATTTAATATTATGTAATACATAATTTTATCTAATAAAAAACAATTGAATTTAATATGAAATTTCTATAAAAATAGCATTTTATTCTATAAAAATAAACAAATCCAAAAAAAAAAAAAAGAGAGCTTTTTTAATAATAATAATAATAATAAATTTTTATTCCCTAATTTGGGTCAATTTTGGGGAATTTAACCTTTAATTGTCTTTAAGATTCGTAAGTACCTAGATAATAGTTAAAGTAAACTAGGTCTCTCTTTATTCTTTATAAATCTAAAAAATTATATTTCAGATTAATTAATTTAATTAATTATATTATATTATGCTTTGTTTTTTAATATGGGGGAGGATTGATTAAATTATTATAATTATTCTATTTTTAGTATAAAGGGCTCTAAGATATTTTAGTACTTGAGTTTTGCATGAAATAAAATTTTTCATGATTATTTTTTTCTTTTATGTATTAAAAAGTTAAATTAATATAAATACTTGGTAATTTATTTTAAAAAATACTCTTAAATTATCCCGCTTCAATAATACCCTTAAATTTAAAAAAAAAACATAAAAATACTCTTACCGTTTGTTTTGGATGAAAAATTAAAAAATATCCTTAAAATTTTAATGATATTTTAAAAATCCTCAAGAAACTTATAAAATTCCAGTAATACCCTTCTACTTGAAAAAAAATAAAAAATACCCAACTTTAGTACTATGTTTAAAAAATACTCATAAAATTTTAAAAGTAGCGTTAACATTCTTTACCCTTGTAAAGAAGATTAAAAATGTTGTCATACAATTTTCGAGCTGATTCAACCGTATTTGTACGCATAATCCTAATTTATCGGATTTTTTATCACCCAATCTATGATCTTAGATTCACGTGTTTTAGAATTTTTTTTGCACTGTTCATCAATGATTAAGGACTTGTAGATAAATTTTAACGGTTAAATCATGTCGTCACATTCAAAATCACTTCAAAATATTGTTTATCGATCTTGATAAGATTCTTTCATTTAATTCCAAGTCACAACAATATATTAGCCGTTTACAAATATTTTTTAATTCAAAATAGAAGGTATGATAATAAACCGAACTAAAATTTTCATTTTTACAATTTATCATTTAATGACGTGTCCACGTTGCTTTCTTTTCTACAGAGCTCAAACATAAACCTACTTTCTCCCAACATTGTTTTGTCGGATTTTTTATTACAGAAAATAATTATACGATCACCTCTAAAATTTATTTAAAAAAAAAAACTAATTTGCTTGTGCTTAATACTATTTTATTAGAATATTTGATATTTGTTTCAAATAAAAGCAATTTAATTATAAATAAAAAATATATATATATATATATAATTAAAAGTAATTAAAAATTCAAATATCTTAAAGAAAAATACACTACTTATTAATATCGAATATTATTAATTTTAAGGATAAATAGGATAGAATTAAGTATTGAAAACTCGTCAATTTTTATTTTTAATTCTATTTTTTAAAATTCAGACCGTAATTTAAAAAAAAAAAATAATAATAAAAAACTCGTAATATAATTAAAAAATATATTTTCGATTTATTCGATCATTTGTTTCCCAGATAATCTTCATTTGACCTTCCTCTATATATACGTCCCCTCTTACTCCAACCATCCTTTCTCAAGTCCATCACCAATTTCTTCGTCTTCGTCTCCGTTGCCACATCTCTGCGTGTTTACCGATGGATTCTGCTCTGCTGATTCCGGTTATTTCAGTGATTATCGGCGCCCTAATTGCCGTTATCTTCTTCAGAAATTACTTTAGCAAACGAAGATCCGAAGTCCAAACCATTTCCCATCCAGAGCTTCCATCGGATCCGAAGAAGCACCAAAAGCCGCTTCAGACTAAGAAGTCTCACTACAAATCTCACTCTCACTCTCACTCCTCCGATAAGGTCCGATTAGGTTCATGATAAATTGCATGAAATGAGAACGGAATTCTTGTAATTTTGTACTGTATCGTTCAGTGCGTAATTGATGTTTTAGATTATCTAGGTCTAGCTGCTTCATCTTGTGATAAGTTTTGATGCTGCTAGTACGGCGGAATGGATTTTGAATTCTTCATGGATCATCGTTGATATCGCCGATTTGATCTAATTGTGCTGGAGACGTGCGAATTATTTCAAATGATCGCCATCTAATTCTTTTTGAGTCATAACTTATTTGTTTAACGAAATGTACTAGATTCATATCACGATTTTCTGCTGGTTTTTCATGGTAACTGCGGCGAAAATGTTCTTCCTCTTTCTTGTTACTGGTTGATAACGAGAATCTGCTAACATTTCAGTAAAACATTCATTGATAGCTGTTTATGAACTACCTCGAGCTTAAGGCTATATTGAGTTCAATGACGTTGTTTATTTCCTTCTTGCATTTGATCTGTTTAGATTCAGAAGCTGTATGACGGTCAGCATGTTTTTTGTTTTTTTATTTTTTAATCCTAATGTCATCTGCAGAGAAATAAAGGTGTATTCGGATTGAAATGTTGCAGTAAAGTACTAATTTCTAGCTTCTTATGAAGCAGCTTTGGTATTTCTCTTACGCTCAGCTTTTCCTCTTTTGCTTGTCGAATGTAGGATCAAAACAAGAAGCATCATCCGTTGGATTTGAATACATTAAAAGGCCATGGAGATTCTGTAACTGGATTATGCTTTTCCTCAGATGGAAGTAGTTTAGCGACTGGTAACGTGGTTCATCCTGCTATCTCAAACGGTTTTTCTATATGATATTACCTCTTGCTGCCATTGTTAATATGCCATGTGATGGAAAGGGAAAACTATTTAACTAAGGCTGTTAGAATGTGAATCTTGTCCCCCGCCTCCATTTTATTTATGTTCATGGCTCAAGAATTTCCAACTTAAATTCCCTCAGTAAAATCATTTTCCTAGCAAGCCTTTATTAGACTAAACATATGTAGTTTGCGTATGTATACTTTTCTAGTTCATTAACTGGATTCAATGTGTTTCATTTGCTATCAAGCACGTGTCATGGAATGTTTTTTTAATATTAAGCGCATGCATCGTGTCTTCATACTGATTTGATGCTCATTTCAAATTTTCATCCTCACTTGTTATTAACATATTTTCCAATGGTATTACATCCTAATGCAATTCGGAGGCTTATTTTTCCAGTATGTTTTCAGCTTTGAAAGCTGCAGATGTGTTTCTTGTTATTTTGCAGGCCCAACAACTTCTGTCGTCAATTTTGGTGCCTTGGTTTTGTTTTCTTAGACAAAGTTTAGCTGATACGCTATTCTGTTTCCTGTTGTTATTGCTGAACTTGGCAATAATTGGTGTTGGAATTCATTTCTTAATTGTGGCATCCAAATTTATAGCAATCGGGGCTTTGTTTTTGGTTTCTGGAAGTAGAATGTATAATTTAGTTTCTATTCATTAAGATGAAAATATTTATCTAACTGGATTATCATAATTAATACACATTGTTTGATCAATGTTTCACTTCAATGCATTTCTGAATAATTTATTAAAGATTTTTTCCTCCTTTTTTATTCATGATCCTGTCTGATATATTGTTATAACAGCCTGTGGTGATGGAATGATCAGGGTATTTAAGCTGGATGATGCATCAAGTAAAAGTTTCAAGTATGTAAACCCATTTTTCAAATCAGTATTGTATGAGTATATTTTCCGAGTACTAATAAAGAATACTTCGAATTTTAATTCATTATTTATACAACATTAACATTTCTGCAGGTTCTTGAGAATTAATGTGCCTGCTGGAGGTCATCCAACTGCAGTCGCATTTGGTGATGATGCATCCTCAGTCATTATATCTTCTCAAGGTCTTTCTGGTTCTTCTCTGTACATGTATGGAGAAGAAAAAGCTAAAGCTTCAGATGAAACCAAACAGCAAACTAAGCTCCCTCTTCCCGAAATCAAGTGGGAAAATCACAAGGTGCACGATAAAAAATCTGTTCTGACCTTAGTAGGTGCAACTGCTAGTTATGGCAGTGCGGATGGGAGTACAATTGTAGCTTCTTGTTCAGAAGGTACGTGAACATTGTCCATGCAACAATCAAGCGGAAGGCGTGTGAATAATGTTTTACTTTCTTTTATTCCGCCTTATGGTCTGTTTCACTTTCTGTTTTTTGAGATTTAAAAATCTATATCATTGTTGTGGTTAAATTGATCCACAAATTATTAGTGTTGAATGTGTTTTTTGTCATACATAGAATTCTGGAGGAACATGAGGGCTGTTTTTCAAACTTTCTATAGCATCCATGAGTACTAATAGAATTCTAAAAATATTATTCTGCCAATGTGCTAAATCATGATAAAATAATTGAAAATGTTAAAATGTGTGATCGAATCTTCTCAATGATTTTCTGCATTCTCCATCATAGTTATGTCTTATGCAGAAGTACTAATGTAAGAAAATGCTTTCTAGGGACTGATATTAGACTCTGGCATGCAAAAACGGGAAAGCTGCTGGGTGATGTTGACACAAATCAATTGAAAAACACCATGGCTACTTTGTCACCAAATGGGCGTTTTATTGCGGCAGCTGCTTTTACTGCAGATGTGAAGGTGATTAATTCTGGCATTTGTATATCTCATTTATTGTCCCACGTGTGGAAAATTGAGTTGTACCTTTGAAGGAAAAATTATCAAAGCACAAGTTTGAGATACAATTCTATGTGGCGCGACATCTTTTATGTAACGGTCCTAGCCCACCACTAGCAGATATTATCCTCTTTGAACTTTCCCTTTCGGGCTTCCCCTCAAGGTTTTTAAAACGTGCCTGCTAGGGAAAAGTTTTCACGCCCTTGTAAAGAATGTTTTGTTCTCCTTCCCAACTGATGTGGTGTCTCAAAATCCACCCCCTTTAGGGCCCAACGTCCTTGCTAGCACTCGTTCCCTTCTCTAATCAATGTGGGACCCCCCAATCCACCCCCCTTCGGGCCCCAACGTACTTGCTGGCACTCGTTCCCTTCTCTAATCAATGTGGGACCCCCCCAATCTACCCCCTTTGAGGACCCAACATCCTTGCTGGCACACTGTGTTGTGTTCGCTCCCTTCGGGGCTCAGTCTCCTCGCTGGCACATTGCCTGGTGTTTTACTCTAAAAGACCATTTGTAACGGCCCAAGCCCACTGCTAACAGATATTGTCCTGTTTGGGCTTTTCCTTTCTGGCTTCCCCTCGAGGTTTCTAAAACGCGTATGCTAGGGAGAAGTTTCCACACCTTTATAAAGAATGTTTTGTTCTCCTCTCCAATTGATGTGGGATCTCACCTTGAGCTTGATATCATATGTTCTTACGTCCTAAGTGAATATGAATTATAGTTGGCGTTATAGTCATTCTAGCTCATTATATCATATTTTAATTTATTGAAGCCATTTCAATTTTACTGGGAAAAGAAGTAACTACCATCACAATATTAGTATTTCTTTATGAATACTTGATTTTACGTATATATTCAATCAATAAGGCCACACTTTCACGTTTTTTTCATCAATATATTGTTTTTGGCAGGTATGGGAGGTTGTTTACTCGAAAGATGGCTCAGTTAAGGAGGTTCTGAGGGTTATGCAGCTGAAAGGACACAAGGTTGTTGTTTAGATATTTTGGAAGTTCATAATGTGATTTAGTTAGTTTGATCTTATAGAAAACTTATATATCTTCTTGATGATTTTAACTTCATTCTCACTTAACATTTTCTTTCTGATGTCAAGAGTGCGGTGACTTGGTTATGTTTTACTCCAAACTCAGAGCAAATCATCACTGCATCAAAGGATGGTTCAATGAGAATTTGGAATATTAATGGTACGTAGATTCATATCAATATTTTTCATTGTTGAAATCTTATCAATTTTATGTCATACATATACTTTATATAATTCATTAAACGAGCGTTAGAAAATTTTTGAACGAGAACTTGTTAGAAGGAGAAAATTTGCAACACTTCTTAATTTTATGGTTAAATTTTCAATGCTAACTTAAGTTTGTGGTGCAATTGATGAAGTAGTTGAAAGTTTATGGTGAGTAGATGACATTGTTGAGATAATTATTGTCTTTTTCCCTTGAAACAAATACAAAAAGTGAGGTCAGTTAATGTTGCAATTGATATGCATATGCATAATGTGAGATCCCACGTCGGTTGGGAGTAGAACGATGCATTCTTTATAAGGGTGTGGAAACCTCTCTCTAACAAACACGTTTTTAAAACCGTGAGGGGAAGCCCAATAGGGAAAACCCAAAAAGGACAATATCTGCTAACGTTGCACATAAACACATATATCATCATCATGGACAGGTCTTACCGACTGACCTATGATCTGTATCTTATATTTGTAGTTGAAAATTTGCCATATGATAAGTCATGTTTTTGTTATAACTACGATGCTCTACTTCTTGCTTGAATTAAAACTTGAATTGATTGATTGGTGATGTTTTTCGGTTTCATGTTAACCCGGATAACTAGACGACTTTAAGCAACTGACATGTTACTTTTATCTATAACTTCATTGTTTTCGTTTTTCAAGTGCGGTACCATCTCGATGAGGACCCAAAAACTCTCAAGGTGTTCCCAATTCCATTACATGATTCAAATGGGGCAACCTTGTATTATGATCGTCTCAATATATCTCCCGATGGGAAGATACTAGCAGTAACGCATGGTTCCACACTGCAGTGGTTATGTGTTGAAACTGGAAAGATTTTGGACACAGCTGAGAAAGCTCATGATGGTATGTATAACTAATTTTTTACTTTGCACCATCTATCTACAAAAAAATGCTTGTTTGGGAACATTTTCCAGTACGACTAACAAAAAATAAATTTCAAAATTTGTACGGTGTTCACCGACACGTTAAAAAATGGTTTAACCCTCTGACTAGTACTGCTACAAGTAGTTAGAATCAGTTTAGTTTAAGAACCAACCTAAAGATCCAGGATTTATGATCGGAAGACTTTAGTTAGTATGACCTGATTTCTTGATCAAGTGACAGTATCCGAGGCCTTGTGTTATAGGTAGTCCTACCATTTTCGGTCGCCTGTCAGGTTGTTTTACATATACCCGGACGAGTTGTTCGTTTTTGCTAGTTACTATATTTTTTCTTTCTAGTTAAGAACATTGTGTTAATAGATATTGTATATCCTTTCAAGTACCGTACACAGGCTTTAGTGCATTCTCAAATATAAGTTAAAAATTAGTTATATTTTCCATAATGGAGTTCATTTCTTTGAAACTTGAAACCTTCAGATGACCGGATACTATACTAAGCTTCAATTCCTAATGCAGGTGACATTACATGGATATCGTGGGCACCCAAGCCTATCCCATCAGGTAAAACTTCTTCCCATTTCTTCTTAATTATCTCATAATCTGACAAGTACGAAAACGAGAGAATTACAAAAATATAAACACTATATATATATATATAGCGATTTGAGAATAAAAGACAAAGTTATAAAGAAATGTATTCTTTTGGTTTCACGATGACAATCAAACGATACTTTAATTCGTATATTGACCATATCTTAAATGTTGTACAAAAGCAAAAGATATTAATTATTGAATTCGAAATCTTAATAAAACGATTTCTGTGAGATCCTACATTGATTGAAGAGAGGAACGAGTGCCAGCGAGAACGCTGGGTCTCGAAGCGGGTGGATTGTGAGATCCCACATCAGTTGGAGAGAAGAACGAAACATTTTTATAAGGGTGTGGAAACCTCTCCCTAACAGATGCATTTTAAGAACCTTTTGATACGCATCAATCGGGAAATCCCAAGAGAACAATATTGACCGGCTATTATAACTTTTTAAATGCTTTTATGCTTTTCTAATTTACCCTATTGGGTGAGAGTGTTTGATAAATCTACAATAAAAAAAAATATATGTTGTTTTGGAACAGGAGGTAAAAGAGTATTGGTTTTGGCTACTGCGAGTGTGGACAAGAAAGTAAAGCTATGGGCAGCACCCTCACTGAGTTGATTTGTTGCCTAAGATTAAACGTAACTTTGGCTACCCCAATACTGGAAAGTCGACAAGTTCCAATGGCAGTGGTCGATGTCGATTCTTACACAGGTTCGATTTTGACCTCTTTGACAATATCGACCTTTTGATACACATAAATCGGGAAAATAATAGTAAGTGATTAAAAGAGATGTTAGCAATCGGATAATTATTATATATTTACTGACTTTTGTAGTAAGGGACGGTTGATGATGATGCTCTATGTGATTTGAGAGATTTTTCAAAAAAATTGGGTTTGTCTTCATTTATTTCATGTCTTTTTTTCTACTTGGAAGTGAATTTAGGTTCTGGAGTTTGCACTTTTCATACCCACAGTACTTTGTTTTCTTTGTGTAAAAGCTATATTAGGGTTTGTAGCTCTTCTTTTTGTGTAGAGAATTAGATGTGGATTTGGTTAAAACATTATGCTTTCTTTTCCCTCATCTTCTACTTTTCTATTTTCTAGTAGTTAACTTTGTTTTTTTTTCCCTTTCAAAAAAGCAAATACAGAATAATTTTTTTTAAAAAAGGTAGTTTTGTTAAAATATTTTAATGTGAATTTTTTAAAAAATTGAAAACAAAATTCTGTTTAAAAAGAAAAATGATTAATTAAATTCTTCGGAGGGACTTCACAGATGACGGTATTAAACCATATAGTTGTTCCTTCAAAGCCTACTCAAAGATTTAGGCCAGTTTGTAAAAACTGTTTTTTTTTTTTTTTCTTTTTCCTTTCAAGACAAATAAATATGGTTTTACATGTCTGAATTTTCCAATATGAAACCATGAGAGGCAATTTAATCTGATAGTCTTGAATTAAATTTGTAAACCTTTCCAATCCATGAAGACTTAAATTGATGTGAACTCAAGCAACCCAAGCAAAGCTAATAGCCCAATCTTACTCTTAAAAAGTTCTTTTTTAGAAATATTTTTCAAACCTACCAGAAATCTATTTTTATCTAATCAAGTAATGTTTTTGTGGAACACAACTACATTAATATTTCACTCAACTACCATTTAATGGTTAGCTGTAAACAATCCATCCGTTCTCTCCAAACTATTCTCTAATTAAGCCTCAACCTAACCCAAGGAGGGGAAATGAACACTCAATCTAACCTAACATAGATGTTTGTCTCTTCAGAATTTTGTGGCATGGAAAATTACTTTTGTTTCTAATGAACTGATATTTTATTTAAATAAAAAATTCCAAAACCGACAAAAAAAAAAATCTACGCCCACCGTGGGGTTCGAACCCACGACCACAAGGTTAAGAGCCTTGCGCTCTACCAACTGAGCTAGACGGGCAGTTGGTGCTAATAATTATAATTTAGTATTACACAGCTCTAAGGTGCACTATTTCAGCCAAACTCAACTAAGCACAAAACTTTGTAAATTATAGTTTTACGACATTTCTGTATGTTGTTTTCTATAGTTTTTGTATAGGATATTCAGAAATAGGAAAATCCAGTGAAATCCTTCATTTGTAAAATGAAAGTGAAGCAAACTAAAACATTTAGCTTAAAGAACATATCACAAATTCAAATTCAAATTCAAATTCAAATTCAAATTCAAGTAGTCAAAAACAAATCTCAGAAAAGAAATCAGTAGACCATAGAGGGCGGAATATAATATGATATGGAATTAAAAAAATTACCTTCACCCGTCTACTGGTAATTATTTTGATAATAGCAAAACCTTGTGGCCTCCTAAAAAGAAAAAAAGAAAATTAAGTAGATACAGAAAGAAACTGGCGGGTGTATTTAGCATGAAAATTTTAAAAGACCAAATCGAATATTAGTACTAATATTAAATTGTAGGGTGTATTTAGCATGAAAATTTTAAAAGACCAAAAAAAACCACCGTGGGGTTCGAACCCACAACCACAAGGTTAAGAGCCTTGTGCTCTACCAATTGAGCTAGACGGGCAGTTTTGACATGAATCCTAGGCCAAACCAAGTCAGCATACTTATTTATTATTTCTTAACATCAATTCTTTAAACTAGCCAGACAAACTATTATCTAATCGTGCACTATTTCAGTCAAACTCAACTACATACTATCTAATGAGAGATATCAATTGCCAAATCAAAAGGCACAAAACTTTTTTTCACTCCATTATTTCCCATAATTTTTGTATAGGATATTTAAAAATAGGAAATTCCAATAAAGTCCTTCATTTGTAAAACGAAAGTAAAGCAAAGAACATATCACAAATATAAATTTGAGTATTCTCATACTTCATTTGTAGAAAGAAAGAGAAGCAATAAAAAATAAATCTCAGAGGAAACAATCAATGGAGAGACCATAAAAAGCCGAATATAATATAATATGGAATAAAAAAAAATTACCTTCGCCCATCTCCCCATTGAACTAGACGGGTAATTTTTTTGATAACCAGATCAACCAAATTTCATAGCAAAAACCGTGTGGTCTCCTAAAAGTAAAATTAAGTGGATAAAGAAAGAAATGGAGAGAGTATTTAGCATGAAAATTTAAAAATAAAGAAAGAAATGGAGAGAGTATTTAGCATGAAAATTTAAAAAGGGCAAAACCGAATTACATAAAAAGGAGACCTTCCGCCCACCGTGGGGCTCGAACCCACGACCACAAGGTTAAGAGCCTTGCGCTCTACCAACTGAGCTAGACGGGCAGCTGTTGATACGAATAGCTAAATGTTAAAATAGAGCTCTTGTGACCTATAAAAAGAGAATTAAATGAAATATGTAAGAGACTGGAGTTTAGCATCAATAATTGAAGTAACCGTGAAATGTTTAATAGTACCATGTGGAGATGACAGAACTAGTGAAGGGCGTCGGGCTGCCTTTCTGGTGAGGAGGCTTGGAATTCTGGTAACATCTTGTAAGATTCATAAATCCTTGCTAAAGTAGGGAACTTGGACTGCATTATCAACACGCCCGAAATTTGTTATGAGTGAGAGAGTTTCCGGGACCATGCTTGTTTTGTCTAATTGTCTTATAACCCTATAACATCTAGAGATGAGTTTTCAACTATAATTAAAATATAAAATAAAATCTAATGGGAAGTCTGTATGTAATGCAACAAACGATGAGTTCAATCTCTGACAAGAGATGAATTATCTTATCTGTGCTTATCGAAGACTTAACCCTGTTAGATAGGATTTACCAATCTATTGACACGACTAAGTTTAGGGCATGACTCTGATACCATGTTAAACGAGCACAACTCTCCACAATGGTATATCAGATAAGATTTACCAATCTATTGACACAACTAAGTTTAGGGCATGACTCTGATACCATGTTAGACGGATACAACTCTCCACAATGGTATGATATTGTCTACTTTGAGCATAAGCTCTCATAGCTTTGCTTTGGGCTTCCCAAAAGGCCTCGTACCAATGGAGAGAGTATTCTTTTATTATAAACTCGTGATCATTCCCTAAGTTAGCAGACGTGGGACTTTCATCCTCCATCAAACCCAAGGGATAGTGGATTTGTTAAAAAGAACAAAAATAAAGTTATTTCATAATTTCAATCATGTGAAATTACTTGAGTGACATTTTCATTTTTGATATTAATAATACTCTTTTTTTTTAAAAGGAGGTTGATGTAATATGTATTCGATACTTCTGTAAGCAGAATGCCACATAATTGCGAGGTGAGATTCATAAATAAGAATGGAAAAAATACAATACCGAGTCAATGTTGAACCTCCCAAAAGCAACTGAAACTTGGGGAGCCAAAAATACATCAGCCTGCATGTGACAAAACAAGATTAAGATTTAAGATCATGACGATAAGACTTCAAAAATGAAATATTAAATAGCAAAAGAATCCAGAATATTTTGAAACGTGCCATATATACTTCTTCTCCCAGCGCATATCGGGCAGAAAAATTCTTCAGCAGTTTCTCTAGAGCTGTAATACACAACAGATGCAAAATTGAGGACCATAACAATTGCATGCACACATAATAATTAGTGCACTCAATATTTCTTTAAACAGTGCGTTTTTCTAAGCATAATTACAGCAATGAACACCGAAAAACTTCACAAACTTACCATTGAAACCCTTTTCTATATTAGTCTGAGCCCATGGTAGTTGCTCTTCTGGACCAAATTTTTCCTCGATAGTTTTCTAGAAACAATTTAATAACTTCAGATATATCTGTAACACAGCAAGCCCAAAGAAATCCCATGCAAATAAAATCTACCAGCAATCCCAACATAATAAGAGGCTGTATGCTTGAGCTGACAATACTTGCCACCTGCAAAATGATTTTCTTGTCAACATAATGATACACATATAACCAGACTAAAGTATAAGTGAATTCTAATTGGCAGTGTATTATAGATTTTCTTTTAAGTTTTTTAGAATAAGAAATTACAGATGATTTTATTGCTCAATTTTCACTAGAGTTAATAGCGATCTAGTGTTAACAGGCTACAAAACTAAAAGTAATCATTCCATTGATGCAAGCTAGCTAATCCACTGTCATTTGAACTATGTTTCGAGTATAGACTCAAAACATAGATCCAGACAGCTCTTTTTAAGCGTCTCAATTTGTTGTTGGCCAGTATTGATCTTACTTGCAGATTCAGAGATTTTAAATGAAGATCAGCAGGCAGCAGCGCCTTCTGTGGATATTTCTCTTCCAAATACTAAACAATAACAATAAATTGCAAGTGTTACAAGCATAATTTAGGATACGAGCAAGAGAGTATCAAAACTAGGCACGAGAAAAAAAATGATGACTAGTAGATTCAAGTCCGTGAGAATTCAAACTCTTCTGAACAGGTATTTGCTGAGCCATTGCGGCCAATTCAGATGTTCGATGTTTTCGTCACGGAATCGAACAAAGTCATCCCCCTTCTCTTAATACCAACCAGTAAAATCGCGAAAGAGTCTGAAACTACCACAGCACCATCTACTAATACAGGAACATACTTGAGAGGATTTAGGCGCTCAAAATCTGCATCTCGGAAGGAAAAAAAAGAATCGTTAAGCAGTTTTGATTCTATCGATTCGCACTAACACATCAAAGTCGAGATCTACCTGGACTTAATTGCTCTCCTCTCCCAAGGTTCACTGCTCTGTACTCGTAAGAAAGCCCTAAGCAACAGCCGCAAAGTCACTTCAGTTAATAGAAGTATCAAGTTCAACAACTTTCATTCATTTGATTTTTACTATCACAATCTACATTTCAGCTAAGAATCAATTTAAACAACATCACTGTGCGTATTACGACAGATCTTCTTCAAACTCAAATTCTTGATTCATTTGATTTACCATTACAATCTTCATATCCGCTTAGTACTCAATTTAAACAAGATAACCGTGCATTGCAAAACAAATCAGAATCTGTTCTTGAAAATCACAGATGAATTTTCCAGTAAACTCAAAGAAGAAGAAGAAGAAGAAGAAGAAAGACCTTTGAGATTCAACGCAAAGCGAACACGCCACGAGCAGGAGCTCTGCCAGAAAGAGTAAAGAACCAGCTTTGAAGACGTCGACGAACCGTCCGAGCTCTTCAGCAATATAAAAAAAAAAAAAAAACCAAAAGTATAACCATCATTATACAACATTTCTTAAAGATCTCGAGTAAAACAAGTGAATCCGTCTCTGTAACTATCTTATCTTCAGATCAAACGATATCAAGAAAGCGCGCCCGCTCGAGAGAGGGAGAGAGACAAGTACCTGAGCCTGAGCTTCGAAGTCCATGATCTTCGACGAGGAGAAGAAACAGCCGGAGACACTCCTTGAACTAAAGCAGTTAATAAATAAAGACGGGGGCGCTGAATTTGGCGTAGACGGTATTTATATTTATTTACGGAAGCTGAATAGAAGGCGAGCTAATTTCCATCTATAGCTTTTCTTTTTCAGTTTTGTTATTTATTTTTATACTATTAAAAACGAACTTTAATTTTTTAAACTAAAAAATAAATACTTCTTAATTAAAACTTATTCTTGTTTTAAATTTTTATTAGAAATTAAATATGTAAAGAAAATTAAAGGCAGAGAAAAAATGGTGATGAAAAAAAAGTTATTTTCAAAATAAAAAAATCAAATATTTAAATATTGTTTTGCTTCGGGCTTTCCTAGAAGGCCTCTGCCAATGTATTTCTTTACTTATAAACTCATAATCATTCCTTAAATTAGTCAATGTGAGACTCACTCCCAACAATTCTATGTGAACTCACTCCGAACAATACTATGTGAACTCACTCCCTATCAATTTTCATGATCATTCCCTAAATTAGCCAATGTGAGACTCACTCTCAACAATCCTTTGTGAACTCACTTCCAACCATTCTCATGATCATTCCCTAAATGAGCCAATGTGAACGGTGAACTCACTCCCAACAATCTTCTGTGAACTTACTTCCAACAATCCTCATCATCATTCCCTAAATTAGCCGATGTGAACTGTGAACTCACTCCCAACAATCCTCATCATCATTCCTTCCTCCTTCCTCTGTGAACTCACCCCCAACAATCTTCTTCATCATTCCTAAATTAGTCAATATAGAGAATATTTGCATACAATTAAATTTAGAATTTGTAATTTAACAAAAAATTTAATTTATTTTTCATATATATATATTATATATATCCTGTATTTTTTTCAATAATTTTATGCAAAAATAATGAACGTCTTAATAATATGAAAATTCAATACTACTTTTCATCCAACATTTACCTCAATCGGGATAAAAGATGCAATTTTTACTCTTTAACCAATCTTTTTTACCTCGATCGTGATTACGAATACATTCACAAAATTTACCACAATAAATAAATTTTTTGAAACTGTATTAACAATGATTTTCTATATTTATTAATGTTTTTTTTTTTTTACTATTTTACTGTGTTTATATAAGCTACCTATTGAAGGAAAACACAAATGTAAACAATAAATTAAAAAGAAAATTGTATATAAACCTACATGAATTTACATACTAAAATTAATGAATTTGGAGATAAATTAAAGAAATGGGCTAATTAAAATTTCCCATTAAATGTAAAATAAAATTTCAACAATAATAAAGGAAAAATTAAAGATAAAAAAGGAAAATTAAGGAAGCTGTATAATTCAATTCAGAGAAGATTAGTAAGTGAACATTGGATGAACACATAAAATTACATCTATACATGTAATGAACGGTAAGTACCTTCATCACTAGATTTGCTCTAATTTGGGATCCATTTTAGGCTCAAATTTAGGCTCCATTTTAACCAAAAAGCTTCTAGCTTCATCATCAGCTACTTCACTGTTCAATATATGATAAACAAACTCAGAACGTTTGCAGAGGAAGAACAGTGTAAAGAAGAGTTTCATGGCGGTTTGAACAAGAAAAACGAATGTTAAACCTGTCGGCCGCTTCTTTCTTGGAGATCAAGCTAAGTCGTTCGAATGCAAGGAGCTCACAGAAGCTATGGAGGTTCTTTTCCAGGCAAAATTTACAGAGATGGCGGAGGAAATCGTTGAATTGCGTCGGTTCCTGTATAAAACATGAGTTGTTTTATTCTCGAGCGTGAAAAAGAAGAGACAGATAGAGAGTAATATACTTGTTCAATGATGCAACCCTTGCGTAGCGCTAGTAGATACTCGAGAGCTTTTGGATAGTTATCACCGTCGCAGGAGTTCTCGACAAGGTCGAAAATTTTGTTTTTCATTTCATTGATTGCTTTATTGATCCACTCTGGACTATCTCTTCTAGACATCATAGCTTCAAAATCTTGGAGAGGTGTTGAATCTCCGATTTTTTCTACCTTGACTAACCGCGTATTGGCAGCGGAGACGACAATTTGAGCAGAAATTTCTTCATTATCCTCTTTGTCGCTCGAACCGGATGGTTTTTCGCGTAAATATAGCCTTCTTGGTTTCTTTAGCTGCATTTTGGATCACGTTCAAAATTTCGATAACATGAATGTATCAGTTATTGAATACAAAGTCGATGATGAACTACCTTTGGATTCTCCTTGAGTTCGAATCTTCTGTCGAATGTGCCAATACCAGATTTGTTTTGAGACAACAAGTCGGGATCTGGCTCGGTAATCTTCTGGAGAGTTGCATCGAGTGGAGGTACAGCCGCAGCTGGATCCTTCGATTTCAACTCGAGATGACGATAGAAGCGCTGCAAACACAATACACTGTCTATTAGAAACATCAAATAGGAGGAAATTGTAATGGCCCAAGCCCACCGCTAGCAGATATTGTTCTCTTTGGACTTTCCCTTTGGGGTTTCCCCTCAAGGTTTTTAAAATGCGTCTGTTAGGGAAAAGTTTTCACACCCTTATAAAAAGTGTTTCGTTCTCCTCGCCAACCAATGTGAAATTCTCAATAGAAATGCACGGTGAATTGTGTGTCTGAATGATTCGAAAAAACAAAAAAAACATAAAGGTATACCTCAAGAACAGGATTTGGTGTGAAATCCGGTTGCAGAATTTCCTCCCGTCCAGATGGTGCAAGATCAAGCATCTTAACGAATTCGTCCGCTGCCTCTTGCTGTTCTTCGCTCGGCTGCATCAATGCTGGAAAATTGTTGAAAGAAGGAAACTGGAATTCTCGAACATCCTCCGCAAAGGGAAGTACATTGAAGTATAATGAATCGGCCTATCAAAAACGATCATCGATACCATTCTTCTCCGATATATAACAAAACAAAGTACGCAGAAAAATGTATTTAGACATACAATACCATTCTTCTCCGATATGTTGGGTGTCAAGACACCGACGACGACGCTCCCCTGTCCTTGTCTCCAAACGCATCGCACTATCGCCACTTTGTCCATTTCCTTCATTGCTCTTGCTAGTGCAGAAACTGCAACAATGGCTCTTTTATTGCCAGGTTCAGCAATAAAGACATTGACGTCTTTCATGTAGTAGTGCCTTCAAACAAAAATGTAAGCAAACCAGGAGATTTCACAACACAAGTTATGAGTATAAAATTTTCAAAACAGCTAGAATCTACCGCATTATATTCGATGCATTCGTAAATCCGAGAAGCTTCACGCTCTTTTCTGGTTTGAACTTGACTGCATCCCATTCAGCAGTTGATATCGGAATCACTTGAGGTCCGTAACGATATCCTTTAATCCTATGTTCTGGAGGCACGACCTTACTAGTGTCTTCGGCGCTTTTGTACTCGTAATCTACCTTGACTTCATGTGTGGCAAATTTATCAGTTGAAGGTGCCTTATCAGAATATCTTTTCAGAGTTGGAAACTTCTCTTCTGATGTTTTCTTATAAACCCATACCTGATTGAATTAGAGCATGAACTTTGATCAATGATGACTATCAATCATGTGTAAAAAAGATAAAAGATACCCTCGATTTCTACCGAAAAGATCCAACGCTCGATATGCCAGATATTTTTCAAGAACGTCACTGAAAATGCTTGGAATAAGCTATGTAAGAGACTAAATACTTTACCTTAATCTTGATGACAGAGCTTATTTCAAGATCGCCTCTATAAATTGTCACGGGCGATATACTCCGAGTCCGGATTGCACCTAATAACGAAGTTGGGCTCTCCACATACACCATTTTTGCATTCGTTTTCTCTGAAAATATGTTCAAGAGAACGTCGTTCTCGTCCATCATTTTCTCATCTGCATCCCGACCGAACCTCCTTCTCACAACGACACTATCCATTCTCATGCCGTGTTTTGTCATCTGCTGCGCAATGGCCGAAACTTGGTCCTCTTTAGTCCCTTCATAAGGTTCTTTTATAGGGAATAGAGCATCAGTAATAAGGCATAAGCGTTTCTTTCCTTTTTCTGTCTCTCCAAATTTCTTAATCAACATATCCATTCCCACAATTATGGCATCAAGAACTACCGACCATGTAAAGGAACCAAAGGTATGAAAAATTTGGATACTTAATTTACGAAACCTCCAATAATCTATTATAAAATGATGCAGCTATGAAACAAAAGAACAAAGAACTTGCAAAATCTTGGATACAATCACCGGAAACGGTCCCTCGAGGGAGTCGTTTTAAAACATCAACGAGATCTCCATCAACAACCTTCATGTTCTGTAGAACCACCACATGCTGATACCCACCAACTTCCTCTGTTAGCTCGTTTTTCGTTTCTACAAATTTCATTGCATAGTTAAGTAATCCGTACACGAACTAGATACAGAAAATTTCAACCATGTCTGCCGATGAATTCTACGAGAATACAAAAACTATGAAACATAGCATACGAAGACGGAAAAACATCGTAAAATTTTTTATTGTGAAAATAAAATAAGAAAAAGAAAAAGGAGAAACCTTTGGTTCCAAATAGAACAATTCCCACTTCATCATATTTGCTGTAAATCAGCTGCATCACAAGAGGATAAAAATTAAGTAACTTCTGATACATAAAAAATTATCGGGTAGACAATACACTCAATAGACTTCAATTGAAGGAAAACTTTAAATACGCTAGGTCTTGCTCGATAACCATTTGGTTTTTGAAAATTAAACTTAAAAATACTACTTTTGTTTAGTTATCTAGTTTTTTAAATTGTTTAAAAAATCTTAGCCAAATTTTAAAAACTTGTTTTTTTCTTTTAAATTTGATTAGAATTCAAGTGTTTCTTTAAGAATTGTGAAATCGACAGTAAAGAAATAGTAGGAAGCAAGCATAATTTTCAAAAACAAAATCGTTATCAAATGGGACCTTGACGACGGTAATACCTTCTTCTCCACCAGCATTGAACACACTTTTTCAACCTCAGGGAGAATAGAGTGCATTGATGGACCAACATCCAGCACAAGCACCAAGATTTCCTATTCCATTTAACATAAATCCTTGAATGTCAGAAATATGCATATAGGATAAAAATATGATATAATAGCTTGGTACTTGCTAAGATAGAAGAACAATTGTAGCTTTAAAAGTGTTCTTTAAGTTATAGCTCATAGGCACCCCCAAGGATGCCCTCGTAGGACAACCACCAACCTTACTACATTTAGTTTTCAAAGTTAGGATATTAATGTTAGAAATGCAAACAAAGTGCCACATTAGCTACAGAAGAAAGTGACTGTGGGTATATAAGTGAGAGCAATAATATCCATTGGTACGGGACCTTTTTAAAAAATTAAAAGCAAAGTCATAAAGGTTAATGAAGGTTAATGCTCAAAGTGCACAACGTCATATTAAGGTGGAGATAGAAGGAGGTTTTGTTGTCCTTGACAATTGGTATTAGAGTCATGGTCTAAATCTAATTGTGGTAAGTGAGTCGTGAAGAAATCCTCAGATTTCGAACAAAGAGTTTGGTGAGCCTTATAGTCATACAACGTAATAACCTAAGCCTACCGCTAGCAGATATTGTCCTCTTTGGGCTTTCCCTTTCGAATTTTCCCTCAAAGTTTTTAAAACGTGTCTGTTAGGGAGAGGTTTCAACACCCTTATAAAGAATGTTTCGTTCTCCTCCCCAACGGATGTGAGACCTCACAATCCACCCTCATTCAAAGCCTAGCGTCCTCGCTGGCACTTGTTCCTCTCTCCAATCGATATGGGATCTCACAATACACCACCCTTCGGGACCCAGCGCCCTAGCTGGCACTCATTCAGTGTCCACCCCCCTCATTCGCCCAACGTCTTTGTTGGCACTCGTTCCCCTCGGAGGCCACATAATGTGATTAGTTGTTTTGCACCATTAGATGTGTGGAAGAAATTGAATATATATAAAGGGCTGATATATTTATGGATCTACATCCGACCGTTCTTAAGATGCAGACACATTGTGGCAGCCTCTCTCGATAATTTTTCTCATGGCTTGAACCTATTACCTCCAACAGATCATGTCTCACATTGAAAACTTAAAACCTTGTTATTTCTCGAAAGGCCGATGCCGAGTATTAGCGACGCATGGCTGAAGAACACAAGCAAGAAGTGTGGCCAATATCCCGATTGTTAATTTTTACAAATATTTCTTAGAACAAATATGCTAAGAAACATGCCTCTGTCGAAGCTAAAATATTGGTACTGGTTACAATTTTTCCTATGAATTGAATTCACAGGCTAAAGGAGATCAATAATCCTCATTCATTCAGATTTTGTAGCACTCGATTACCTTTAAGAAACTCGAGCCAACATCCTCAATCCTAATTAGCTTCTTAGACAACAAAACCTAAACCCTAGCCGTAAACACAAGCGTACTAACTCAAGTGTTAGCGAAATTGAACTGAACTTGTTGCAAAGAAGGACTGAATAACTGAGACCGAGCGCATTAAAAACTAACTCAGCTTAGCCACGCATGAAGAAGACGTAATCTGAAGAGATCGAAGCAAAAGCAGAAGAAAGTAAAGACAGTAAAGAGTTTACCCTGTTGCGAGCCATTGAAGAGAGGAGTGCAGTGGCAGAGAAGCTTGGGGCGGAAGCTTTGAAATGGAGAACAGGCGAAGACTAATTTAAACGATTCGATTGTTCGGTTCCCCCTCCTCCACTTCCTTTTTAACCTCTTTCGCTCCAATTGTTAAAGTACGCAAGAATTTCGTATTTCATTTTTATTAGCTTATCCTAATTATGTGTAATAAATAAATATTCTTTTATCTGGCAAGTATAAATTACTTCATATAGCTTTTTTTTTTTTTCCATACATCACCCAAAAAAAAAAAAAAAAAGAGCATATCGTATATAAAATTATTCCCATTCAAATTCAAATCAAGAAAAAGAATCTCGAGCCAACCGAGTTAGTTACACATGTTAATAAACTCAAGAAACAAGCTCCAAGACACAATAATCGAGTTTACCATGTTTGAATAAATAGGTGAAAGAAAGTTTGACCCAGTATGCAACTCAATTTCGACGTTGACGAAATGCTATTTCTTTTAGGATCCAACCAGTGTGGTTCATGACCGAGCTAATAGAAAATGGTCTCAAACAGGGAAACACGGCATGGAATGCAAGCATAAACATCTTTGAACTCCCGCCTAAAAAGGAGATGCGATAACATTTTTGAACAAATTTCCAGCCAATATGAAACATGAGGGACCCTTCCGGTCCCAAACGAGGTTCTTTAGGCTCCATTTTTCCCACACCATCACAACTCTCGGGGGTATAGAACTAAATAAACAGATAGTGTAGAACGAGAATTTAAATCTCGAATATTTTAACCAAGAATATGATATTTTAACTTTTTGAAGACCATATGCCACCTAGCTTCAATTAATTAAACCTAAGATTCAAATCCAGCTTCTCATGAACTCACCACTAAAACAACTCCTTAAAGTCAACGGTAGCTAAAAAAAAAAAAAAAGGAGATCGATCGATCAATATCAGCCAGCAGCCCTCCAGATTTTAGTTCACAACAGGGATTTTAATTTGGAAACGAGGTCACATCACAGAGAGAAAACTAAAACTTAACCATCCGTAAATATCGCAATGCAATAATCTCAGGGACGGGTACTGATGGGCGGTTCCTACGGTTGCAGCAACATTCAATCTATCAAGTCGAGCACCGTGCTGCTAATCTTTTCGGAGGTCCAAGTATTCACGTCGAATACCGTCGGCATTAAGAATGACGATTTCGAGTTTGTCACCCTATGAACATAAAAAAATTGAGAGTTGGAATCTGTAAAGATACTTGCTCAGAATAAGGTGTATATGAATAGTGGAAGAGAATTACAGTGTAGATATCTCTCTCAGTAGCAGATGCAAAAACAGTTTTCACCAGGTCAATAGCTTCGGCTTCTGAAAGAGGCGTTGCAGAATCCTGTTCATCGCAATTTGTTAGCTGAGAGAGAGATTCCAAGGGGGAGAAAATAGGAGGGCAAGCCAAAATCAAAAAAATAACAAAATCAACTGGAAAGAGCTGGATCAGTTGGTTGGAACTTTGAACTATACCAGATAGGCAAAGTAAACCTCTCGTATGCAAAAGAGGGACACGAGGGGGAGCATATAAGTTAGAGGATAGAGAGAAAAAATTGGTGTTATTTGCTTGGGGATCAATGGTGCGAGATCCCACGTCAGTTGGGGAGGAGAACCAAGCATTCTTTATAAGGGTGTGGAAACCTCTCCCTACCATACGCGTTTTAAAAACCTTGAGGTGAAGCTCGGAAGGAGAAGTCCAAAAAGAACAATATTTGCTAGCGGTGGGCTTGGACCATTACAGTTGGTATCAGAGCCAGACACCGGGCAATGTGCCAGCGAGGAGACTGAGCCTTGAAGGGGGTGAATTGGGGGATCCCACATTGATTGGAGAAAGGAACGAGTGTTAGCGAGGACACTGGGCCCCGAAGGAGGGTGGATTGTGAGATCCCACGTCGTTGGGAAGGAGAACCAAGCATTCTTTATAAGGGTGTGGAAACCTCTCCCTAGCAGACGCGTTTTACAAACCTTACGGGGAAACCCAAAAAGAACAATATTTGCTAGCCGTGGGCTAGGACTATTACAGTTGGATCAGAGCCAGACACCGGGCAATGTGCCAGCGAGGAGGCAGAGCCTCGAAGGGGGTGAATTGGGGGATCCCACATTGATTGGAGAAGGGAACGAGTGTTAGCGAGGACACTGGGCCCCGAAGGGGGTGGATTGTGAGGTCCCACATTGTTGAGAAGGAGAACCAAGCATTCTTTATAAGGGTGAGGAAACCTCTCCCTAGTAGAGGCATTTTAAAAACCTTGAGGAGAAATTCAAAGAGAACAATATCTGCTAGCGGTGAGCTTTGGCTATTACAAATGGGCTCCCTTTCGGTTAGGCTTTGTATCATAAGTATAAAGGAGTGCTACACGGATTGCGGGACAAACATATTTTCGGAGAGATCAGAACACTTGAATGTCTAAGTTTGATATGTTTTTCCCCTCTTTAATGCCTATAACGGAGAATTTCCAGGTTTCTTACTCCCAGCGATTTTTTGTCACTATTCTTATCCATTTCAAAGGTATAAAACAAAAAGAAAAAAAAGAAACTATTTGATCCAGTTTGGAATCAATTAGTTCG
This sequence comes from Cucurbita moschata, assembly GCF_002738365.1. Classification (NCBI taxonomy): domain Eukaryota; kingdom Viridiplantae; phylum Streptophyta; class Magnoliopsida; order Cucurbitales; family Cucurbitaceae; genus Cucurbita; species Cucurbita moschata. The sequence continues at coordinate 2,366,790 of NW_019268517.1, forward strand.
TCTATTTTTGCCAAGCAGTCAGCTCAGTTTTCGAAAGGGGGGAACCATCTTCGACACGAACTTTTATTTTTTGTGAACCAATATGTAATTTCCATGCACATTCCTACGAAGGAAGGGTAAGATCATACCTGCGCAGGCAATAATAGAGGGCTGGGAGACTTCAGTTGGTTATCTAAAAAGGGTGTAATGAGGGTGGAACCCGAACCCTGAGCACTGTATCCAACTCTCTCATAAGAACCAACAGCATCATAGGTGAACACACAACCCTTTCCTGTTTCAAGAAGAGAATAACTTATAGTTAATGGGAAAGTGAGGTATAAAACTGGAACCACAAGCAGGGAAGTCATATACCTTCATTATCAAGTCCGCCCAAGACATTAAAAGCATAATAAGGAAAGAAACGTTTGAAGTACAATGTATTTGAGAGCAGTTGAGCCATTGCCGGGCAGCTCATTTGCTTGTTGTGCTGATGTTGGTAGGTCTGAAAGTCAAGCAAGTAACATATAAGGCATCAAAATAAAGAATTACATATCAATCCTCCGACCCGGATCTTATGTCCATAAAATACATTATAAATTTAAAAACTGAATTGTCAGGATGCTTTAACCATTGGCTTCTCCCAAATTAGTGTAATTGAGAGTCGAAGTAGATTTTACACCACAAAGTTCAATTCCATTTTCGAAGCAAGCCTTGTACATATTTTTTAAAAGAAAAATGGGGTTCCATTATGAACAACACTAGTTTGCGCAATGAAAGACTAGGATCAGAAACCCAACACGGAAAATGGCAAAAATACTAAAATGAACACGAAATAAGTTAAAGAAAAAACATTACCGAATAGAAAAACACAAAAAGAGAAGTTCGAGTCTCTTCACTCTAAAATCATTATAAGATCAAAACACCATATTTTCGTTGAAAACTACATATAAAAGGAGAGGAACAAAGTGCCATTGGGGAAGCACGGGTGTCGGAAATCATTAAAGCCATGCTATCCCAATTTTAAGGGATGCAGCAGCAGCAATATGAAGTGAAGTACATGATACATACACAATAATCCAAGCCTAATACAAGCAAAGCTACAAAAACAGATATCAAAATCACAAGAAGGAAATGAGTAACCCACACACAATCAAACTCAAAGAAAATAAGAACAATTAGGTGCATCAAAAACTCAATGGCTTGGAAATAAATCTTATAACATAGCATATGGCCAATATGCATTACAAAGATCAACCATGGAAGACATGTCCATTTAGATAAAAGTCTCACCAAATGCCTAGCAGACAAAACCTTTTGTAAGGCTTTCACATCAGCTTGAAAACCAGAGGAAGCCATCACAGCTTTGTCGGCCCTGCAACACCAAGAATTATAAATAAGCACGTGCGTGGATGCATGAGCTTTTACGTATGTGATGTATACTAGTAACATCACAACAATGAAATCAAAAATGCATAACATGAAACTCTTGTAGTGGAATTAGTGATCAGGATTTATATTAGTGAAGTTCAATAACAAAATATGAGGAAATCTATCGTGACCAAATTGAGGAAATCAAATGACTATGGCGTAATATAACAAAAGAATACATAACATTAGACACTTATATCGGCCACTTGAATAACATTCTAAATTTAGTAATATCTCTGACCAATTAGAAGTATCATAAACCATTTTGTTCCTTGAACTAAAGGTAGGATTTACGTGATAATTTGCCTCCTAAATCATTTTTCAAATAAACACAAAATCACATGTAATAAACTCGGCATCCAACAGATCCATCCCTCCCAAAAGAATGCATCTCCATTACTTTCATAACCTTTCCTCGACACCGCCAATGGATCCATAACTCTTCCGAGGCAAAACCGAAACCTCCCAAACAAAAGCACGAAATGACCAAATTTTTAAGTTCAACAGCTGCCAACTCCATGTAAGTTGGCACCAATTTCATTCACAAGCTAATCCACATATTATCACACACCAAAGCACAATCTTCAAAACAACAAAAGTAACCGCTCATTTCGTTCAAAGTCCACCAAACTATGACCCTGAGTTAACTCTAGAATCCAGAAGTCTATCCCCAAGCAATAGCCATAAAACCCGAAGCCCAATAAAATTTCCAGGAAGGAAAGAAACACTATAAGAGGGGAAATAATCCATTTCTAACACACATGAGAAAAAAAAAACAAAACATAAAACCAATGTGAAACTCCAGTAACCTTAAGAATTCAAATTCGGAAAGAAACTTAAATTCGACAAGAGATTGACGTACAGCTTACAAATTTTGGAGTAATCACGAGTGAGGATATTGTAACCCGTAGACAACCGAGTATCAGCGGCGATTACACAGTAATCGGCGCCGGCAATCGCAACACACGATCTGCACAAAGTTCGGCACTGATTCATCACCGAAACAGATAAAATAAACATCTAAACAGTGCATAGAGAATGAAAAGGAAAGAGAAAGTACCCGCCATTGTTGTCGTAGGGAGACCAGTTGGCTTGCTGCTTCGTCATGGCGAAGAGGTCAGAGAAAAGCGAAGGCGTCTGAGAGAAGAGGAACCCAACAAAGCCAAAGCAAAAACTTGCTCGCTTCTTTTCTTTAGATCCCACGGTGTCTTTTCCCTCAAGAAAAATGGAATGGAATTGAAGCACTAAAACGACAGCGTTTTGATAGGCCCAACACACTTGTACGGATGGGCCGTGCCAATGAATTTGGGTAGCTCACATATCGCATAATAAAGCCCATGTTTATTTGGGCTTGGATTCTGCATTTTGTATATAAATAAAATAAAATAAATCCATAAATTTGTGTAAAGACATAAATATTTTGGCTCGAATTCAAGAATAATAAAATTATATTAATTATTGTATAACTTTAAATGCGTAACAACTCAAAATATTATTCAATATTTTTATTTTCAAGAGAATTAAAAAGGCTAAAATTATCCACCAACCAAAATTTAAAATATTTTTTTTTTCTTTTTTTTCTTTTTTTTCTTTTTTTGCTTACCAATATTAAAATTTTATTTAACTCTATATTTATTTTTTAAATTATTTATTCTCTAATGATATTTTAAGTTTTTGCACTGTAATTTAAAAATAAATTATTAAATATTTTATATATTAATATTTTATTTATAACACGAACTAACCTAACTCAACATTTTATAGTGAGTTAAGTTTAAAAAAAATTGACTCGATCTATAAAAAAAACACCTTAATCTAACCCAACTCGACCTGTAACCAACCCAAGAAACGTCTTAATCTAACCCAATTCAACCTGTAATAAACCCAAGAACGTCTTAATCTAACCCAACTCGACCTGTAACAAACCCGAGTCACGTGGAAGCCCATTCATTGGCTATTGGTGGCATTTATCACATGAAAAACAATGGGGTGAGCGAGAGGCTATCCAAAAATAAGAAAGAAACAGAAACAACCTGGCACTTCAAAACAAAATCTGCAGCATCCACTTCAGACAGAATAATTTTAAAAATAATAATAATAAAACAAATATTTCCATAAAAGAGAAAATTGTCAAAAATAGGCAAATAAATAATTTTTTTTTTTAAATAAAAAAAAGCAGAGGTTCTTCGTTCATTACATCCAACATCCTAATAACAGGTAGAGAGCAGTAAAAACAGAACTAAATCAGACAAGTCCCTAATTGATCATGATTAAGAAAAATGTGTGAAACTTACAATGGAAAGTTAATAGTAAAAACTTTCCCTAATTTTGACTGTGGTGATTATCAAATCTCAAATGGTAATTTTGGTAAAAACAACAAAGCTTAGATCAGATCAGATCATATCAGATCAGATCACTGTGGTCATTGTTTGGTAAGAAACTAAATAGATTAGTCCGGCAGCGATATATTGATGTCGGTACCGGTATTTCTCGGCTCCTGCAAGGAATGCACAGCAGTATTGGCAGCACCCCAATCGTCTCGCTCTCTCACGAAACTAGCAGGAGGGAAAGTAGTCGGTTTTTGGGATTCAGGAGTTTGCTGACCGTTACCGTTTAACCCGTCGTCTGTATCAGCATTGGAGGAAGTAGGCACGGTGGTGGCTGGTGTCGTGCTTGGCGCTGCAGCAACAGGGGCTGCAGTTAACAACAACTCGGGCTTCGGTTTCTTTACTTTCGGATCGGGTTGGCTGGTTGGTACAAAACTCCCTACCACAACCTGTTTAGAGGAAGAGGTTCAGAATATAAGCATATTCTATGGAAATGCTGCTACAAGTTTTGCCTTTTCAAATGATGTAAGAAGGAAGCTTGGTACCTGTATAGGGCTTGCAGCTATCAGTAAACCAGCTACCCCTCCCCCAACAACACGACCGTCCGGGCTTGCCAAGGAGACGCTCAACCCACCCGACCTGCTTCTCGCTCCTTGGTTTTCAGAAGGAGTGAATGATCCAGATAGGGAAAGTATCTCGAAACGACCCTGCCAATGTACAATCCCTATTAATCGTCTCGACAGAAACAACAATTTAAGACCATCTCAGATCTCGAATTTTCAGTCTCGCATTTTCATCGTATATAAAATGGATTGAACTTCTTGAAGATTTGACAAGCACAGCAGAAATAATGCCAGTAGACTCATGGACTTGACGTACCTCATATGTTAAAGTACCGCCCGAAGAATCGGGCTGCCGAAGAGTGACATTTGAAACTAATCCATTCGCAGAAAGAACACAGATTGCTCGAGGACCTTGTTGAGAAAAAGATATGATCTTCATAGTGACATCCTTTTCAACAGCCAAACATCCAAAATAAAACACGAAAAAGTACGTTATTCAGTTATCACGTCCGAGAAGATTTAACAACATTTCGACACACATAGGTTTGGCTAGAACAGATGCGACCACGACCACTCTCACGGCTTGGAAATATAAATACCAGAAACTGAAAAGACTACACAGTTAGACATGATTTTGATGAATGATAATCAATCAACGAGCATACTGCATACCTCGCCAGCATTGACCGTGATGACATGAGGCATGAAGTTTGTACCGACATTACATGCATTCCATTGGCCTGTAATAATTGATCAAGAACAAATATAATTTCAGAATATCTACAGTTGAAAACCCAAAAAAGGTGAAGAAATCAAAGAACTCGAACAATGCTCCACAGTTTCAAGTCGTTAGAGAAAGAGTAAAACGACCCTCGTTTCCATAAATAGAATGCGAAAACTCTTTCCGACAACAAAGTAACTGAAACTTTATAAAAGGAAGGAAGAAAATGGAAAACCCGACCGACCGTGACGCTAGATTACTTGCCTTTTTAGCTCATCTACTACTAAATGATTGCAATGAACAACAAATATCTCGAACTAGGTACCGTGGTCGAGTACTTCAATTAACTCATCTTTCATTGTGTTTAGATATTCAATCCCGGGTTCATCAAGAAGCCATAACCACAAGGCATACTAAGTGTAAATGATCGTGATCATGCTAGAAACTCAGGTTTTCTCGGTCGTATTCTCTTCTTAATGATCCTAGTAGCCGAGTTCTAACGTAATAGACTCCAGAAAACGATCTAAAACTAGTTTCTTCAATCAGATTCTCTCCCAATCAAAAGCACTTAGCTGAAACTCTTAAGAAGAAAGAGATTTCAAGCCTAAGAGATGAGCCAAAGGGTGGCACCCAAATCATCCTTAATTACTACAGTTAACACATGCTAGAATCCAAAAGTAGCTGGATGCACGACACGACGACGATATAAACCGTTATCACGAAGCTAAAAGGACATTTTAGTAATTTAAACAAGATTCAAGAACAAGACCTACTATAAATACCCAAAAGATTCTCAATTGAAGACTATCTACTAACAAGGAAGATGTTTAAACTGCTTTAAATTGGAATTGACCTATACTTTAAGGTGGACTCGATAGTTTCTTTTTCGGGTTTTACATACTCTAAACGATCATCATTAATGTTCCATGCAGAACAAAGTTTGGATAAGATGAACTGATCCAGCTAATTGATGACTTCCAACACTGTCCAATCCAGCTAAACGAGTTTCTACTTTTACCCGAAATCACTCGCGTAACGAAGATCTATATCCCAAGTAACGCTAAAAATAACTCCAAGAAAAGCTCGATCGCTCGACATGACTTAAGATCTACAACCTAAAACCATCAAAACCCCATTTATGGATCAAGAATCTACAAAGAACAAACAGATTAGTAAAGAACAAAAACCAAAAAAAACATTACAAATTTGTTAGGAATTTGAAGAACTGACAGACCAAAAAAGGCTACATGAGAAGAATATTCTATGAGCCTCAAAAAGGTCAGATCTTAGTATAAAAGCAGCCGTACACATCTTATATGAGTTGAACAAGGACATATCCTAACAGGCAAGGTCCCACGTGAATTTTGTAAGACAAAATTCAAATGGGAATCTTTTTTAGAGGAAGATATTACATAATCTTCCATGATATTCAGAGAAGCATTTCGACTCGAACGAGACGGAATCTCGAAAATGACTCAATCTTTACACACAAAGGGAAGCAAACTGCAAATTCTGATGAAAAACTCAACAAATATTGTAAGGAATCAATGGAAATTCTAAAGCTATAATAGAAAACAGCTTTGGTTTCTCATTACCTATATACTGCATTCCCATTTTCTTGTTTTGCTTCAAATCGGAGCCGCCTAACCGGCTCTTCCCTCGCTTGGTAATGGAAAACCCGCCGGCCCCTGGAGCTGAGGACGAAAGCGGCAATGGCGACAATGCCATGGTGATCGTTCCATCCGGGCCGTATTTCCTAGGTCTGCCTCGCTTCTTCTTCCCTGTGGTTCCACTAGCAGGCAACCCAACGCTGACCGGCGTGGCGGCGACGGTAGGAGAACCACCGGCCGGCGGCGGGTTATCGGTTCTCGGAGCCACATGATAAGCCGACGGAGCTTCGGCTCCTATCACAGTTACTCCTGTACTTATGGCCTCTCTCTCTTCCATCGCTTAGAACTTCGAATCTTTTGCTATTTCTTTTTTAATTTCTGTTTCTTCAGTGAAGGATTTAGATGCTCATTCCTGCTTTGAAGAAGAAGATCAGTCAATAAAAAAAAAATTAACAAAATTAAACAATATCATAGAAAAAACCCTTCAATCTGCGATGAACTACACGAACAAAGAAACTTCAAGAATCAATTTCTTCAACACGCACAAAAACATCACTAAAATAACGAATATCACTCTACAGGATCATGCAAGTTAGTTCAAGAACGCCACCGATTCCGGAACGAAACTTTCCGCCGCCGTTCGACGATCTGAACTCTTACACTGAACCATAAAACGCTCCAGAAAACAGCCAACAGAAATTCAAAATAAAATGAACATCGACATTTTAGAGCAAATAGTAATTTACAAACAAAATCAAAAAGGAAATCACAAACAAAAATCAATGAAATGAACAGAAAAACAGAAGAATTAAGAGAAATTTCAACGGAAAAGCAAAAGATCACGACCTATGACAGAAATAACTTCCTTCCACAGTGGTGCACTAAACGACTTCGTTTTCCTTTCAGGAGATTTTTTTTTTTTTCTTTTTCCTGACGGAATTTTCCGATAAACCAGTGAAGAACAAACAATCGCTAGATTTCAGAAGAACAAAAAGAAAATCTGTTTGTTTCCTGAGAAAATAACACCCGCCGGAAAGTAACGACCGGCCAGTGGTTCCAGGCCCAGAGCTGTCTGAAGCACAAACCACTTGGGAAAGCAAAAGGAAAGCGAAGTAAATAACAAATTAAATTTTCTTTATATAAAAATAAATAAATAAATAAAGTTGAAAATCGAGAATATAAAAATTAAAATTATTTTTATAAAATCAAGATTTTTTTTTTTTTTTGTATTTTTTTAAAATAATCAAACGCTAAACCCTATAAAATTACAATATGGTTAATGAAAATTTTGACGTCCGGAAAAAACTATTATTATATATTTATATATATTGATGACTTTGAGAAAAAGAAACAAAGTAAAATAATAATAATAATAATAATAATAATGGAAAATAATAAAGAAATGAATTTTAAAAAATTACGTAAAAAAGAAAAGTGATGTGAAATAAGGGAGAGAAAAGTAAACGAATTTGTTAAAATACATTAATTTTGTTTCTATTAAAAGCTGCGAAGGCAGCAACGGTAGTGTTACCGGGCCGACCTTTTTGGTGCCGCTGACCCGCTTTTTGTCTTTTTCCCAACAAATTAAATTTCTTTTTCCCTTTTTTACCCTTCACTTCTCTTTTAATTACCAAAATTGCCATCCAAATCCACTGTAATTCTCCATTTTTACCATGGTTGTTTTACATTTAATTACAATATTTTAATTTTTCATGTAATATATTTTTTATTCCCTTCAAAATAAAATATATAAATATTTTGTCTTCTTTTCTAAACAAATATTTTTTATTTAAATTTTAATAAAAACGTTTTTTTTTCTTCCCTGAAAATTCAAATTTTATTAATTTAAGTAAGTCCGGTTTATTTTTAAAAATATATTTTTTATTCTCGTTAAACTTCATGAATAGTATTTTTCGATCTTCTAAAAGTCGTTTAACGACCTTTTGTCGTATTGAGATTGACTTCACGACGTTACCGTATATTAATTATGTCAAATTGGCAATAAATTTTATTATTATTATTATTATTTGAACTCAGACTTAAAAAAAATTAGTAAATTTGTCAAATTTATTTTACTTTATTTATTAATTAATGTTTGACAATTTTTTATTTATTAAAACTATTTAAAATTTTGTGGGTTAAATATTGTGTAAAATAATTAAAATAATAAATTATTTTAGTTGGAAGAAAAGAGGAAAAATGAGGACTGGATTACATCACCGGCGGGTGAGGGTAGAGCTGTGCTGCAGAGCGTGGACCTAAGTCAGCAAAGTAAAGATTATTAGTATGATTGTAGACACATTCAAGAGATTTTGCCTCTCGGATATTACTTTACTCTTAATAATAATAATAATTGGCACACAATATGTCATAATTGTCACGTTGATTTATTTTATTTTTTCGATTGCGCAATCTCTATTTAAAAAATAAAAATATGATTCAAGACGTCACGAAACATGTTAACGTTCCAAGCTAAATACACGTAATTTTGAAGTTCGTATGATTCAGGTCGTCGTACAAAGACAAGCCCACATTTTGTGTTCCTAATCATATAGGGGGTTATTGATTAGGGTTTCTGTGTGACGGTTAGGGTCGAGCTAGACGATCCTAATTAAAGCTAAATACACGTGTACGCATATCTAACATTTAAAAGAGCGTTTCTTACAAAAAATACTTATAATATTCACAAATTATCAAGGGCGTATAATAGGAGTGATGAGAAGGAACTAGTGCGAGTATTTTGTTTACTACTTCCACTTACAAGTTTTCGTATGCAAAATTAGTGAGCTACAGGAGTTACGAGAAAGGCTGTTGGAGTTATCCCGAGCAACTTATTTATTTTACTGAAAAACATTACTCTTTATCTCGTTAACTTTCACAATGTCTTTCTCAGCTTTAAAAAACGACAAAAAACATGTTTTATTTAGTAGCTATCCCAATCGGTTTAAATTTAAAAAGTTCGGTAGTTACAGAGCAAGTAAAAGAAAACTGTTTAAACCTCTCATATTTAAGTTAGCTATCTCAACTCAGTAAATTTTGTTTAATAATTTACTTTCTAAAGCTAATGAAAGTAAAGTAACATTTTTAATCGTTATATATATATATATATAAAAGAGTAAATTTATTTATTTTTAATAGATAAGTAAATGGAAAAAAAATTACGATGCAAACTAGGTAAAAAAAAGATGAATACATTGATAAAATAAAAAATAAAAAGGTGAAAAATATATATTATGGAAAATGTAACGGATACATACCAAATTGTGGAATTAATTAATAAGGCAACTTTCAGATAGAATAACTTGCCATGTAAATCGAAATGCCATTTTATTTTTCCTTTTTTTTAAAGGATAAAAACGAAACGTTAAATTAAATAATTTTATTACTTTATTTATTTTATAAAAAAAAAACACGCACACGTGTCACAAATGGGGTCGGAGAGGTGGAGCGACATGATTGGAAGAAAGCTCAAATGGAAATACAGACAAAATCAGGGGTGTCGGATGGGTGGTTGAGCATTAAATTAACACCTGTATTCACGAGTTTGATTTTTTTTTTAATTAATTATTTATTATTATTTAAAAATTAAAAAAAAATCCCATGCATTTTGATATCAACATGTGTCCCCAAAATATATTTATATATATATATATATATATATATTTATTGAGATTTATTTTATTATCTAATTTTTTCAAAATAATTTCAAAATTATATTTTTATCGTAGCGGATTAATTAAAAATATAATAGCATTTTTCTCGAGCTAGATTAAAAATGACTATATGGCGGGGAAAAGTCCTATCCATCTCGCCTCTTACGTCAATCTCGTCACCGTAAAGTTTCTCGGGATCAATGCGAGACTCTTTGCGATCAATTTTTTTATTTTTTAATTATTTTTTATTTTCTAACGTAATTAAATTTTAAAAAATATATATATTTATTTATTGTGCCTTAAATATATTTATAACTATATGTAAAGAGTACGCCATGCGCGAGAAGTGGCAAAATCCGAGAGAAATCTCACCCTCCTCCTTCCTTCCTCATTTTAAGGGGATTCCTTACCGTATTTGAATCGGGTCCCACAAATTAAATAGACATCTAAAAATTTGATTTATTTTTATAATTTAAATTTAGATTATTAGTAAATTAAATCTTTAATAATTTTAAATCACTTTTTAAAATGGCATTTAAATTAAAAAAAAAAAAAAAAAAGCCTTTTCCAATGCTTAATAAAAACTATATAATATATTGTTTTGTGAATATTAAAATTTGTAGTTATCTGGTTTTTTTTCGTTCATCCTTATCTCTAAAATAATAATAAATAATAAATTAACATTTTGAAACCGTCCTCAATTAAAAAATAATAATAATAATAAATATATACGAAAATATTTAATTTTAGTTTATATTTATATGAAATATTTAATTACGTCACTTTTTTATTTTTATTTTCTTTGTTAAAGGTGTCTTAAAAAATTAAGACGGAATATGCATAACATGATTGTATATAAAGTGAAGAAAATCCAAATAAAATCTTACAAAATATAAATAAATAAAATAACAAAATATATATAAGATTTTTTAAACAATATAAATCTTTTGTAATTATAGCTAACTTTTACTCTTTTTTTTTTATTACTATTATTTTTAATTATTGTATTTCCATCGGTCATTTTCATCTCATACTTTAAAAAAAAATTAAATCATTTATATGCTTTAATTTAAAATTTTAAAATTTTAATTAAGTGTAAAATTACACACTCGAACATTGCGGCCCATAAGCAAGAGGCTCGAATTTTTCTTTCCACGTACTGTCAAATTATACAAATCGATAATCATAATAAAGAGGGTGTCAATGACGAAGTATTCTTAAATATTTACGTTATGTCGACTCGAGATACTACTCACAACATGATCAGAAATACGTGTTGGTCCTGAAGTAAAATTACGAATTTAACCTTCCATAGCCATGTTGAAAGAAAATTAGGGTAATTATTTATTTATTCAAGGTCAAATTTTTAGAAATTTCATAAAATAAATTTTAATTTAATGGGAAAAGTATTTATTTATTATCATTATTATTTTCCAACATTGGCGCCCAAAATTTATGCGGTATTTTTAAATATTCCCTCGCAACGCTCCCGCCTTTTTTATTTATTTATTTATATTATTATTATTTAAAAAAAAAATTAAATAAAGGGGTGCCGCAGAAGGGCATGCATGCTTTCCCCGCCCTACTCCAACCCCTATATTTATTTATTTATTTATTAATGTTAAAATAATTAATTATTTATTTTTAATTGGCGTTTCTTTTTAGGCACCAATTTTGTCTCACATTTATAACTTTTCCATTATTCAATCCTTCTCTTCTCTCTTTATTTATTTATTTATCGTTTCCCTAATTTTTTATTTGTTTCGTTAAAGCAAGTACAGCTGGTAAACCATAATAATAATAATAATAATAAATGTTCCAACAAAAATATTTATTTTAATATTTATATTTGTTAAAATAGTGAACTGTAAATTAGACTCTTTCACTTTTCTTCACGTGGTTAATACTGTTCAAATATATTTTTTTAATATGGTAGGTATTTATATTTTAAACGGGTGAAAAAAAAAAAAAACTCAATTTTACCCTTCCCGGTAAAAGTTAAAATTTATTGCTTATAATATTTTTACTTTTTTATTTTATTTTATAAATATTATGAATAATTTGACTAAGATAAAATGCGAGTTGATACACTTATAATAATTAAGGGTTTTAATGGTATATGCATGTGAGTGAAGTTATCGATCAAGCTGAAGAGAAAAGTCAACCAACCGAAACCCATTAGTCCAACCGTTTTAAAAGACACAACCTAAAAGAGGCTTGACTGCGAGGGGTCAATTGGCCCTTTGAAGCTCGACCATAGTGACAATCCCAAGGGGTCGAGTACCACAACCTTAACGTTGACTCAAACAATTCGATTAAGTACAGACATTATTCTCCAGGGTTAGCTTGATCTTAAAGCAAATCCTTAAAAAAACGTCCCAATTTTGACAAATCTCCCGTTCTTTTATTTACAGATTCATATATATATATTAATTAGTATTTATCTAAAATGCCATTATTATAGTTTTCATATACTTTTGACTAAGATTTTGAATTATTCAATATTACAAGACATCATAAGATATCACGTGCTTGGTGTTGGAGCACTGTTAAGAAACGTTTTTGTTTTTGTTTTTATTTTATTTTCAGATTAAAAATAAACTAATTAATATTGTTATTTTAATGTTTTCGTTTTTTAATTAATATTATCAACTTTGATTAAATTTTACCATTTTTATATTAAATTCAATTTTGAAACGATAAATAAAAAAAAATATCGGAAAATAATAATACCGAGTAAATTATATTTATTTATTTATTTATATTTTCCCATTTTGGCGACTAATAATAGTACCGAGTAAATAATATTTATTTATTTATTTATTTATATTTTCCCCTTATGGCGACTGACAATTACTGGCTTGAAATGGGCGATATTATATTTTAGGCAAGACAAGAGTAAGAGACTTTTGAACCATGTCGGTCAGCTTCCCGCATATTTATTATTAATAATTCAATTATTTGGGTATTTTGCATTTTATTTTAATTTAAATAATCATAAATAAATTCCCTAATATATTTATTTGGTAAAATAACTCTAATAAATAAAATCCTACTTAGTTCGGATAAAATATGTGAGTAAAAACAAAACATACTAGGATGACTCGTGTTTATGTCGGTTCGTAAGGACAGTCTTCACTTTTAGAAGCTGTTTAAAAAAGCTCGAGTTAATAGCGAGTCGCGTCGTAGAGATGTTGGAAAATATCGAGATCGCCAAATACCAAATCGAGATAATTAGTCTTTTTTTTTTTTTTTATGAATAAAAATTTATATTTTATCCTATATATATATTATTTGATTTGTTATAATTTTTTTTTTAATTAGTTTGAAATGAAAATTTTAAAATTAGGTTATTTACTTATTTATTTTACAAAGGCTGTCTGTGTTGTATTTATAGTGGGCCTATACAATGCATAGGCCCAAATGTTAGTCGGGTTTGGCCCAACATTTCTTCTAAACCCAATTAAAGGCCCAAATAGATTTCGTTGCCGGGCCGGATTTTGTTCAGGCCCAAAACTTATTTCAAAATATTAGTAATTTATTTTGAAATTATTAACATTAAAATAAAATAAATAATGATATTTTTTGTTTATGAAAGTATACAGCATTTTTTTTTGTTTACTAATATTAAAATAAAATAAATAATGACATCGTTACGCTATATAAAATTGGATCAATATACCTGTAGTGTCATGCACGATATTTTTATGCAACGTTAACTTGAAGAAAGTTACTGGGTGCTACGTAATTATAGCGTATCTTAAATTTTGAGGTTTGATGTTATATTAACGATAGCTAAAAGAAACCCGAGAGTTTAAAGCAAACACAAAGCCAAAAATTAAACTTCAAATTCGAGTGTTAATCTCGATGCAATAAGAAACGACAAATTTAGAGATGATGTCATGTTTAAGCACATGGGTAGCGGAATTCTCAATTATCCTTCAATTTGAAAGAATGAGTAAATCCTTACTTGAACCCACCCGTTTAGGTATTCCATGTCTACTCGAGAACAATTTAGCCTCTATTTTGTTGTTGTTTTTGGGCTGTGATTAAAAGCAAAAGCCCAAACCACACGAACTAACCTAATCCATAAAATTTATGATTGGGTTGAGCTGGATTAGATTCATTATTTAATAAGAGTTGTTTAGGTTGACAACTCGAACAATTGAGTTCGGTTTAAAAAATGTTACAACCTGACCCAACCCAACCTATGAATAGTTCTAGAAGATAAGGATGGTCATGGATCATAAGCTAACCATGCCAACAGGTCGATCAACCCTCCGGTTCAAAATCAAACCTAAAAACGATACATAAAGGTTAAACATTCCGACAACAATAAAGTGTGATTAGTAATTTTTAAAAATAATATATAATATATATAGACATATTTTATTATTGTAAATGGTTTCTTTTACTCAAAACAATTTTTTTTTTATTTTTTTCACAATTTGAATCACCCTTACTTTAAAAGATTGACAACGTGCAAGTGAGAGAATTCAATTAGAGATACTATTTAACCTACCGGCACGAAATCTCTGCTTAAGCAGGAAATGAGGAGATATTTTTCCTCAATAGCTAAACGAGGTCGGGAATGATAATTATATTCATCACCTCGTCTTCGACCTCGACCCCGACCTCTTCCAAATTTATGTGTGAGATCTCACATTGGTTGGAGAGGGGAACGAAACATTTGTTATAAGAGTGTGAATACTTCTCTCCAGCAAACGTGTTTGAAAAACGTTGAGGGGAAGCTTGAAAACAAAAGCCCAAAGAGAACAATATCTACTAGAAGTGAACTTGGGTTGTTATAATGATAACAGAGCCAAACACCGAGCGGTGTGCTAGTGAGGAGGAGAACAATATCTGGCCGCGGTGAATTTAAAAGCTCAGAGAAGTGTTTTAAAAGCACAAAGAAGGAGAACAATATCTGACCGCGGTGAATTTAGGCCGTTAAACACGGCAAGATTATGAGGAAAGCGGTAATAAATGTATTATAATTAATTGCATTAAAAACATAGTCTTAAAAAAGCAAAACATAGTTTAAAGGAATGTGTTATAATTAATTGAATTTTATGAACCAAAAATTCCAAAAAAATTCGAACTCCAAATCAGAACAGCAAAGCGAAACAGATAGGGATAGAGAGAAGAGATGAGAGAGAAACTCAGATAGAACAGAAGAAAGAAAACACAGTGTGAGGAGAGAGAAAGCTTCACAAAAATGTCAGACGAAGCTTAGAGAGAAACCATTGCAGAAGAATTGTTCTTCCTCGGAAAGATCCATTTCCGTTTCTTCGCAGATGAATCCGAGCAAAATTGAAGAGGATCTCTTCCATCACCACCGTCTACACGATGATATGGACCCACTTGCGAACCAGATCATTGAATCTCAGCCATCCATTTCGAATTCGCATCACGGTGAGCCGACGTTCTCCTTGCCGGAAATCGTGCTCTTCCGGTCGCCGTCTCCGTCGTCTCCAAGCCACTCGTCATCTGAAGATTCGCCGACTCACTCCACTTGGCTGAGTCAACTCGCTCCGAACCCTACATCGACTTCTCAAAATATTCACGAACCACCTCTCTATATCTCGCCGGAGCCTCACATATCGTCTCAGTTTTACACGTTTAATCCAGAATCGCACTCGCTGATGATCCGTTGCATTCTCGAGAACCGCCTCGCGACGCCGAGTGAAATACGCCTCGCCACGTCGCGCTCCGTTCTCAAGTCGTGGCGGACGGTGTGGAAGGACCGGAACGAGGACACCGCGTATCTTACGGCGTGGAAGAGAATCCAGGACAAACTCACGGCGACGGTCGACGAAAATGGTAACGAATTTCTCTGTTTCAAGAACAATACTCAGCAATTCGTTTCACATATTAGTCAATGGCAGGACATTGTTACGAGTTTTCATGGAGATACGGATTTGAAACATTTAGGGTTGAAGGAAACCATAGAGAGAATTAAGCAGGTTTGGACTGTAGGTGCTAAATTTTATGGGATTCCTGAGAGTTACATTAGGGTTTGTGTTGCTGCTTGCCATGTTTGTAATTCAGCCTCCTCGGCGTCGGGTTCGAGGAGTAAGCGTCGGAAGTTTGAGTATACGGATACTCTGGAGGTGCCTGCAAAGGAAGTGCCTTCCAAGCTTCAGCAATTGGCTGCTAAACATAAGGTGGTGCTTTGCATTAGGCAGAAGTATATTAGGTATAAGCCTTTCATGGCGGAGGTTAAGGACTATGCTTGTCATAGGGCAGGGGAGCCTGCTTCAAAGAAGGCAAAGGTTTTGAAAAGAGAGCCATATGCATCAAAGAGATGCGGGTGTGGATTTCGTATTCGGGCCATTGTACCTATTACCAATTACAATGACAAGGACAAGACATTTGTGTATCTGGATGAGGGTATGGCGGTGTTTAAGTTGTATGCTGTGCATTCGGGGCATGAGCCCGGGCCACTGGATGGAAATGCGAGAATTATGCATCGAGTGATCGGACACAAAGGTGGCCTGTTAATGGATCGTGATACAGTGTATGGGGTGACTGATGAAATGGAAACTGAAGGATTTAGATTGATGGGGAAGGATGAGGGAGATTTGCAGCTTTCAATCTTTCAGCAGGTGCATGAGGTGAGAAATGAGCTCGACTTGTTAGAAGGGAAACTTACGAAGGTCCCACACGAGCTATTGGGTTCAGTGTCTCGTGATTTGTTTGATGTTTTGAATAAACTTAGGAGTATAAGGGAAGAGAAATTGGAGCCAATCGAGTTGCTTGCAGATAAGCCTCATTCAGACGATGTGTTAGATGGGGAGAATGATTTGGTACATTGGAGCAATCACCATCACGAACGTTTATATGGGGATGGCAAAGATGGTGAATTGATCGAGGACAACGTAGACAGTTTTGGCCACTCCCTGCAGGACGTTGTTCCTTGGGAGGACCATATGAGGACCGACTGTAGAAATCCGAAAGAACTGACAAGCGACCCTTGCAAACCCGAAAGATGGTTTAAATGCACTGACTTTAATGATAAAAACATTCTCGGCTGTGAGGATACAAAACTAATCAAGCCCATGAGACACGACGAGAGCATGGTGGCAGATGTAGGTCTTGTCGGTATTCATGTTGACGGATTTTACCCCGAGAACCCTAAATGGTATGATTCTCCTTGTGATCTAGACTCTAATGCAGATTGTGGAGATAGTGGATTTAAGCACGGGGAAATCGTTTAAGCTCTCGAAGAGCCCCGTGACCTTCTCTAGTATAGTCATGAGCTTATGGTTCTCTCACTTGCACATTCCCTCTGCTGGAATCGGGACGGGGGACTGTAAATTATGTATACAGGAGATCGAAGCCTCAAGTGAGCATTCTGGCATCCTTGTTCAATGTATTTTTGTAAAGTTTGGCTAACTGATTACTCTACACAGACTCTACTCAACAGTATTTGTTACCCCTGGTCTGGGCCTTCAAATTTTTTTGATACCACTGACCATTTCTATCCAATCTCGTTCCGTTACTTATTCGGATACGTGGTAATATTTTTATTTCTTTTTTCTCTTTTAGCTCTTTTCGATATGCTTTGTCACACATTGCTTTGTGCATTTCTGCACTTTCTGCTCTCTATATTTCCAGTGATCGATAACTCGAGACGTTCGATTCTCTTATGCATACTTCATGGTGGGCTGGTTTTAGTAGCAGGATGTATAGGCTGCTATCTGTACAAATCTCTGGTCTCTCCCCTCCACTAGAAGAATGAGTGGGAGAGAGCTCTGTGATGTGTTGACATTTTATTTAAATGTTCTTCAGAATTATCAATATTTTGTTTATGTTAAAGATGTAAAGAGGATTCTTATGCATCCCATTGAATCTGTAAGCATCAATGACTCTATGCTTGAATTTAGCTTTTACATCAAATCGTGGCTGTTCGAGTTATGAGGTCAGCTGTTCTGAATTTTGTGTTTATAGCTACTTGTTTGATAATCCATGTCCTTGTTTGAAGCGGGTTTTGCCTATATAAATGTTGTCCTTAGCTCGGAGTTCGGTTCCCCACCTGTTTTCCAGTGAGTTTACCACCACTTTAGAACGCCATTGTTTTCGTTCCACAGTCATGACCCTTGAAGACTTCCTTCGTTACCTTTTATATCGCATGTCGAGATATATGAGCTTTCTGAGTGCATTTGTGTGTGTCCTGTCTCTGATGATCGGTAGCCATTGACGTCGGATTCCTTATTTGCTGTTTCGTTTTAATCTTATGAACAGGGCTTCTTATTGACTACACACAATTTGCCATTTATATCTTGTAAGAATGTCTGTCTTAGATGTCTCTCTGTTCAGTTCCAACATGGAGACATGAAAGTTGCTTCGTCTTGATTCATAAAAAACATCGAATTTCGTTGTTCTTTGCACATTATTCTGTTAATATCTTAAGCAGGAGTTCAACCAGCCCGATATCCAACGTCGTCGGGTTTTGAAGGATGGCTGTAAGCTGCGAGCAGATGATGAGGCACGTTTCTCTTGGGGTCGATTATGATCGGGGTGAAGAACCACGTTTCAACCCTGGCTAGCCAAGATTTACTGAAGCACTTCTGGCAAGGTTTGTTTGTGGTTAATGCTTTCCTCTTTTGCAGCTGAAATCAAAGAATCCAGCCTTGAGTATTCAAGTCAAGTGACCCAATGGTGCTTTTATTTCACCATCATCAGCTGGCTTCAGGTCGGTTTGAATGCTTATATTACATTATTTCATCACTATGGTTACATTTCTTTTTCTTTGTTGGAATTCTTTGATATTCTAGCATTTTTCTATGAAATGTTTTCACTGAGGATTTGATACGGTCATGAACGATCGTTTTCGATTGGAAACCGAAAACAGTTTATGAGTGATCTTGTTTGTTCTGTTTGATGCAAAGTGAAATCAGAATTTGTTTTGGTCAATTTATTTAAATTCTCTACTAGATGTCAAATCAAGCAAAGAATCTTGTTCTTGTTCGAGTTGAGTTCTAAATTTATTTCGTGCTTGGATTATTATTTCATTTGCGTTCTTTTTTCAAATGATTTCTTAGAAAATATTAGCTTCATATATTCCCGATTTGACATTTTTTTCATCGATTAATCCATTGTGTCGTCTAGTTAATAGTTTTTTCTTTAATCTTTTAGTACTATTCGTCTCACATTGATTAGTTTAGGTTACCCATTTTCGTGTTCAACAGAAGTTGATTGATACCTACCATCATATGATCGCAAGTCTAATTGCTGTCTAGGTATAAAAGTCGTTCACGACATTGTTTTTATCGATGTTTTCATCTATAGTTCTCATTGATGATTCCAGTTTTTCAAACTTTTTTGCATACGTTTTATGTTATCGTTTTCACGTTCGTATATATTTTACTGAAAGTTCTGACCTTTCTCATTATAATATGGTAATTTGTTGAAGAGTTTTGTATCTACTTTATAATAGAGTAAATTTGAAATTATGCCAAAATTCAACTTTTTATTTTTATTTTTATGTTCTTTTTGTTTCCAAATAAAATCACACAGATTTTACATATATTAGCTACTGTGTTGAATTTCTTTTAAATAAAATTCATGGCATTAATAAATATTTAATTATTTATAGATTCATTGAACGTATTTGAATTTCAACCTTTCTCTGTCACTAGTAATCTCGATCTAATTTTTCGATTTATTAACATTGTGTCACAATCGCACTTTTACAACACGGGACAACAATTGTGCAGTACTTGTTTTAATTTAGTGAGCAAGTTAGCCGTGCAAAATCGAACTTTGCGGGCAATTCGAACTTGTGGTTGAATCTTGAGTCACATTTGGCATAAAATATTTTATAAAACGTGAGCAATGAATGCATTGGAAATAGTTAGAGAAAGGAGTAAAAGTGAATAAGTAACAACTACGTCTATACACCCTACATCGACATAACAAGAATATTAAAGAAGGGTTTGGAACGAACGACCATAGACAATACGTCCTGGACGAGAATGACTGGGACATTCGACACAATTACAAACAACACGTCTTGGATAAGCATGATCACGACACGCTGTGGCTAACAACTGAGTGAAGGTTGGGAGAGAGCGGCTTGCAACAACACCTCACAAACTTTTTATTGAGGCAATACCATCCTATAGGCAAACATTTGAAGTGTTTGGATGCTCGAATCGGGGGTGATCCGAGTGAAAGTAAGTAGAGTCACCTCCCGTCTTATTGCCCATACCTTTGATCCTCTCCAAGTTAATCCCAACCCAATGTTTAATCACGATAGGAATTACAATCTTAGTTCTTGCTATTAACAAGCATGTTTCGCCGTATAACCATAGTTCATCCTTAAACTCTGAATGACAACCTTTATTCGAGCGTCTCGCTCGAAGAATACAAATAATTATAGGGATAGAGATAGCTATAAATACCTTAATACTAAACTATATTATCTGTATTAGCAATATTAACAATAATTTCATAAATTTAGGAACTAAATAAAAACAATCAAGGTGGGATAGCGCCAATCTTAGCTAAAGGGTGAACTAGTAAAAACACAAAATTAAGAGGGGCGTTTATGTCATTTGGACAAATTACTATTTATTTATTCGTATAAATTTATAATAATTCATGAGTAATATTAATCCAGGCAACGTAATCGATTTACGAGGTTGAATTTCCTTTCCCGAGCTGCCCGTCGATCGGAGCAGTTAAAAACACGCCATTAGAATTTTTATTCCGAAAAAACCCCAAGAAAATGAGCGTTATTTCAACGTTCTTAAGGTCTCTTCGGTAAATTTAAAGGGCTTATTAATAATTTCACACCGAAAATTAAGCTAAATCTAAGACGGCCGAAGCGCGATCTAAATCTCAACCCCTCCCTTCCCCATTTCCACGATCTCTCTCTCTCTCTCTCTCTCTCTCTCTCCCTCCCTCTCTCCGTCCCTTTCTGACACAGAGAGAATACCCTCTCCGGGCCGGCGACGTTATCGGCGGCGATTGCGATCTAATCCGACAAACTCAAATTCCGTCATTGCCGGAACAGGTAACATTCCGGTGACCAGAGTTGAAGCTAAAACCCTAACAATTGTTCGTTTCTAGCTAGATCCTGACTAGCCTGTCCGGATCTTACAAACTCGGTGGGAATGGCTTCTTCGGAAGCCGCTTCCCGTCTGAGCCTGGTCATATCCCCAGCTCTTGAGAAGATCATTAAGAATGCGTCGTGGCGGAAGCATTCCAAACTCGCAAATGAATGCAAATCTGTTCTTGAACGCTTCACGTCCTCTTCGAAAGCTTCTTCTCCATCTTCTCCGTCATCTCCTACTGGTTCCGAAGCGGAAGGCTCTCTTCCTGGGCCACTCAACGATGGTGGTCCGATTGAATATTCGCTTGTCGAGTCAGAGTCCATTCTTAGCCCTCTCATGAATGCTTCATCCTCGGGAGTTCTGAAGATAGCTGATCCAGCAGTTGATTGCATTCAGAAGTTGATTGCGCATGGTTATTTGCGTGGCGAGGCTGACCCCAGCGGGGGCGCTGAGGGGAAACTGCTGGCGAAGCTGATCGAATCGGTGTGCAAATGTCATGATTTAGGTGATGATGCTCTCGAGCTTTTGGTGCTCAAGGCACTGTTATCGGCTGTCACGTCGATCTCGTTACGAATTCACGGGGATTGTTTGCTTCAGATTGTTAAGACTTGTTACGATATCTACTTGGATAGTAAGAATGTGGTTAATCAAACTACAGCAAAAGCATCATTGATTCAAATGCTAGTGATCGTGTTTCGGAGAATGGAGGCAGATTCGTCTACAGTTCCGGTTCAGCCAATTGTTGTTGCGGAATTGATGGAACCAATTGAGAAAGCGGACGCTGATGGGTCGATGACACAGTTCGTACAAGGGTTCATCACGAAAATTATGCAGGACATTGACGGGGTTTTGAATCCGGCCATACCAGGTAAGGTTTCCATAGGTGCACACGATGGTGCATTTGAGACTACTACGGTAGAAACAACGAATCCTGCTGATTTGCTGGATTCAACTGACAAGGATATGTTGGACGCAAAGTATTGGGAGATTAGTATGTACAAAACGGCATTGGAGGGAAGAAAAGGGGAGTTGGCAGATGGGGAGGGTGAGAGAGATGATGACTTGGAAGTTCAGATTGGTAATAAGCTGAGGAGGGATGCATTCTTAGTGTTTAGAGCTCTTTGTAAGTTATCCATGAAGACACCACCAAAGGAGGCAATGGCAGATCCGCAGTTAATGAAGGGGAAGATTGTCGCATTGGAATTGTTGAAAATTTTGCTGGAAAATGCTGGTGCTGTTTTCAGAACGAGTGAGAGGTATTCTGTGTTCTACATCATCCTTATAATTGGAAACTGCATTTATTTATCAGTTTCTCGACATATATTGGTATGTGTCAATTTTTGAATCTTCAGTAGCCGTTGCTTCTGGTCAAATAAATCATGCTTTTATGTGACTGCCTATATATGTGATTTTTCACTGCATAATTAACAAATATGTTATTTAGAGAAGGATTGGCTGAACAGTGACGGATAGATTTTGGGCTTTGAATGGTTTACTAATTTATTATTGAAGAGATTGGATTATGGGAATGTTGTCCTAGTTAACTGGTCTGCAATGTTGTATCCTTTCACCTTTGTGAGGAGCAATGGAGTACCTCGATCATCTTTTGTGGTCATGGGATTATGCTCTGGCAATCTGGATTTGTTTATTTCAAACCTTTAGTATTAGCATGATTTGGCCTAGAGTTCTCAGTTCTATGTTTGAGGAGTTATTGCAGCATTCACCCTTTAGTAAAAAGGGTTGTTTTTCTTGTGGGTAGCTGGCATTTATGATATGCTATGAGTCTTTGGGGAGAGAGGAACATTAGAATGTTTAGATCTGTGGAACGGTGTGTGGTCTAGAGAGGAAGTTTGGTCTCTCATTAGTTTTCGTACCTCTCTCTGGCTTTGGTTTGTAAGGACCTCTATAGGTATATCTGTCAGAGTTCATTTTGTTTGACTAGAGCCCTGTTCTTTATTTCGACTCCTTTTAAAGTTGATTTTTTTTGTATGTCCGATGTATTTTTTTCATTTTTGCAAAATGAAAGCTCGATTTCTCCAGTAGTTTGCCTCTTTCCCAATTATGACTTCTTGTATTGAACTCTCGAGCCTTCTGGTACCTTTTTTCACTAAATCTCTTTTTTCTCATTTGTCTAAACCAACCCTCCTCATATATTTACCTGGCTCTGGAAGACTAAAATATGAAAATCAGGTTATCTTGGGAGGGCTAAATTCCATAACTTTGTCTAAAGATTTTCTTCCTTGGTTCTAGGTCCTTTATGGCACATGTTATGAAGGAGGCCGGTGTAGGATCTAGACCACTTGCATTGGAGCTGTTCCTTAGAGTAGATGAAAGATGAATTTGTGGCAGATTATCCCCTCTGATATTAGTCTTCTTTGATTGATGTCCTTGTTATTGCTTTTTGATGAACTTCCTTTCTCACATGCAAAAAGTATATTTTAGATTTTACCATTTTGTACTTCTGTTGGCATGATATTAGTACTAAAAAATGTGTATGCAACAGGTTTCTTGGTGCGATTAAGCAGTATTTGTGTCTTTCATTGTTGAAGAACAGCGCTTCAACTCTTATGATCATATTTCAGCTATCGTGCTCCATTTTCATCAGTCTGGTATCACGATTTAGAGCTGGGTTGAAAGCAGAGATTGGAGTATTTTTCCCTATGATTGTTCTGAGAGTTTTGGAAAATGTTGCTCAACCGAACTTTCAACAGAAGATGATAGTGCTTAGATTTGTTGAAAAGCTGTGCGTTGATTCCCAAATATTGGTGGATATTTTTATTAATTATGATTGTGATGTCAATTCATCCAACATATTTGAGAGGTAGGTCTGCGACTTTTCCGAAATTATGCTTGGTAAAGCAATAAGAATTTTCATTTTGATTGTGGGTTTCCTAAAATTCTCTTTCATTTGGTCTTTAAAATTTGACAGCCAACTTTTTTAGAAGTTTATTTATCCTGATACCTGATCCTTTCAGAATGGTCAATGGACTTCTTAAGACTGCTCAAGGTGTCCCTCCTGGTGTAGCAACTACACTGTTGCCACCTCAGGAGTTGACAATGAAACTTGAATCTATGAAGTGCCTAGTTGCTATCTTGAAATCGATGGGAGACTGGTTGAATAAGCAGCTAAGGATTCCAGATCCTCATTCCACCAAGAAAATTGAAGTGGCTGAAAACAGCTCTGAAGCTGTTAGTGTTCCAATGTCAAATGGCACTTCTGACGAGCACGGTGAAGGATCAGATTCCCATTCTGAAGTTTCTACCGAGTCTTCTGAAGTTTTGACAATAGAGCAACGCCGTGCCTACAAACTTGAACTCCAGGTAAGCTGTCGCTCTATCTTTGGTTGCATTGTAAATCTTTTTGATGTTATCGTCAGTTAACTATTGTGGAACTACACGACGATTTGTGGCAGGAAGGTATATCACTTTTCAACCGCAAACCTAAGAAAGGAATTGAATTTCTTATCAATGCTAATAAGGTGGGAAGTTCACCTGAAGAGATAGCTGCATTTCTTAAAGATGCATCTGGTTTGGACAAGGCACTGATTGGTGATTATTTAGGGGAGAGAGAAGACTTATCACTTAAAGTAATGCATGCGTATGTGGATTCCTTTGATTTTCGAGGGTTGGAGTTTGATGAGGCTATTAGAGTATTTCTTAAAGGTTTTCGGTTGCCTGGTGAGGCACAGAAGATCGATCGTATTATGGAAAAGTTTGCTGAGCGTTATTGCAAATGTAATCCAAAAGCTTTTATAAGTGCTGACACGGCCTATGTTCTTGCCTACTCTGTGATATTGCTTAATACTGATGCCCATAACCCGATGGTGAAGAACAAGGTCAGATCATTATCTCTGATAATCTGGTTGATGTTAAAGACAAAATGCAGATATATTGCTCATTTTTTTTTGCTGATAAATATGCAGATGTCTGCCGAAGATTTCATTAGAAATAATCGTGGCATTGATGATGGTAAAGATTTGCCTGAGGAGTATTTGAAATCATTATATGAAAGGATATCAAGAAATGAGATTAAAATGAAGGATGATGAATTGGCTCCTCAACAGAAGCAGTCTACAAACTCCAACAAACTCTTGGGCTTCGACAGTATCCTAAACATTGTGATTCGTAAGCGAGGTGAGGATCAGAACATGGAAACCAGTGATGATCTTATCAGGCATATGCAAGAGCAATTTAAAGAGAAGGCTCGCAAGACTGAGTAAGATCGAATGGCTTTACATGAAATATTCACTGCTATACTTCTTTTTCCTGATTTTTTTGTTTTATATAATCTGCATACAAAACTGAATTTAAGGTGTGTTTTGATCTATGGATATTTGTAATTCCTTTCATCTCTATATTCTATCTGGAAAATAATGTTTCCCTTTAAAAGTTATGGGCTTCATTAAAGTTCCTTTGAAGCGTGATTTTGGTTGCTTCATAATAGAAAATTCTTGTCTTTTTTAGGTCAGTTTATTATGCAGCCACAGATGTTGTCATTCTTAGATTTATGATTGAGGTATGCTGGGCTCCTATGCTGGCTGCCTTCAGTGTTCCACTTGACCGAAGTGATGATGATGTTGTAATAGCTTTATGTCTTGAAGGCTTTCAATACGCTATCCATGTTACTGCAGTAATGTCCATGAAGACTCACAGAGATGCCTTTGTGACTTCACTTGCAAAGTTTACCTCCCTCCACTCTCCTGCTGATATCAAACAAAAAAATATTGATGCAATTAAGGTTGGTTTTTCTATGCCCTGTCTTCTGTTTTTACTTTGTTATCAGGATACGGGTGCCATACTCCTTGTATTAGTTATATGTTCATGGCTCACCCCCTACTAATCTCTAAAGAGAATATGTTCATTCGAAGACTAGCTTTAGGAGGAGAGAATCTTCAAATATCCCAAGCCCTCACCACAAGACTGCCCTTTGGCTACTTTTTGGAGTTCAAATCATATAGTTTGAATAATAGGTCCCTCGCTGCAATGAGGTGATACCTCGACGTAGTTAATGGAGTAAAAAAGTCTCCACCAGAAAGGAAGGCTTGTAGTTGGCGATGTAACCTCTCACTCTACCTCTCTATGTATTAGTAGTCCACAAGTGATATAAACCACGAAACAGGCCATTGGTTGGGTATAGGATCCTCACCGGTACAGCTGGTCATAGAACCATAATGAACCCCCTTGCAGAGAGTAGAACAGACTTCATGCATTATTGATACAGGAGAATAAATTCCGGCCAAATATGAAGGAAGGAAGGTGAAATGATACCAAAACTTAGTGTGAGTTCCTGCAGCCTGAGTAATAAGCCCCAACTACTTTGGGGTGGATATTCTGCTGAATCTTGCCTTTATCATTAGGTGAAACAATAATCAATGTCTCAACTAGTTTATTTTGCTTAGACAAAGTGTTTGATAATAGAATGTCTTCTGGAAAATATTTCTGAGTGAACTGTTTTTAACTTTTTGTACTTAATGGAATATGTATCTGTCTCTGAAGGTGTTATCTGAAATTTCAATAGGCAATAGTTAAGATTGCAGACGAGGAGGGGAATTTTTTACAAGAAGCATGGGAACATATCTTGACATGTGTTTCTCGCTTTGAGCATTTACATCTCCTGGGTGAGGGTGCTCCTCCAGATGCCACTTTCTTTGCTTTTCCTCAAAATGAGTCTGAAAAGTCAAAGCAAACCAAGGGCACGATGCTTCCATTACTGAAAAAGAAAGGACTTGGGAGGATTCAATATGCAGCAGCTGCGGTGATGAGGGGTTCATATGATAGTGCTGGTATAACTGGCAATGCTTCTGGAGTCACATCAGAACAGATGAACAATTTAGTTTCTAATCTAAACATGTTGGAACAAGTTGGAAGCTCTGAAATGAACCGCATCTTCACAAGGAGTCAAAAGTTAAACAGTGAAGCTATTGTGGACTTTGTGAAGGCACTTTGCAAGGTTTCTGTGGAGGAGTTGCGTTCCACATCCGATCCTCGTGTCTTCAGCCTTACAAAAATTGTTGAGATTGCGTATGAACTTGTGCCCTTTTCATTTTCTGTAAATCTCAGTTTTTTTTTTTTTTTTTTTTTTTTTTAACTCTTGTTTAATGATTAGCACAAATTTGTTTATTTATGGAATTCATGATGAAGTTTGTCCAACATTTCAGGCACTATAACATGAACCGGATCCGGCTTGTATGGTCAAGCATCTGGCATGTACTTTCTGATTTCTTTGTGACCATTGGATGCTCTGAAAACCTTTCAATTGCAATATTTGCAATGGATTCCTTACGTCAACTGTCTATGAAATTCTTAGACCGAGAAGAGCTGGCTAATTACAACTTTCAGAATGAATTTATGAAGCCTTTTGTCATTGTAATGCGTAAGAGTAGCGCTGTTGAGATTCGAGAATTGATTATTAGATGCGTCTCTCAGATGGTCTTGTCTCGAGTTAATAACGTTAAATCCGGATGGAAGAGCATGTTCATGGTATGGAACACTATATGAACTTCATCCTAGTTTTTATTCTATTTTTTTTCATGACTTGAAAGTTTCTTATCATGTGGTCACTTCTTGAGGAATTGCTGTTTATTCTTTATTCAGGTTTTCACTACAGCCGCTTATGATGACCACAAGAATATTGTTCTTCTGGCCTTTGAAATAATTGAGAAGATCATACGAGACTATTTTCCGTACATTACGGAGACCGAAACAACCACCTTTACAGACTGTGTGAATTGCCTAATCGCATTTACCAATAATCGGTTCAACAAAGATATTAGCCTCAATGCCATTGCTTTTCTACGTTTCTGTGCAACCAAACTTGCTGAAGGAGATCTTGGATTCTCTTCAAGGAACAAGGACAAGGAGCTCGCTGGAAAAAGTTCTTCTCTTTCACCTCGGAGAGCAAAAGATGGCAAACATGATGCAGAGATGACTGACAAAGACAACCATCTCTATTTCTGGTTCCCTTTGTTAGCTGGTAATGACGCTGCTCAATTTGCCTCTTATTTAAACTGCCAAACATTTGTATGCAGACAATATCGAGTACATTTTTATACCGATATAAACTTTTTCTTTTAAACAAAAGGGAAACCGAACTTGATTTTGCTAGAGTAACTTTACTTCCTTCTAATGACACTCATATATTTTGTTTCTGACTGTGCAGGCTTGTCAGAACTGAGCTTTGATCCCAGGCCTGAGATCCGGAAAAGTGCCTTGCAAGTGTTGTTTGATACCTTACGCAAGCATGGTCACCTTTTCTCCTTACCATTGTGGGAACGGGTTTTTGAGTCTGTTCTGTTTCCTATATTTGATTATGTCCGACATGCTATCGATCCATCGAGTGCAAGTTCATCAGAGCAGGGAATGGATAGCGAGAATGGTGAACTTGATCAAGATGCCTGGTTATACGAAACTTGTACTTTGGCTCTTCAACTAGTTGTTGATCTTTTTGTCAAATTTTATAGCACTGTCAATCCCCTTCTGAAGAAAGTGTTGACACTCCTGGTTAGCTTTATTAAGCGTCCTCACCAAAGTCTTGCTGGCATTGGTATTGCTGCATTTGTTCGCTTGATGAGCAATGCCGGGGACTTATTTTCCGAGGAGAAGTGGCAAGAAGTGGTTTTCTCATTAAAAGAAGCAACAACTGCGACACTTCCCGATTTCACTTTCCTAGTCGATTCTGATTCTACAATAAGGAGCCATAGAATTGAGTTGAAGGGAGAGGGTAATGCAGAGTCTAATGGTTCTGAATTGCCTTACGACGATTCGGAAAGCCTGACCGTGCAACATGTTTACACTTCAATATCTGATGCCAAGTGTCGAGCTGCTGTTCAGCTTTTATTGATCCAGGTAGGTTTCGTAAGCTTACCCGTCTCTGTCTTTTTGGTAATACATGTGATTCTTTGATATTTTAGTCTCGAGGAGTCGAATATAGTATTGGTAGGTAATGTAGCTTGCTTTAAAACTGGAGAAGCTTCTAATTTGTTGATATGCAACTTTTCTGCTGTTTTGGATTCCTATCAATGAAATCTGACAGTTATCTTGTAAAATTTGGCAGGCAGTTATGGAGATATACAATATGTATCGGTCTCACCTTTCAACTAAAAACGTGTTGGTCCTATTCGACGCTTTGCACAGTGTAGCATCTCATGCACATAACATTAATGCCAGTTCGGCCATACGTTCTAAGCTACAAGAGTTTGCCTCCATAACACAAATGCAAGACCCTCCACTGTTACGTCTCGAAAACGAATCTTACCAAATATGCCTCACTTTTGTACAAAACCTCATTGTGGATGGACCTCATGATTATGAGGAAGCAGAGGTCGAATCATGCCTTACTAAACTTTGTCACGAGGTGTTGCAATTCTATATCGAAACAGCACGGTATGGGAATGTGGCTGAAGCATCAGTTAGTAGTGGCACACAACCACATTGGCCAATTCCTTTAGGCTCTGGCAAGCGAAGGGAGTTAGCTGCTCGGGCGCCTCTTATCGTAGCAATCCTTCAGGCCATTTGTAACCTAAACGAGGCTTCATTCGAGAAGAACTTGGCTGGCTTCTTCCCATTATTGTCTAGCTTGATAAGCTGTGAACATGGCTCAAATGAGGTCCAGGCAGCTCTCAGTGATATGCTCAGTACTACAGTCGGTCCCATTTTGCTTCGGTCTTGTTGATCTTCATGGTAAGTCCAGACCTCATCTTGAGATGTATGATAAAATTTTTACAGCCTTTATAGTCCTTTTTTTTTTACTCCAGAAGATTCTTCGTTACATGTTCTTGCTTCATTTACCCACAGCATAAGCTTAGTCTCGTAGCATAAAGATGTAGGGATGGTTTTGAGTTTTTGTTAGTATTTCTGAACCGCATTGCATCTAAATTTATTCTGGAGAGTCCCCTCTCCATTCGGAATTCTTAGTAGTATAATTTCTTGGTATGTTCATACATACATTATATTTATATGTATATATGGTTAGAAATCACGACTCTCCACAATGGTATGATATTGTCCACTTTGAGCATAAGCTCTCATGGCTTTGCTTTGGGCTTCTCCAAAAGGCCTCGTACCAATGGAGATAGTATTCCTCACTCATGATCTTCCACTAAATTAACCAATGTGGGACTCACACTCCCGATAATCCTCAACATTATGTATGTTTACTATAAGAAATTAGTTTTATTATAAGCTGTGAAACTGCATGTTCAATGACGCAGGAGATGTCTCAATTTTATGCTGAAGTGCTGATCTATATTTGGGACGTTAATTTGGTAATGTTTATCTGTTTACAGCGCAGAGCAAAAGGGGCGGAGGTATCCTTTCCTATCCTTCCCTACAAATATTAAGATTTTAAACCCTTTTCCCCCCCAAATTTTTAGTATGAAAAGATTGCATATGTATATAAAAAAGTTCGAAGGTAAAATTTTACCTTCATGGAGTTTTCTCGGGCGAAGTATTTTCCATTCGAGGAATGATTGGGTTGAATTGGGTCGAGTTTTATTATTATTATTATTTTTTTTCTTTTCTAGGTCTAGTTTCGGGTTAATTTATATATATATATATATATATATATATATATATATATATATATATATATATATAGATTCTGGTTAATTTCATTAGAAAGTAAGATATTTGATAATTTCACTTTACTCCTAAATTTTGGTTGAAAATCTAAATTTGCGTTTAGATTAGAGATAAGTAATAAACATGATCATTTCATTAACATTTTGCATTGAAAAGTTTTTAATGATTGATGAAGAGATTATATACCATTTAACTCCAAATCAATCACTTTCCCTCTGCATGGTACTAGTAAAATCACTATATTTGTAGTCTTGTTTATCGTTTAAATATTAATACTTTTCTTTGTCTAAATTATATAAACAATCGCTCGAGATTATTATTAAAATAGAAATCTTTTAGAATTTTGAATGAAAATCGGGATATATAATGGTGCAACGGTGACATAGAGTGATGTTTCGTTTTGGAACATTTATAAAATATTAAAGGTAATATTACCGATAAAATATATATTATATTTTTAAAAATCATATACTTGGATATTAGCATGGGTGGATATAGAGCATAAAGTTTGGAGTGCCAATGAATTATTTTTCTAGAAATGTAATGAAAATATATTTTTTTTTATTAATTGTAAAAGCACATATATATATATATTTAATAAATTTGCTTTTATAAATGAAGCTATTCTCTTTACCTCATTCTCTCAAAATTTTATGTCTGTTCTAATGAGATTATGTTCACTTTAAAACACAGAGATTTAATATTATATTTACATAAATCCAATATCGAGATGATATTTAATATAATAATTATGAATAAATTTTGAATTTTCTATTAAACAAATTAAGTAAATTAATTCATAAAATAAATAGAATTACGCAAAAAGTTGGATTTCCTTTTACATTCTTTATTATTAATAATTTCTCTTAAAACGGTATGTTCCTTGTACTTCATTGTTTTCAACCAGAAAAAAAGAGTTGAGGAGAGATCAAGCAGCCAAATTGTACTTTATATATTATTTTATTAGTTAAATTACAACTTTACCCTTTAAATTTCTTGAGTGTGAATGTCATAAGCTTTTGTGTGAATTCTAATAGATCCCCGACCCATTTGATATTTAAAAAAAAAATCACGACGATATCAATTTTTCAATTATGCTTCGAATTAAATTTGTCAATTTTTAAAAGTGAATATACTAAATAGTATTAAAAGTTCGAGACCTTATTGTAATATGTTTTTTTATCCATTTTTGTTTTGATAAAAATTTAAAACTTTTAACTTCTTTATCGAAATAGGTCTTAAACTTTTGACTTTTTTAACTCTGTTTATAAATATCTTAAATTTTTGACTTTTTTTATTTAAATAAATGTCTTATCCAATTAAAGTATATTTAACGGACTAAAAAATTAAGGAAAATATAAAACATGGAAATTGAAAATAGCGCTCTCTCTCTCTCTCTCTAAATTGTCTCTCTAGAAATGAGGATTGGGAGAGAGGGATAGGTGGGAGGGTGTCAGCGCCATCCCCGGGGGGTCACTGATGATGAGTGAGAATGGGAACTGGGAATTGGCAGTTGCATGCTGTGTTTTTTTCTGTAAGTTTCTTCATTGCCTTTGCCCACACTTACCGGTTGCCCATTCAACCAACAACCTTCTTGGGCTTTGCGCGCAGTCAAACTCTCTTTTTTAAGCTTTTAATTCTTTTTCCCCCCCCCCCCCCCCCCC